>NC_081560.1:131544967-131895517 GCF_022355385.1 Mustela nigripes
TTTCTTTCTTTCTTTCTTTCTTTCTTTCTTTCTTTCTTTCTTTCTTTCTTTCTACTATGTTATGTTCATCACCATACATCATTAGTTTTTGACATAGTGTTCCATGATTCACTGTTTGCATATAACACCCAGTGTTCCATGCAATCCATGCCCTCCTTAATACCCATCAGTAGGCTCACCCATCCCCCTATCCCCCACCCTTTTAAAACTCTCCATTAGTTTCCCAGACTACACTAATATGCTTGTCCAACCACTACAGTAAAGATTTACTTTGATCCTTATATGTTAGTGTTCTTGAAAATTTCCAAACAAGAATCAGAAGTGTATTTTCAGTAATACTTAGAATAATACATTTAAAAATAAGGAAACTGAGACTTAAATCTAGGTCTTCAGTTCTTGAAGAGCAAAGCCATAACTAGAGAGCAGAATTTTCAAAGCACACTCATTTCTTTATTAGGTTTCCAGTTTTTTTTTAACTTGAAGGTATAATGTGATTTTCAAAGCAGACAAATGTTTAGATCAATAGATAGAACCTGGGCCAACTATCCTCTATATGTGAAGGCTTGTTTATTTTCTTTACAAAATTCTGTCAAATTCTTAATAACAAAGCTGAGCAAAAGAAAACAAAGTCACCTCTAGGCACAGAAGAAAATCAAAACATTAATTAAAGAGAAAACACAAAGGATTAATTGAAAATATCTTTTTTTGTGGCATTTTTTTCCTGTTGCAAAGGATTAAGTATTAACTTTGGAATTATTCTTATTATTTGTAGAGAAAGACAACTTCAACTTATAAAGTAGACCTTGACCACTATTATTGTTATTGTTATTATCTTAAGATTTTATTTTATTAATTTAATTTAATTTAATTTTATCAGAGAAAGAGAGAGAGTGTGCAAAAACAGGGTGAGCAGCAGTCAGGTGGAGAAGCAGACTCCCCACTGAGCAAGGAGCCTGATGTGGGACGTGATCTCAGGACCCTAGGATCGCGACCTGAGCTGAAGGTAGATGCTTAAATGACTGAGACACCCAGGTGTCCCAGACCTTAACTATCATTAACACAGATTTTAGATATCCAAGAGAGGGAAAATTCTGAAAGAGGTAACTGACATAGAATTCCTACTAAATGATTTTTGCTTAGTGAAGGTGTTAAATACATATATTTAATAACCATCATCATTTTGTAAAGAAAGGGTACCTCCACCAACAAAAACATAGCCTCAGAATGTAGCCGATATTTCTAATTTGATTAATGTAACTATTAAAGTTTAATTTTTTCAGATTTTTAATTTTTAATTAGTTTTTAGGTTGATGAGAACTTCATCATAGGCCTTATATAGCCAAACCAGGTAACTATCATTTCTTTCCCAAACTACTTCAGTTACTTTTCAGTGATTATTCTTGCTGTCGCTCTTGACACCTATTCTGCTAGCCATTTAGACACAGCTTTAAAAAACAAAATAAATTGTTTTACCAATTTCCAACTCACAACACTAAGAAAAAAGACACCAGTGAAATGTTTTAGGAATGTGTTAGGAAGAGGGTAAGTCATCTCACTTCAGTACACTCTATGGGGCATAAAAGGAATAGTGATAAATGTAGCTAACAGGTAAGAGCCGTGATAGAAATGTTCCCAGAGTCAGTAGGAAATCTTACATCTTTTGGGATATAGCATGCTTAGACAGCTATAACAATAACCAAGAAACACCAAGGGGTATAGGAAATAGGAAGGCTTTGACAAACATTTTTCATTTCTGACTGTCCAAAATCCAAACCCCCTTCTGCTCCATTTTGAGGATCCAGATTCTCTTTGGTCTTGCTGCTCTAATAGCTATTTCTTGGCCACATTACATAGCCGTTGGCATATTCTAGCCAGCATTTCTACTCCTGAAAAAAACACTCAAAGACAGATGGGCTATTATTGTTCATTCTTCAGTAGAATAACTTTCCAATTTGTAATCACAGAATTAGATTAAGCTAAGAAAATATGTCAGTGTTCCTAAGAGTTAGGAAGGGAATCAAATATATACAAACACAACTGGAGTGGTAAATGATATTAGGAATCACTTTACTATAGTTTTAAGATTTATGTGACTTGAACCTGAAGGGTGTGGATTCAATGCTTACCCCTTTGAAAGAAATGCAATTTCTTTTTTATGGTGTTTATGAGAGGATTTAGCTTGCTCTCCTTGTTGAGGGAAATTTCTAAAGCACTGCCCGAACTGAGGGTCTTCCTAAGTATTAGAAACATGTGAAATAGATGGAAACATAGACTTGCTTAACATGAGAAGACAAGATTTCATTTTTTTCTCTATTTGGTAACTATATGTTAACAATGAGGAATATAAAGTCATTGTTAGACTGATATTATAAGCCTAAATTATAGCATTCTTTATTGTGTTAAGGAACAATCTGTGTATCTTTGATATTTTAAATACTTTTATATTTATTATACCAAAGCCTCTGGGAAAACACACCTCTGATTTTATTTTATTTTTTATTTTCATTTTAAAAAATATTTTATTTATTTATTTGAAACAGAGAGAGAGAGAGAGAGAGAGAGAGAGATCACAAGTAGGCAGAGAGGCAGGCAGGGGGAAAGGGAGAAACAGGCTTCCCATTGAGTAGAGAGCCCAATGAGGGTCTTGATACCAGGACCCTGAGACCATGATCTGAACTGAAGGCAGATGCTTAACCAACTGAGCCACCCAGGCAACTCACATCTCTGATTTTAATATAAATCAATAACTGCCTGATTTAGACTTGTAGTTTCAGAACTTAAATTGTTCTAAATTTATAAACAAATAAATCCTAGAGGAGAACACTGGCAGTAACCTCTTTGACACTGACCATAGCAACTTCTTTCTAGATGTCGCCAGAGGTAAAGGAAGCAAAAGCAAAAAGAAACTATTGAGCCTTCAAAATAAAAAGCTTCTGCACAACAAAGAAAAAAAAATCAACAAAATTAAAAGGCAACTTACAGAATAGGAGAGGATATTTGCAAATGATGTATTTGATAAAGGGCTAGTATCCAAAGTATATAAAGAACTTAATCAAATTAAACACCCTCAAAACTAATAATCTATTTCAAAAATGGGCAGAAGACACAAAGAGACATTTTTCCCAAAGAAGACATTAGATGGCCAACAGACACATGAAAAGATGTTCAAAATCACTTATCATCAGGAAAATAAAAATCAAAACTACAATGAGATATCACTTCTCATCTTTTTGCATGGCTAAAATCAACAACATAAGAAACAACAGATGTTGGCAAGGATTCAGACTAAAGAGAATCCTCTTGCATGATTGGTGGGAAAACATACTGGTGCAGCCACTCTGGAAAACGGTGTGGAGGGTCCTCAAAAAGTTAAAAACAGAACTACCCTATAATCCAGCAATTGCACTAATTGGTATTTACTTAAAAAATACAAAAATACTAATTCAAAGTGTTACCTGTACCCTGATGTTTATAGAAGCATTATTTACAATAGCCAAATTATGGAAACAGACCAAGTATCCACTGACTGATGAATGGTTAAAAAAAAAGGTGGTATATACTCATATATAAAAAGATGTATATGTATAAACACACACAACAGAATATTATTCAGGTATAAAAAAAAAAGAGTGACCATTTGCCACGACATGGATGGAACTAGAGGGTATTATGCTTAACGAAATAAGTCAATCGGAGAAAGACAACTATCATGTGATCTCCCTGATACGAGGAAGTGGGGATTCAATGTGGGGGGTTTGGGAGGTAGGAAAAGAATAAATGACACAAGATGGGATCGGGAGGGAAACAAACCATAAGAGACTCTTAATCTCACAAAACAAACTGAGGGCGGCAGGGGTGGGGGGCTGAGGGGTAGAGGGTAGGGAGATGGGGGTGGGGTTATGGACATTGGGGAGGGTATGTGCTATGGTGAGTGCTGTGAAGTGTGTAAACCTGGCGATTCACAGACCTGTAACCCTGAGGCTAATAATACATTGTACGTTTATAAAAAAATTTTTAAAAATTATTAAAAAAAGAGTGAAATCTTGCTATTTACAATGATGTGGATGGAGCTAGAGAGTACTATGCTAAGGGAAATAACTCAGAGAAAGAAAACTACCATATACTTTCACTCATATGTGGATTTTAAAAACAAAATAGAGGAAAGAAAAAACAGAGAGAGAGGTAAGCCATAAAATAGACTCTTAATTACAGAGAACAAACTGAGAGTTGTTGAAGGGGAGATGGGCAGGTTAACGGGCCAAATGGATGATGGATATTAAGGAGAGCACTTGTTTGATGACTACTGGGTGTCATATGTAAGCGATGAATCACTAAATTCTCCAGAAACCAATATTATACTGTATGCTAACTAACTAGAATTTAAATAAAAACTTAAAAGAAATAAAACAAATGGCCGAAGGGGAAAAAGAGAGAGAGAGAGGGAAACTAAGAAACTGATTCTTATCTGTAGAGAACAAACAGAAGGCTACCAGAGGGGAAGTGGGTGAAATAGGTGATACGAGTTAAGGAGCGCACTTATGATGGGCACCAAGTGTTGTATGGAAGTGTTGAATTGTTATATTGGACAGCTGAAACTAACTTTACACTGTATGTTAACTAATTGGGATTTAAGTAAAAACTTAAAAAAATAATCTATGTACAGCATTGAAACATTGAAGGAAATCTAATGAGCTTATTTCTATGTTTAATGTAATCAACTTCTAAGATTTACTTTAGTGCTTGGGAAAATTGAGTTTGGAAGTGAAACAATTTAAATATTTAAAAAGAAAGCTAATATATTAAAATTATAAATGCATTTTAAATGTTAATTGAGTTTAGTTAATTAAGTTTTGCAATGGGACCATACATTAATCAAAGTTACCTTAAAATCCGATATTAAAATTCCCTTGATTTACAAAGAGTCATTCAGATTTCAAGTTTAACTTTTAAAAAAAGTTAAAAAAAGTTTTAAAAAAGTTTAAAAAAGGTAGATTAAAATTTTAACTTAAAAATTGATTGGTATTTTAAATATCTGTGCCTGACTATTTTTTTTTTTTTCTGTGCACACAATCCAACTTCGAGTACAACAGACGGCATACGTTGATCTCATTCACAGCAACTGTGGTCACTGTGCCTTTGTCCCATCTTGTCTCAAACCAAGATAAATCATTTTGCCTATTCAATATTTTTTATAAGAAATTCAGTAAAATTCAGGAACAGTGATTTTTAAAAAAATAGAAATGGAGGGTCATATTGTCCACTATGCCATCTCTTACTTTTCTGACTCTTCTTACTTTGGTTTTACGGTTTTTATTTTACTCTCTGGACTTTTTCATATCTCACACTCTGACTATCACCACCTTTCTATACACATGAATGTTGGCACCAGCTTTGTGGTGTTAAATGATTGCTTACTTATATTCACAGTGAGTAATTTTGTGCTTGTATTACTTGCTTTGGCTAACTACATGCTAGTAATTTGATGACTGAAAATATTTCATTGTTTTTTAAGAGAGAGCACAGTGGCAAACATTTGAGTTAAAATTGAACCTTTTACTTCAAGGCAAATTATCATCATTAGCCCAATGCCTGATCCTCTCTTCATTCTTCATTAGTTTGGTTTTCTTTTTTCATTCATTATGTTCTATTTTTATATTTTACTCTCTTTTCTCCATTTTAGCTATAAACAACTATTATACTTTTGAAAGTGTCATATTGTCTGCATATACCATTGCAAAATTCATATTGCTATTATGAGTATCTGTGATTTACATACATATGTATGCATATATAACAATTTCTCACTATTATGTCTCATTAAATATAGTGATATGAATGTGTGTGTGTATATTACATGGTGATGTGTGTCATTCTGTTTCTCAATTTTATTGTCTTAGGTTTTAAAGATCTAGATATATTATTTTGTGATGTTATGTGTTTATATGTATAATTTTGCTTCTAATTATTGCATAATATTCCAGCATGTACAAAACAGTCCATCTCTTCTCCTAGTGTTGGACAGCCAAATTGCCTCTGACTTATCATTTTCACAAATACTGCAATAAGGACCATCTTTACCTATGTCCTCTATAAACTTTACTTAGTCTTTTTGTTAGGCCATAGAAGTGCATATAACTTAGCAAAAGTATCTACTGATATTACTAAGGCTCCTTGACATGTGGGATTGATAGCCTTATTCTAGTCCTTGTGTGAATATTTTCTGGACTTACAGTACTCATTTTGTTGACTATCAACTCGGATTTTTGAAGTTACTGATTTAAAGATTCTTAGAATATTCACCAGCTGCTTTTAATAACATATAAGACATCAACCTGACCATAAAACATAAATGTACGAGACAAACCATAAGTAACTCTTAATCTCACAAAACAAACTGAGGGTTGCTGGGGGGAGGGGGTTTGGGAGAAGGGGGTGGGATTATGGACATTGGGGAGGGTATGTGCTTTGGTGAGTGCTGTGAAGTGTATAAACCTGGTGATTCACAGACCTGTACCCCTGGGGATAAAAATATATGTTTATAAAAAATAAAAAATTAAAAAAATATATAGAAAGATATATATTCAAATCTTCATAATAATATCACCAAAATAGATGTGTGTTTCTCAGAAACTTTCTAATTTCAGATGACTAAGTCTATCCTGTTTAACACACACATACACACATGTTTTGAACAATAGGCTTGTGATAACTTCAGACATTGATCTAGGGTTTCAGACAGTCTTTAGGGCCCCATCTAACCACTTTTATCCATTTTAACCTCTAATTCTCTGTAGTGGGCATCTTTCTTACATGGTTCTATTTGGCTGATAAGTATATCTTATTTAACTCTACTAAATATTACATTTGTTTAATTAAACATTTTTTCACCTTATATTCAACTTATCACATTTCCTTTTCACAAATGAATTCTTAACTTATACTGATAATACACATGAGTACTGGCAATACAAGGGATACAATTTTTTTTTTTTAACAGATGAAAATGTGAGGAGGTAATGTAAGTTGAATTAACATAAACTGGAGAACATGTGTATTTTTTGTCCCCCTTTTGTTCTTTCTTTATTGGGAGATAATTCTGGAGTCTCATTCTATATCACTGTATTAAGAGGATTTTTTTTTTTTAAAATTAAGGAATCATCTTTATGTTAAAACTTTATAAAAATGGGACACCAGTTTAGAGAGAGGTTATGCAAAGTGTGGTAGTGACCATCGAAATCAAGGTAAGAAATCCAAGGAGAAGGAAGAAATTTCAGGGATTTGAAACCATATGTAATGATTTCATCAGTCTTTCTGATGAAAGTTCTTGTCTGGTCTGTAATTTTTTATTATCATCATTATTTTTGCTAATTGGTGCTCTTACATTAGTTGGTATTAGCACATTTGCAATATTATATAATGCTGATTATCAATATAAATGATATGATATATTGTATATCTAATATAATTATATATAAATATATACCTTGTTTCATTTAAGTCATTTGCATAATGTTGTTTCTCTGCCATATTCAACACTCATTAGCTGTGGGTTCTTTAGGGCTCACCATTGGGTAATCCTTTGACTTTTGAGGACTCTCTTCTATTCAATTTTTGTATGTTATCATGTTTATCTGGTTGGAAATAGGGATATTTTTTTAAGATTTTATTTATTTATTTGTCAGAGAGAGAAAGGGAGAAGCAGGTTCTCCACTGAGCAAGGAGCCCAATGTGGAACTCGATCCCAGGATCCCGGAATCATGACCTAAGCTGAAATCAGATACTTAACTGATTGAGCCACTCTGTGTCCCAGAAGTGGGGATTCTGTGGTGATCCAGGAGTTCACTTACTATTATTAACACATTACTCTACAATGATTCAGTCTACTTAATCATTTATTGCTAAATCTTCTTTGATTTATTGCAAAGGAGAGATCAGGCTTTTGAATAAAAATATACATACACAATATTTTAGAGAAATGTGGTACAGAGTTACAGAAAAGTGAGTCTACATATCCAGGCTTCATAACAGATAGCAAATTTGAGGCTCAGAGAGGCTCAGTGTGTTGCCAAAATTCATATAGTAAAGTGGGAAGAGAGCTAGGATTATAAAGGATTAACTTCCAAGTCTAATTTCTCATCCAAGACTCTTCTCATCACTATCCTTCTCATTGTTAGTGTTACAAGTAAGATCACACTTGAGGGATGGGAACATGGTTCTTAGAGGCAGCAAGAAACTTGAGCAGAGGTGTATCAGAGGAAATAGGAATTCTGAGACAACTTTCTTGTGTGAAATTACCCATAACCTTTATTGAGCAGATTCTCAGTAGGATTTTTCTGAAAGACAAAATATTATTTAAAAGAAGATGCAGCATAAGATGTTCACATAACCTTTGTGCATTGCATGGTAAGGCAGTGATTTACCCCAAATTCAATTTTTACATCCCTGTCAGGTATTTAAAAATGAGAAGAGGCATTTAAAGATTATTGGAATGATTGGGTTCATTATATTGTTGCTTTTTTTTCTGATAATTGTCAAATCCAATCTACCCTTGTCTATACTAGGAGCCTTATTTTGAGAATAAGTGATACCATTTTGAGTGTACTGGGAGAAAAAGGCAAGCAAAGATCATGCAAAAATCAATAGTTCTTTCTCTGTGTCATCTTATTTATGAGAGAGATGCACAAGAGAGGTCAACCAAAGCAGAAGTAGGATCAATAGGTTTGCAAATTTTAATTGGGTCTTCTTTGGTTACTGCAAAAGAAACCTGTGTGTCCAGCTCTTTTGACGTTAAATGAATAAACTGCATATTTTTAAGAGGGTAGTAACTTGTCTTTCCTTAGAATTGTTTTCCCCAAGATTTTTTTTTAACCTATTGAATTTAATAATGTGATAATGTAGAATTATTTCTAACTGGAGTAACTTTCTGTTCATTCAGTTAGTGCTCATTTCTCTTTAGAAAGTAAGGAATGAGCAGATTCCTTTATTAAAGAATGCTAATATAATCTCATTATCGATTTTTTCTATATTTTGTGCTACTTCATATCAGTACTATCTGCACCTTTAAATATATTTATTTTATTTACTGAGATCCTGCCCGTTTGATCTTTAACCAAGTCCAAAACATTGATTTAGGAAGAGTTTAGAAGTTTTTGGTTAGGACATTCTGAGGTTGACTAAGAAACTAGCATTTTTTTCAAACAACTATATTGACCAGAATGTCCTAGATTTTTTACATACATTATTTCTACTGATTTTCTTTCCTTTTTTTTTTTTTTAATGATTTTATTTATTTGACACAGAGAGAGACAGCTAGAGAGGGAACATAAGCAGGGGGAGTGGGAGAGGAAGAAACAGGCTTCCCACAGAGGAGGGAGCCCAATGCGGGGTTTGATCCCAGGACCTTGGGATCTTGACCTGAATCAAAGGCAGATGCTTAACAACTGAGCCACCCAGGCACCCCTCAACTGATTTTCAAACGAAATGAAACAAAATGAAACAAAACAAAACATCTCCTTGGGAGGTATTCATTTTATTTGCGGGTATATAATATAATATGGATACCACATACATTATGTGGTATAATATATAATATTATTATATTATATAATTATATAATATATTGTTTTAAAAAGGTCAGGTCACAAGTATAAGAGGCTGTGCTGGCATTCGATTACACATGTGTGATAACAAGGCCTACAATCTTTGCATTTTTGTACAATTATCTAAAATGTTACTTAATATGTTGATAAATTTGACATGAAAATGGAGAAGACTCTTTATGTCTGACCTACTCAGGGCATTTACTATGCTTATCATCAAAGCAAGTGTATTGTTAGGGTCCAGCTGTGCATTATTTCCGAATTTACTTGACTTCCGATCTCCAATGGGAAACTTTTTAGAAGCTGTCCTTCCTATAATACTACAGAAAATACATGGGGGAAATTATACAAGGGAACCTACTGTTGTGTGATTATGCTCTGTCAGTCATGATAAATGTTCTCAGTAGACCCTGAAGCAATGAAAGTTATCTGGATGATTGTTTAGTATCCACCTGCAAATTTAGGGTAGTGTGCATATACAAATAAAATCTTGGGTCGTGGAACAACCCTTTTAAAAGACTTGTTTACATGCTAAGAGGAAAAGTTGTGCAAGCCTGTTTATTTGCTTCTTAAATATTATGAACTGTATTTGCTAGAGTTGGCCAAAGAGGAACATTATAATTCTGAAAATTATTGAATAGGGTCATAATATTATGTTTTAACTTAAATTGGGATAATTAAGTCTAAGTAAAGCCATAGATCTTAATATGTTGTTCCAAAATAAATCCATAGTTTAAAAATTCAAATTATACAAGTTCAAACCCAAATAAGAAATAGTGATTAAAAAATGGTTCCGCTCATTGTGCTGTATGGTATTACCTCAAGAGTACTCAGAAGTTTATCTTTCATGTTTTTCCACTAACACTGGATTATTCTGCAACCACACTACTGCCTCTGTTGGTGATTTCTCATGCTGCTTCTCTGCTGGGTACAGCTGTCCATCTCTAGAAATCACTGATGTTCCACACTTCCTCAGATTCCCTGACAGGCCTCCTCTCTAGGTAACTTGCAGAACAGCTATGGTACGAGGCAGCTGAATTCTAACCAACAATTGCTTGATCTTTTCCATAACCAAGCCCCAGAGATGGCGATGTATCTCTTTTTTGCTAGATGAACATTGCCTCCAGTCCTCATTTTCTACCTTCACTGTCCTCTTTCTGGGATGATTAACAATGAAAACAACTCTTCATTTAAGGTATGGTATGTGGTCTGACTCTATGAACCTGCCAAGGCAATCAAAGACTAATTTCTGGACTTCTGTAGCATGTAGGTAATTAAGTCTTATCGTCATGTGTAGAACGTTAATGGTATGATTCAGGTAAACACCAACACCACGCTAAGGCCAGTTTTGTTTTTTAATGATTTCTCTTCCATTGTGAAAAAATATCATTTTGATATTACATTCTCATAGTGTAAAAGGTGTCTGTTCTTAAACTCCTATGTTTTAAAGCTTATGTAAACTAAGTAATAGCATATACATATACACATGAGGACAATTTTCTTAAAACTCGTCAAGAAGTACCAATAACATAGCAGAGGGGTGTCTACACACACACACACACACACACACACACACACACACACACGTAAAAAGAAAATTTACACAAAGCTGAGTTTGAATATGTGCTTATTCCAATTTAACAGGCATGAAATGGGCTTTAGGAATCTGCATTTTCAAATATCACCAAGTCATTTGAAAACTGGAGATCTAGAAAATAAGTTTTAGAAAATGTCTTAAAATTATAGTCAATTTCTAGAGTGCTGAAATGAAAACTCAAGTAAAGGTAGTGTTGTTAAAGACATGATGTACCTTTTAAATCTGAAACAGCCCTTTTCACATGACTTCATTTAGACATTTCCCACAAACAGTGAATTGCTACTCATTTTACATTGGCCTGATTTGAAGTGCCTATTCTCCTGCTTCTACAGTTTTTTTCCATTTTTACAAATTAATTAATAAAAAAAAAAGCCTTTTGTCTCAAACAAACAAAATGAAAGCATTCTTGGAAAATCTGATGCAATGTTAAAATTATATCACTGCTATGGCAACCTTGTTTCGCTTTCTCATTCAGTCCATACTAAACACATGTCAGTCTTAGCTGGCATCTTGCATCTCTAATATTCTTAGTGAAACAGTGTTGTAACATGAAAACACTCTTCACTGTAGTTTCTATGGATATTATCCAATAATACATCCCAGTCCTCTATAAACAATTCACATTAGCCAAACTGTCCTACTAAATTTCTCTTTCACATTTTATATGCAATCCTAACTATATACCTTTTTCTTGCAATTTTCTGCCTACAGAACTCTCCTTTTATTGAAGTCCACCTCTTCAAGCACCATTACAAGTTTCAATATTTCTGTCTAAATACTCCATCTTTAACTGTTGATTCTCATATGAATTTCTAGTAGAATATTTTTGTGTGAACTAAATTTAGGATGGAGCTGATGTCATTTTATGCGGGCATTCATCAGATAGTGTAAGTATACAGTATGCATTCTACTATATATATTCTCTTCTCATGAACGTTCAGTCTCTTTATCTGAAGGTAGAATCCTGCAAACTATTTACCCTTTTTTGCACTTATTTTTGTATTACGAGTAATTTGCACAGGGTAGACAAACACTGTGTACTCAAAACATAAAAGAGTATGTTAGTATATGATTATAATGTTTATATAAAGGGGTGTGTTTTCTCTTAAACTTAATACTTAGATAATATAGATTTCTCTATGGAAAAATAACATATTTTTACTTGGATGAGACACGAATGATGATCATTACTAAAATCAACAGAATTGTCAAAGTCTTAACAGCCCAGTCGGAAATTTACCGAGGAACTATTTGTTTCAACAGCAAATGTTTTCTCCTTGAGAAGTGTTAACAGATCCCAAGGCATAAACATACACATGGGAGCCTGAAAGAAGTTTTGTGCAGTTTGTGTGTTGCGATTGTGGGAGTTGTTATGGCAGATGACACTTTGGTTAACAAAAGCTGTTAAATTTGCTTGGATTCACTGCAAAATTTGGATGTGTATGCAATTCATTTTTAATCATATGGTGTTATTTGGTACACTTTGAAATAGACCTTGTCTATGTGAACCACTATAATGCACCCCAAGCCAGATCCATGAACTTTTATAATTGCTTGGAATTACTGAATTTGTTCCAAAATATATCTGATTATCATTTATTGGACTATAGTCATCTAAAGGAGTTCTCGAGACCAGAGTTCTATTAGGAAGGGTAGGAATAAGGTATTCGGAGAATAGTTATAATATAGTGAGATGAGTAAAAAAAGAGAAAGCTTACCGTTTGTGGAACAAAGTAGTCTAGAGACAGTTATATGTTACAGAAGGCAACAGGGAAAGGAAGACTTATTCTTTAAATGGGCTTGGGACAGACCATCTGCAATGTTGGGGAAAAAAAACAGTTTTTTGTGGCAAAAGGTGCATTTTAAATGGTTAGTGTGTGTGTAAAATTATTGAAAAATTATGATATGGAAGTAACTTTTTGTGAAAATTTGAAACACCTTTTTAAATTCTTAAGAGTGGAAATCTTGGCAAGAGATAAAAGAAGGAAATTTGACCAAGTTAAAACAATTTTTGAAGGTCAAATAATAGTAAATGCAAGAGTAAATATGTGTAGTATATGCTTATAAGTATTATATAAGAGTTTTATTCAAGTCCTTAAGTCCTTAAGAACTTGATATTTAAATGAATAGAAAAATATAATTTGGCTTTCCTTTAAGAAAAAAATTAGAAAGTCATATATTTGATTTTGTTCTTAGGAAAATTAATTACATTAAATTAAAGGAAAAATGTGGAACAAATCTTTAGACCTAAAATATATCAATATTTGTTTTTACACTATGCTGTATTTAATTTCATTACTAAGGAGTTTCAGGGGCTATATAGAGTTGAAGACATTAAACAAAAATGAATTAAAAAAAGCTAGTCAAGTTAAACAGGCCCTTAAATGAAACTGGGCACATATTTTTTAATATGGCGGTGCATATTTTTGCTATTTTAATGCATATATATGAATTAAAATTATGTGTATGTATATATATACACACACATAAATAAGGTGTGTTTGCATTAAAAAGAAAGCATAATTTTTAAACAATTAAGAAGTTTATAATTTGTTCCATCATTACTTATGATTTCTCTCTACTTTTTCTCTCATCTTTAGTATAGCACTGTAAAGAGTTTTGTGCTTTCAAATTCTACAGTAGATTCATAAAATATGCTTAGATGATTATTTAATGCCATGTGTGGCTAGTAATAGCAGTTTATGTTATAAAAATCTTTATTAAAAAATTTAATTCACTATTTCATCCAGGTATAAAAACCAGATTATAACTTTTGGTATTTGAAGCAATATCTTGTCTGAGGTTAACTTGCATAAAAATTTTAAGATAATCTTGATTATTTCTGATAGTTTCTAAATCTAAATACATACAACATGGACTTACATTTACATATTAACATGAACAAAGGTTATAAACCTTGAATTCTCTAAGGAGGAATTATATCTAACACAAACATATGGAAAATATTGAACTATACTTGTTATGGTAAAAATCCAAATTAATATATTTATTAATATAAATTGTTAAATAGCAAAAAAAATTTTAAAAACTAATCATCAACATAGAAAAAGTTCATTTAAGTGGAATTGAGCATTTCATATATATTTTTTAAAGGTTTTATTTACTTGACAGAGAGACACAGTGAGAGAGGAAACACAAGCAGTGGGAGTGAGAGAGGAAGAAACAGGCTTCCCGCTGAGCCAGGAGCCTGATGCAGAGCTCGATCCCAGGGTCCTGGGATCCTGACCTGAGCCAAAGGCAGATGCTTAAAGACTGAGCCATCCAGGTGCTCTAGCATTTCTTATATTTTTATAAAATAATTCTTTATAGAAAATTAGAAAACATGAACCAGGTTGAAAACATTATTTAAAGGCTCTCCTATTACTCAGATGTAAACACATTTTTACAAAATGCTGTAGAGATTTCTAAAACAATGCATAGCTATAGAAGTAGTGTGTAGTTTGGTGTTGATGTTAAATGGTTCCTAAGAGAAAAGTCTGATAAACGGTGTTAAAACATTAAAAAAAAACCATATTATTTACTTAACTGGTAGTCTGTAGATAGAGCTCCAGATATGGTTAAGCAGATTTATGAAATCAGGCATGGGGTCACTGTCTATGATATTCCTGGACTTTTTGTAATTTCAAATCATATAGCTCAGCTTCCATGTCATATTCTTTGGATCTCAACTACAGGTGGGAGGCCAGCAGGTAGCCAGTGTCATGACTGAGCTTTCTATCTTTACTCTTAAGAAAATTTAAAAGGCTTTCCTAGAGGTCCCATATATGCTTCTCTTTAAGACCACATGCCAGAACTAGGTCATGCAGAACTACTGTTTTATAGGAAAGTCAAGGAAACTTAATGTTGAAACTTTTCAACCTTTATAAGATGGGAAGGCAAGAGAATATAAAAAGATTTTGGGAATCACTTTGGAAGGATCCAAAGGACAGTGTCTACCACAATAGATTTGCTTTTGTGAACCTAGATGCTATTCATATCTGAGTATTAACATACATGCTTTACCTAAAACTAAGTGCAGATCGTTTAAAGTAATTCATGTTTTCAACACGAATATTAATTGTTGACTAGTACTTTGTTTCATGTATGCATTATCATTTATTCAAATAATTTCCCATGAGATGGTTTCTTTTACTTTCATTTTTAAAATAAACATTTGAAAGGAAATCTTGACACATAGCCATAGACATTTTTAATTATTCAAGGATGAATTACTATAAATTGTATTGCTGAATAAAACTGTATGAGTAATTTTTTTTAGGTGGGTTTTAAAATGTATAGGTTGCATAAACTTAGAGCAGAAGTTTTTGAAACTACAAATGCATAAAATCAGGAAACATAATTGACAGTTCTACCTCCACTATGGTGATAAACTTACTACAACTTGTCCTCTCCACTGAGTACAAGTAAAAAATATACAAAATAAAACAATACCAAAACCAACAACCATCTGAAAATTCTGGAAATAAATAGAAGTAGCAGTATTGGAAAGGAGTAAAAACTTGGAAAAAGTCCTGTGCAAGACTAAATTTTCTGTTTTTGTTTGTATGTTTTACTTTTGCCCTGCAACTTTGCTCCAAGCATAAGCTTCACACAAGGAGTGATGCAATGGCACAGGGGACTAAAATCCAAGAGAGTCCCATATTTCTTGCCAGAGAAATCAGAAAAAAGGACTTCAGTGTGCTGGAGAGCACATGACAGAAATCTAGAGAGGAGAATTTTCATGTTTTAATTGACATGAACTTTAGTCTAACCCATGATCTACACATGTGCAGCCCAAATCCAAACCAAAAGAGTAAAGTGATAGGAAAAGAGAAGGGGTATTTGTAATATCCACTCAAGTCTCAGGTTCACCACTTCTACTTCTTCTTCTTCTTCTTCTTCTTCTTCTTTTTCTTTTTTTTCTTCTTCTTCTCCTTCTCCTTCTCCTTCTTCTTCTTCTCCTCCTCCTTCGTCTTCTTTTAAGATTTTATTTATTTATTTGTCAGAGATAGAGAGCACAAGCAGGCAGAGTGGCTGGCAGACACAGAGGGAGAAGCAGATTCCCTGTCAAGCAAGGAAGGAGTCAGGTGTAGGACTTGATCACAGGACCTTAGGATCATGACCTGAGCTGAAGGCAGACACTTAACTGACTGAGCCACCCAGGCATCCCCCAGATTTCTATGCATGCTGAGAACAGACACAAATGAGGCCTAGGTGATGCCAGTGAGACTTGAGCCACTCCCTACAGAGGCAAGAGAGAATATGCAGTCTAATGTAACCAGATGAATGCCCACAGAAACAAAAATATTTATATTATCCAGGTAAGGATAACAGGACTCAGAGCCTACACAATAGAATATTCACAATATTCAGGATACAACGCACATTCCCACCATAAAAAGAACCAGGAAAATGTGGCCAATTTTCAAAGGAAAGTTAATCAACAGATAACCATCACAAGACATATCAGATGTTGAAACTGTCAGAGAAATTTCAAATCAGATATTAAAACTATGTTCCATTAGATAAGAGAAATAATATTTGCAATAAATAAATCTATAGAAATTATCTGCAGAAAAGTGAAAACTACACGAAAAAGAAAATAGATCTATTTTTAGAACTAAAAAATACAGTACCTGAAAATTTGTTGAAAATTCTCACTGAAGCACAGAGGCAGAATAGAGGCAGACAGCAGAGTAAAAGAATCAGCTAACTTGAAACACATCACAATTATTCAACATAAAGAGCAGATGGAAACACATTAAAAAAATAACAGAATCTCAAGTAGGCATCCATGAGACATAACCAAGAGATATAACTTGCATGTAATTGGAGTCTTACAGGATAGGGGAAAATAATGGGACAGAAAAGAAATCAGAAAAAATAATGGCAAATTTGGTGACAGACAAATTTATAGAGTTGGAAATCTCAGTGAACTCCAAGTAGGAAAAACTCAAGGAAATCATGCCTAGGTATGTTAAAATCAATTGTAAAAGCTTAAGATACAGGAAAAATATTTAAAGCAAATGCGTATTTGGAAACAATGATTTGAAAGACAATGATGGCTTCACCAGAAGTGGAACAACTCTGGAACTGACCTAACAAAATAAAAAAGTGATGCTTCAAAAGAAGGAAACTTAACTGCCTGTTGGAGCAAAATTTGCAATTTATAAATCAAGAAAAAGAAATTCCCATAATCAGTAAGGTAACATCCATAGTATATGGCATATAAAAAAATAATTATTTGGCATGCCAAGAACTGAAAAAATCTGACACAAACCCAGGAAATAAAACAGTCAATTGAAATTGATCTGAGATAACTTATGTATTGAATTAAAAGATTAAAAAATTCATTTTTAGGGGCACCTGGGTGGCTCAGTAGGTTAAAGCCTCTGCCTTCAGCTCAGGTCATGATCCCAGGGTCCTGGGATCGAGCCCCTCATCGGGCTCTCTGCTGGGCAGGGAGCCTGCTTCCCTTCCTCTCTCTGCCTACTTGTCATCTCTCTCTCTGTCAAATGAAATATTTTAAAAAAATCATTTTACTAGATTAACAGACATAAAGAAAAATATGGTCATTATGCATAAAGAGGCTGTTAATTTGGCAAAAAATTGAAATTATAAAAAGTAATTGGGGCACCAAGATGGCTCAGTTTGTTGAGAGAATGATTCTTGATTTTGGCTCAGGTCATTAGATCAAATCATGTACTGGAGTCTGTGCTCAGCACAGAGTCTGCTTGAGATTCTCCCCCTCTGCCCCGCTTGAGCTCTCTCTTTCTCTCAAGTAAATAAATAATGTGAAATCTAGAACTATATTTATAACAACTATTTTTAATTTATTTAATGGAAGATTGCAGATTGCAGGACAGTCAGAGAGCTTGAGTGAGGGTCAGTAGAATTACCTAATCTGAAGAACATTATAGGAAAACAGTGTGTTGTGAGACAGGATCTACAGAAGTAAGATATATACAGGGAAATGATAATGCCTTACAGCAGACTTCCCATTAGAATTGATAGAGGACATAAAATAGTGGAATGATTTTTAAAGAGTGCAAGAAGCATCAAAATAATACTGTTAATGTGAAATTCAACAGACTTTAATATTTTTAAATTATAATAATACAGACATTTTTGGAGAAAAAAGGGAAATTGTCACCAGCTGGTTTAAATTATAATAAATACTTAAGAACTATTTTCAAAATGAAATTAATTGATGCCAAATGGATTTTAATATCTATAGGAATTTAACTGTAAGTTTCAGAAATCATAAATATGTAGGTATATAAAAATAATTATTTTAAATGTAGGTTCATTAAAAAGCATCCACTAAAAGAAAAAGTACAAATGCTTTAAGATTATAATTATGTGGGCTCATATACTGGATATGATGACTCCAGCATAACAGACAGGTAAATAAGTGAAATGAAAACTATTATAATTTCTTACATTTTATGTGAAATAATGTGTTAATCTTAAATACAATGTGATCTATTGATGATGTATATTCTAATTCCTAAGAGAATCCATAATGAAAAATGCAAAATGGTAGGCCCAAACTCAAACATCTCAAGAGCTACACTGAATGTAAATAGACTAAAGATTCCAATGAAAAGGAAAAGATTGAAAAAGAAAACACACTTTATATTTTCAATAAGAGACTCAATCTCAATTTCAATACAAACACACAGGTGAAAAGCAAAATGGATAAAGAAGATCTACATACATGAGATCTACATGCATATATATATAGGAATATTACTCAGCCATCTAAAAGAATGTGGGTGGAGTTAGAGTGTATTATGCTAAGCAAAATAAGTCAGTCGGAGAAACACCATATGGTCTCACTCATATGTGGAATTTAAGAAACAAAACAGATGAACATGGGGAAGAAAGAAAAATAAAACAAGATGAAGACAGAGAGGGAGGCAAACCATAACAGACTCTTAACTCTAGGAAACAACTGAGGTTTGCTGGAGGGGAGTGGGTTGGGGAGATGGAGTAACTGGATGTCGGGCATTAGGGAGGGTACATGATGTGATAACACTGGTTATTTTATGCAACTGATGAATCACTGAACTCTACCTCTGAAACTAATAATACAGTGTATGTTAACTAAAGTGAATTTAAATAAGAAATTTTAAAAAAATGATTAAAAAGTATGCACCATGCAGAAAGTTAGCATATGAAGTCTGGAGGAGCTTTAACAATATCATGCAAAATAGTCTTAAAGACAAGTATTACCAGAGAAAAACTGGTAGAGCAGTAAAGATAGAAGGCTCAATTCTTCAGGAAGAATGAACACTTATACATGTGTATGTACCTAATTCCAGAACCTCAAAATACAGGAAGTAAAACTGAGAAAACCAAAGGCAAAAACATGCAAATGCATTATCTGAGCTGGGCATTTTAACACCTCCCACTAATGGATAAAAGGAAGTATGGAAAAAGGTCAATAATATAAAAAATGTGATCGACACAATTATCTACCTTGAACTAATTATTATGACAGAACACTACACACAATAAGGACAAAATGCTTATTCTCTTGAATTCATAAAAAATGTTCACCAATACTGATCATATGGTGCAGCATACAATGTTTCCATGAATAAGTCAAACACTACAGAGCGTATACTCTGAGTATAAAATTATAAGTCAAGAAAAACATATTATAGTGGAGATAAATAAAATTAAGATATCAAAATTTTCCAAATATATGAAAAATAAACAACAAAATTCCAAACAACCTATTGGTCAAAGGAGGAATCACAAAAGAAATCAGAAAATATGCTGAACTATGTTCTGAACTGTTCGGCAATTAAAACAGAGTAAATCAAACTAATCAATTAAAACAGAGTAAATCAAACAGAGTAAATCAAACAAATTTTAAGCAACAATTAGAAGGAAATTTATGCCATAAATACATATTTTTCTTCTTTCAAAATGAAAAAATAAAAAGTTTGAATTTAATGACCTAAGGTCCCACCCTGTGAACCTAGACAAGAAGGCAATATTCACTTTGAGATGAAAAGAAGGAAAAAAGTAGCAACAATAAGAGTAGAAATAAATATAAAAAGGAAGCGAATAGAGGAGACTAAAGATAAAAGTTTAGTTTTTGAAATGAGCAAAACTGGCTAGGTCCTTAGCAAAACAGATCAAGATATACAATTTGTTATGTAAAATATGAACACATTGTTATGCAAATGCCAATCATAAGAAAATTAAAGACTACTCAATTTCAAAAGCATTGTGGATAATGCACCACAAAATAGATTATAAAATAAATAGCAATATAATATGTATTTTTCTTTCTATATTAGTATATACATTCTTAGTTTACCTTTGGGTAAAATTACTGAAATAATTCACCTACTTAAGGACTCAAATGCATATTACCAATTACCAGTGAAAGATGATTAGAAATGTTTCGAGTTGTGTTAGCTCAAATGTGCATGTTCATTTCCCTTAAATGATATTATCTCTGATTATTTAAAAAAAAAAATCTATCCAACCTGATAAAATTGATTGTTCAATTTAATTTTGCTATTTTGTTTATAAAAGAACTTAAAAAAAAACAGACATGGCATGATTATACTAGAAGCACTAGAAAATGCAGCTAAATATATATTTTTAAAATAAAATCTTACTTTCCATCATTAGCATTATGGTTGTAGTAAGCTTCAGACTAAGTGGCAACTATTTTTGTATTATTAAACCACTTGAGATTCACCTCCTCACCACATTCTCCCCTCCTTTCTCCAACCCTGAAGGCAGACTAAAGTAAACACCTAAATCAGGCTCTGTCAATCTTATACTCTCTCCCAACAACTCACAATTAGTGCTTAGCAATGAAATTTGGACTTGGGAGACAATTTTCCCATTGTGCTTCAGGAAGAAAAAGAAATGAGTTCTTAAAGAAAGAATAATAAAGCAGAGGTGAAAGAGATACAGAGACTGGGGTAGGTAGTGGTCAAGGGAGAATGATGGAATCAACTTGCTGACAAGGTCTGCATAGTCACTAAACTAAGCTTAGATCAAATTTTGTGTGTCCTTGGAGCTCATAATCAGTCTGCATAGTCAGCATTAGAGCTGTGGCAGTTTAGCAATAGCCCAGAGCTTGATGAAGTTGTTAGGGCCACACACCATTTCTACAGCGCAACAATTCACCAACTTGTAGCAACTGGTTCTGTAATTAGTGTTGCCAATTTTCCCTATAGAAATTGTTCTAGTGTTATATCTAAATCAAATTATCTATTTCCACTGAATTTCCCATCAGCATTAGTTAAAGGAGTTGTTTTTTCCTTCTCTCTCTTTTTTTAAAGAATACATTTGACGAACATTTTTATATTCAACCACATTTAAAATGTGGACTACAAAAGTAAGTGCTTTTGTTTAAGCACAAGTGGGAAAAATAATTAAAATTATACTTTGGATCATGATATCTACAGAAAAAATAATAAAATTTAAATAGAATTATTGGAGACATGTATGTCCATCAAAGAGCCTTTAATTGACCTATTTGTAATTTCCTCTGGTGCATGTATAGAGATGTGTGTGTTTTACATCACAAAATAATATACAGAATCAGATAGGTAATTTAGATCAACTTGTTGTCTTATAACAAGTTAATATCTCAATAAGTGTTATTAAAGTATAATTATATAAGTAATAAATATGTGGCTAGGATTAAGTTTCCCAAGTTTTTGTCAATGAACTCTTGTTCAAGTAATTTATAAGAGAAATGTACTTCTATATTCACAATATTTAATTTTTTTCAAGTTGAGGTTTTTAAAAGAAAACATTAGATTGGGGAAAATCAAAACATTTATTAGTTTTAGGGTGGTAAATCTGAATTGGAAAGTTTGACTTAGAACTGTAGCCAGGAGCATTTATTCCTTGCTGCCATATATATTTATACATCTATAAGTTAGAGCTTGGAGTCTGCCCATGAGGAAGATTGTATTTATAGAACATAGCAGACAGTATTTACTGACTTTATCCAATAGGATATATTACCTTTCTCAAATGAGGACACATTTTAAAGAGATAAAAAGAGATGAGTTTTACAGTTGGGTTTCTAAGAACGCAGGTTCTGTTTTGCCCCAAAGTATTTATTTCTTGGAATTGGGTGTGTTAAGAGATCCAGTTTTCAGCAGTCCAAAAAAAGAGGAAAAGGGCAAGGCACCTGAGAACAGTAATACTGTAACACTTTAACTCTATTTAATAGGACAGCATGAACAAATGCATTTAAGATGATTACCACTCCACCCATGAATTAACTTATCCATAGGAAAATGGGTATAACAGATGAAAAATGTGGTGTTTCTCATGTAAGAAGCATCATGGAAAGAAGGACACAATTGAAGAGAGACTCTGCCAACAAAAATGAACAGATTCATCAAAAGTATTTCCTCTTCTCTAATAACAGCTTATTTAAACCCAAGGAAAATCAATGTCAAATAAGAATTCACTAGATGGAGCTATTGTTGATTGTAATCAAAATGAAACCATAGCTTTTGTAGCATATTTATTAGGATCAACAGATGACCTAGCTATCATTAAGGACACCAATAACATATTGGCTTTCAAAGAACTTGTTTTACCGTATGAACCCAGCTACTGTGGATGACATGAAAAATCTGGTAAATCTGTGGGATGAACAAAAACAGTAGTTTTAGTATATATATGAATCAAATTTGTGTGCACAGGCACAAAGTACATCTGTTATGTATGCATAAATGAAGACCCAGAAATTGTATCAGTAAATTAAAGTCAGCGTCAGATTGGAACCCAGTGATTTAGGGCTCAGAGTTCTTATCAACATATACAACATTATATTATATTCCGTTCCTAAGTCAAAATTGTGTTTTTTGCTTCAATGCATTCAGAGCTTGGATAGTCTAAAAGAGTTAATACTTTTGCCAAAGTCATCTCTTTAAAACTGCCTGATAATATGAGAACCTGGATCTTCAAAAATAAAGTATTTTACTGACTTTGGTGATATTATGGGAAATTTATTCCTTGTTAGAGATGTGCAGAAATCTTGAGCTTTTCTGTCACCAATTCATCTGAAGACAACATGAATATTTTTGGAACAGCCTGATTTAATTAGAAGTTCAATGAAGGTCGAAGTCAGTAAGGGACTCAGATGTTAAAATATGTACTTTTATTTCATGGGACCAGCTTTGCCATAAAGTAACATCTATTAACAATGAATTTGAATGTGGGATCAGAGTAACAATGCTATATTTTAGAATTATTTATTTGGCCTTTCTTATACTTTAGGAACAAAACTATTCATACTTATTTGGAGGAAAAATTAGAATGAGTGAAATGCGTGGTCTACTTTTTATTGTTTAAATTTTGGGAAGATCTTTATCACTATTTAGAAATACAATATGTTTTTGTTTTTGTATGAAAATTCTCTCTCAAGCCTTATTAAATTTATTGCAACTCTCACAGTGAATGTCAGCAAATAGTAAGGATGTCTGTTAAATAAATGAAACAAAAAGTACTCTCTATTTTACTCATTTAGTTCCCAGACTGACCTTCATAAAGTCTACATGGGTGATTACAATAGGTTTTCTTGTGTAAGATGTCACCTTGCTAACATCACAGGGTTGTTTTAGCCTATAGCATAGATTAAATGATGACTAAAATGATGATTATTTTCATTGTTTCCTGTCACAAAAAGCCCAAGTATAAAACTCAAATTAGCATGGCATTTCTTTATTGGACAGATAAAAACTGAATTTTTATTCTTATTTTATACATTTGTTTTTTATCAATGAGTTAATCACGCATCCAGTTTTAACAAACTTCTAATGTGAACAAACAAGAGAAAAAGTACAAACAAAACGAAAGGCAAAAAGGCAGTGTGGGACATAAAGATGGAGGAATTTATTTAGGCTACTTGGGAGTAGGCA
The DNA here is from genome assembly GCF_022355385.1 of Mustela nigripes. Taxonomy (NCBI): domain Eukaryota; kingdom Metazoa; phylum Chordata; class Mammalia; order Carnivora; family Mustelidae; genus Mustela; species Mustela nigripes. The sequence continues at coordinate 131,569,087 of NC_081560.1, forward strand.
TTATGCTAAGCATGTTAAAAAAAAAACCAAACACGAGTCAAGATGGCAGAGAAGTAGCAGGCTGAGACTACTTCAGCTAGCCGGAGATCAGCTAGATAACTTATCTAAAGATTGCAAACACCTGAAAATCCATCGGCAGATCGAAGAGAAGAAGAACAGCAATTCTGGAAACAGAAAAACAACCACTTTCTCAAAGGTAGGACCAGCGGAGAAGTGAATCCAAAGCGACGGGAAGATAGACCCCGGGGGGAGGGGCCGGCTCCCGACAAGCCGCGGAGCAACGGCGCACAAAATCAGGACTTTTAAAAGTCTGTTCCGCTGAGGGACATCGCTCCAGAGGCTAAACCGGGGCGAAGCCCACGTGGGGTCAGCGTGGCCTCAGGTCCCGCAGGGTCACAGAAGGATGGGGGGGGGGTCTGAGTGTCACAGAGCTTGCGGGTATTGGAACCGGAAAGCCGGCTACAGAGACAGAGCCGACAGTAAGCACACAGCTCAGTGTCACCTTGAACCAGTTGCAGGCTCGGTGAGCTCGGAGCGCGGCCGGAGGTCAGACAGACGGGAGTAACTGGGCGCTGTTCTCTGAGGGCGCACTGAGGAGTGGGGCCCTGGGCTCTCGGCTCCTCCGGGCCGGAGACCAGGAGGCCGCCATTTGTATTCCCGTCCTCTGGAACTCTACAGAAAGCGCTCAGGGAACAAAAGCTCCTGAAAGCAAACCCGAGCCAATTACTCACCCTGGCCCCTGATAAGGGCGGTGCAATCTGCCTGGGGCAAAGACACTTGAGAATCACTACAACAGGCCCCTCCCCCAGAAGATCAACAAGAAATCCAGCCGAGACCAATTTCACCTACCAAGGAGTGCGGTTTCAATATCAAGGAGAGCAACAGAATTCCAGAGGAGGAGAAAGCAAAGCCCGGAACTCATGGCTTTTTCCCTGTGATTTTTTTTAGTCTTGCAGTTAATTTAATTTTTTTCTTTTTCATTTTTTGTTTTTTTTCTAGCCTTTTGGTAAATTTTTTTTTTAACTTTTAGCTTTTTCTTTTTTAACGTTTTTTAACCAATTTATCTAATATATATATTTTTTCTTTTTTATAATTTTCTTATTTGTTTTCTTTTTTATATATTCCTTTCTTTTCTTTTTTTTTCTTTTTTCTTTTTTTTTTAATTTCTTCATTTTTGAACCTCTTTTTATCCCCTTTCTCCCCCCTCACGATTTGGGATCTCTTCTAATTTGGTTAAAGCATATTTTCCTGGGGTTGTTGCCACCCTTTTAGTATTTTCCTTGCTCCTTCATATACTCTTATCTGGACAAAATGACAAGACGGAAGAATTCAACACACAAAAAAAAGAACAAGAGGCAGTACCGAAGGCTAGGGACCTAATCAATACAGACATTGGTAATATGTCAGATCTAGAGTTCAGAATGACAATTCTCAAGGTTCTAGCCGGGCTCGAAAAAGGCATGGAAGATATTAGAGAAACACTCTCGAGAGATATAAAAGAACTAAAAGAACTAAAAGAACTAAAATCTAACCAAGTTGAAATAAAAAAAGCTATTAATGAGGTGCAATCAAAAATGGAGGCTCTCACTGCTAGGATAAATGAGGCAGAAGAAAGAATTAGTGATATAGAAGACCAAATGACAGAGAATGAAGAAGCTGAGCAAAAGAGGGACAAACAGCTACTGGACCACGTGGGGAGAATTCGAGAGATAAGTGACACCATAAGACGAAACAACATTAGAATAATTGGGATTCCAGAAAAAGAAGAAAGAGAGAGGGGAGCAGAAGGTATACTGGATAGAATTATTGGGGAGAATTTCCCCAATATGGCAAAGGGAAAGAGCATCAAAATTCAGGAGGTTCAGAGAATGCCCCACAAAATCAATAAGGATAGGCCCACACCCTGTCACCTAATAGTAAAATTTACAAGTCTCTGTGACAAAGAGAAAATCCTGAAAGCAGCCCGGGAAAGGAAGTCTGTAACATACAATGGTAAAAATAATAGATTGGCAGCTGACTTATCCAAAGAGACCTGGCAGGCCAGAAAGAGCTGGCATGATATTTTCAGAGCACTAAACAGCAGCCAAGAATACTATATCCAGCTAGGCTATCATTGAAAATAGAAGGAGAGATTAAAAGCTTCCAGGACAAACAAAAACTGAAAGAATTTGCAAACAACAAACCAGCTCTACAGGAAATATTGAAAGGGGTCCTCTAAGCAAAGAGAGAGCCTACAAGTGGTAGATCAGAAAGGAACAGAGACCATATACAGTAACAGTCACCTTACAGGCAATACAATGGCACTAAATTCATATCTCTCAATAGTTACCCTGAATGTTAATGGGCTAAATGCCCCTGTCAAAAGACACAGGGTATCAGAATGGATAAAAAAAACAAAACCCATCTGTATGTTGCCTCCAAGAAACTCATTTTAAGCCCGAAGACACCTCCAGATTTAAAGTGAGGGGGTGGAAAAGAATTTACCATGCTAATGGACATCAGAAGAAAGCAGGAGTGGCAATCCTTATATCAGATCAATTAGATTTTAAGCCAAAGACTATAATAAGAGATGAGGAAGGACACTATATCATACTCAAAGGGTCTGTCCAACAAGAAGATTTAACAATTTTAAATATCTATGCCCCCAAAGTGGGAGCAGCCAACTATATAAACCAATTAATAACAAAATCAAAGAAACACATCAACAATAATACAATAATAGTAGGGGACTTTAACACTCCCCTCACTAAAATGGACAGATCATCCAAGCAAAAGATCAGCAAGGAAATAAAGGCCTTAAATGACACACTGGACCAGATGGACATCACATGTATATTCAGAATATTTCATCCCAAAGCAACAGAATACACATTCTTCTCTAGTGCACATGGAACATTCTCCAGAATAGATCACATCCTCGGTCCTAAATCAGGACTCAACCGGTATCAAAAGATTGGGATCATTCCCTGCATATTTTCAGACCACAATGCTCTAAAGCTAGAACTCAACCACAAAAGGAAGTTTGAAAAGAACCCAAATACATGGAGACTAAACAGCATCCTTCTAAAGAATGAATAGGTCAACCGGGAAATTAAAGAAGAATTGAAAAAAATCATGGAAACAAATGCTAATGAAAATACAACAGTTCAAAATCTGTGGGACACAACAAAGGCAGTCCTGAGAGGAAAATATATAGCGGTACAAGCCTTTCTCAAGAAACAAGAAAGGTCTCAAGTACACAACCTAACCCTATACCTAAAGGAGCTGGAGAAAGAACAAGAAAGAAACCCTAAGCCCAGCAGGAGAAGAGAAATCATAAAGATCAGAGCAGAAATCAATGAAATAGAAACCAAAAAGACAATAGAACAAATCAACAAAACTAGGAGCTGGTTCTTTGAAACAATTAATAAAATTGATAAACCCCTGGCCCGACTTATCAAAAAGAAAAGAGAAAGGACCCAAATAAATAAAATCATGAATGAAAGAGGAGAGATCACAACTAACACCAAAGAAATACAAACTATTATAAGAACATACTATGAGCAACTCTACGCCAATAAATTTGACAATCTGGAAGGAATGGATGCATTCCTAGAAACATATAAACTACCACAACTGAACCAGGAAGAAATAGAAAGCCTGATCAGAACCATAACCAGTAAGGAGATTGAAACAGTCATTAAAAATCTCCAAACAAACAAAAGCCCAGGGCCAGAGGGCTTCCCGGGGAAATTCTACCAAACATTTAAAGAAGAACTAATTCCTATTCTCCTGAAACTGTTCCAAAAAATAGAAATGGAAGGAAAACTTCCAAACTCATTTTATGAGGCCAGCATCACCTTGATCCCAAAACCAGACAAGGATCCCATCAAAAAAGAGAGCTATAGAACAATATCCTTAATGAACACAGATGCGAAAATTCTCAACAAAATACTAGCCAATAGGATTCAACAGTACATTAAAAGGATTATTCACCACGACCAAGTGGGATTTATTCCAGGGCTGCAAGGTTGGTTCAACATCCGCAAATCAGTCAATGTGATACAACACATCAATAAAAGAAAGAGCAAGAACCATATGATACTCTCAATAGATGCTGAAAAAGCATTTGACAAAGTAAAGCATCCCTTCCTGATCAAAGCTCTTCAAAGTGTAGGGATAGAGGGCACATACCTCAATATCATCAAAGCCATCTATGAAAAACCCACCGCAAATATCATTCTCAATGGAGAAAACTGAAAGCTTTTCCGCTAAGGTCAGGAACACGGCAGGGATGTCCATTATCACCACTGCTATTCAACATAGTACTAGAGGTCCTAGCCTCAGCAATCAGACAACAAAAGGAAATTAAAGGCATCCAAATCGGCAAAGAAGAAGTCAAATTCTCACTCTTCGCAGATGATATGATATGTGGAAAACCCAAACGACTCCACTCCAAAACTGCTAGAATTTGTACAGGAATTCAGTAAAGTGTCAGGATATAAAATCAATGCACAGAAATCAGTTGCATTTCTCTACACCAACAGCAAGACAGAATAAAGAGAAATTAAGGAGTCAATCCCATTTACAATTGCACCCAAAACCATAAGATACCTAGGAATAAACCTAACCAAAGAGGCACAGAATCTATACTCAGAGAACTATAAAGTACTCATGAAAGAAATTGAGAAAGACACAAAGAAATGGAAAAATGTTCCAAGCTCCTGGATTGGAAGAATAAATATTGTGAAAATGTCTATGCTACCTAAAGCAATTTACACATTTAATGCAATTCCTATCAAAGTACCATCCATCTTTTTCAAAGAAATGGAACAAATAATTCTAAAATTTATATGGAACCAGAAAAGACCTCGAATAGCCAAAGGGATATTGAAAAAGAAAGCCAACGTTGGTGGCATCACAATTCCGGACTTCAAGCTCTATTACAAAGCTGTCATCATCAAGACAGCATGGTACAGGCACAAAAACAGACACATAGATCAATGGAACAGAATAGAGAGCCCAGAAATAGACCCTCAACTCTATAGTCAACTAACCTTCGACAAAGCAGGAAAGAATGTCCAATGGAAAAAAGACAGCCTCTTCAATAAATGGTGCTGGGAAAATTGGACCATTTCCTTACACCACACACAAAAATAGACTCAAAATGGATGAAGGACCTCAACGTGTGAAAAGAATCCATCAAAATCCTTGAGGAGAACACAGGCAGCACCCTCTTCGACCTCAGCCACAGCAACATCTTCCTAGGAACAACGCCAAAGGCAAGGGAAGCAAGGGCAAAAATGAACTATTGGGATTTCATCAAGATCAAAAGCTTTTGCACAGCAAAGGAAACAGTTAACAAAATCAAAAGACAACTGACAGAATGGGAGAAGATATTTGCAAACGACATATCAGATAAAGGACTAGTATCCAGAATCTATAAAGAACTTAGCAAACTCAACACCCAAAGAACAAATAATCCAATCAAGAAATGGGCAGAGGACATGAACAGACATTTCTGCAAAGAAGACATCCAGATGGCCAACAGACACATGAAAAAGTGCTCCATATCACTCGGCATCAGGGAAATACAAATCAAAACCACAATGCGATATCACCTCACACCAGTCAGAATGGCTAAAATCAACAAGTCAGGAAATGACAGATGCTGGCGAGGATGCGGAGAAAGGGGAACCCTCCTACACTGTTGGTGGGAATGCAAGCTGGTGCAGCCACTCTGGAAAACAGCATGGAGGTTCCTCAAAATGTTGAAAATAGAACTGCCCTATGACCCAGCAATTGCACTACTGGGTATTTACCCTAAAGATACAAACGTAGTGATCCAAAGGGGCATGTGCACCCGAATGTTTATAGCAGCAATGTCCACAATAGCCAAACTATGGAAAGAACCTAGATGTCCATCAACAGATGAATGGATCAAGAAGATGTGGTATATATACACAATGGAATACTATGCAGCCATCAAAAGAAATGAAATCTTGCCATTTGCGACAACATGGATGGAACTAGAGCGTATCATGCTTAGCGAAATAAGTCAAGCAGAGAAAGACAACTATCATATAATCTCCCTGATATGAGGAAGTGGTGATGCAACATGGGGGCTTAAGTGGGTAGGAGAAGAATAAATGAAACATGATGGGATTGGGAGGGAGACAAACCATAAGTGACTCTTAATCTCACAAAACAAACTGAGGGTTGCTGGGGGGAGGGGGTTTGGGAGAAGGGGGTGGGATTATGGACATTGGGGAGGGTATGTGCTTTGGTGAGTGCTGTCAAGTGTGTAAACCTGGTGATTCACAGACCTGTACCCCTGGGGATAAAAATATATGTTTATGAAAAATAAAAAATTAATTAAAAAAAAAAACAAACACGAAATAATTAAAAAAAAATTGGTATATCCTTTTGTCGAAGAGTCAGAGAAAGAGTAAAAATTTAAGTAGAAATTAACTTACTTAATGAAAAAATAAATAGAAAAAGGAATTCCAATTTGAACTACAACATGGAAAGTACTTAGAGTTGCTATTACTATGTTTATAATATAAATCGAAACAGTAAAAATCAGTATCTTTTTGTACTCAACAACGAACTGAAATTGCAAGGCAACGTTCCTCTCTGAAATCTGGATCAGAAGGTACTGGGGCCATAAACTGGTTGGAGCACTAAATCTTAATTTTGGCAAATTCTTAGAGGTGGGGTGTAGACCAGCATGTAAGTGAGAAACTTATGGGAGTCTCAGTCTTAAAAAGGTTATTCCTTTCTTGGATTTTACCTATAGGAGTCTCACTGAATTCTTATAATAGAGATTCAAAAAAGATTCCCTTACAGCTCTGGTAGGAGAGAAGAAGACTAATCATTATGAAATATGCACAGAGTTCTCTGTTAACAATGGTCTATTCCCTAAGGAAAACAGGTTACCGGATATTAGACTATGATTCCAATTAAAAGACATTCTGGATGGACAAAACTATAGCAATTATAATAAGACTGAAAGTTGCCAGGTTTTCAGGTGATAGAAGGATTGAGTAGCTGAAGTGCAGAGGAAGTTCTAGGGTGGTTAAACTATTCTGTATGATCCTGTAATTGTAGACCCATGACACTACATTTGTCAAACTCCATACAACTTTGTAGTACAAGAGTGAATCTTAGTATATTCAATCTTAAACAAATCATTTAAAAAGTCAAAGGACTGTAAGAGAGAATATATAAAATGCAAGAAGGAAATACAACTGTATTATAAATGTATAAAATAACCTCACTGGAGAGGATGGAGGAAAAAATGTAGATCTAAGTAATTTAATAAATAATCATAATATGTAATATTAAAGGCAAGGGAGATCTTACATAAGCAGTGTACTGTAGTTGATGATGTTATCTCAGGGGAGTACAGGATAACAATTCTGATACCATTATAAATGTTTACGGGAACTAAAAAATTAAGTAAATGATGGCAAATTGTGGGATCCATACTTAGAGAGTATGAGGTTACACATAAGGAAGGGGAAGAGGCTAGAATTATCCATGTAGTAATGAATTAGAGTTGGGGACATCAGTATGAATTCATAATCAGCTATATAATGGCACAGGTGGTTACATATATAAAAATTACAATTATGTGAGTATATATATATGTATATATATATATATATCACTTCATATGCATATATGTCATACATTAGTATACACACATATATTTTCTTGCTTTGTTTGCCAAGAGAACCTACAAGCAAGAACACACCAGTAAAAAAGATCCTCCCAAATGCCAGATCTTAGTTTTATAATACCATTCAGAAATTAAAAAGATCCAAAGATTCTAGCTTAAATGGCTGATCCTAAGACTGGAGAAGAAAACACAATATCAGCATGAAGCTTTTTGTGGTGCTTGAAAGTAAGGAAATCGCCCCCTCCCCTAAATAAAAAACACAACTGAAGGGGGCTGAGATGTTGGTATAGTAGCAGGACCCTAGGCTCCTCTCATGGCTCGAACACAACTAGGTAACTATCGAGTCATTCTAAATATTCAAAAAATCAGCCTGAGAACTGAAAGAACACTCTCTACAACTAGAAGAAAAGAGATCACATTGAGTAAAGTAGCAAGTGTGGAGATGTATGCCACAGAAACAGATTGTAGTGCTACAGAGGGGTGGTAGCCTTGGTCATGGAGAAAGACCAGAAAGAGAGGAGCACACAGGGGAATCCAGAGGGAGAACATTTCCTCAAAACCATTTGCTGGGAAAATGAGAGGAGTTAATTTTTGTGAATTCTTGCAACCACTGGGGTTTGAAGACTGGAGTTTTAAAGTTGGGCAGGCTTGGGTCAGGATAAAGCCCTGAGGGCACTGCCCTGCTCCTGAAGAGAAGGCAGGCAGGTAATCTGAGGGCAGTGGCATGGCATGATCTGAGGAACATTTGGAGCATGCAGTGGGCCATCATCTGCTCTTCTTGGAACACATCTGTGAGAGACCACATTCACAGAGATGCCTCTCCTGGGACAAAAGAGCTGGTGAGAGCCATGTCCCTATCCCACCCCTCAGCATAGGTGCAGAGCCATCTGTCTGCCTAGAGCAGGTAGCCCAAAGACTGGCTACCTAACCTGCTTGCTCCAAGTCCCACATCTTTGTGGAATGGTGCATCTCTCCTCCTCAGTCAAACTTCCCTCAGTCCCAGTGCAGTGAGACCTTCTCCCAGAAGAGCAGTTCAGGCTCCTGCCCACACCATGTCCCAAAAGCCAGGAGTTCTAAAAGTTGGCAGTCTTGGCCAGGATAGAGAGCAGAGTGCACTACGATTTTCGTGGAGAAAAGTCAGGCAAACAACACAGAGACAGACAGTGTAAAAATCACAATCTGAAAAATGCCTGGGACACATTGCAGGGAGAATATTCAATCTTCTTAGAGTGCTTCCCTGAGAACAGAAGGCATGGAAATACTTATCAAGGGCTAAAGGAGCTGGCTGGTGCCATTTTTCTCCCCTATCCCTCAGCATAAGCACAGAACTAACTCTGGTACACAGCAGAGCACCACACTGGTGGACTAACCTGCTCACACAAGGTCTCACACCCCTGCACTTCTCTGGTACTGCTCTTCTCACTAAAGTTTGCCTCAGTCTGAGTGAGGTGGGCCCCTTCCCCAGAACACCAGCAGAAACCTCTGCCAATACCACCTCTCCTAACCAAAGAGTTCTTCAAGGTGATAGTACTAGTAGAAGTAGCCTCAGGTCTCATTTAACAAGCCAGACCTACAGCACACCTAGTTATAGTTCGCCACACTCTGGTCAAGGTCCTAACATTGCCCACTGCAGACAAGGAGAACTCAGGAGATAACAGCCTGAAAGATAAAGCTGCAAAACAGCAGCAGAGTACACATAGAACACACCAGAGATACTACCTGAAGCACCAAGCCCTGGACAATATAGGACCTCTTCTTCATAAAGCCGTCACTCTTAGGAACAGGAAACATAAGACTTTTTTCTTCTTTCTTTCTTTCTGTCTTTCTTTCTTTCCTTCTTTCTTTCTTTCTTTTAGAGTAGGAGAGAGAGAGTTGGGAGGGGCAGAGGGAGAGGGAGAGAGAATCTCAAGGAGGCTCCATGCCCAGTGCAGAGCCCGACTTGAGGCTTGAACTTAGGATCCTGAGATCATGACCTAAGCTGAAATCAAGAGTAGAAACTTAACCCAATAAGCCACACAGGTGTTCCAACAGCCTTCTCTAAAAAACAGGAAAGGCCAAGACAAAAGGCCAAGAGAGAAGAATTCACCCCAAATGAAAGAAGAGGATAAGGTCACAGCCAAAGGTCCAAGGAAAACAGATAGAAGTAACATGCTTGATGGAGAATTTAAAGCAACATCACAAGGATACTCACTGGGCTTCAGAAAAGAATGGTAGATTTCAAGGAAACCTTACCACAGAGATAAAATAGTAAAAACGAATCAGTCAGAAATGAAAAATGCAGTAACTGAGATTGGAAACAGGCTTGATGTAATGGACACAATGCTGGAAGAAACAGATTAGTGATATAGAAGACAAAATAATGGAAAATTATGAAGCCCAACAAAAGAGAGAAGAATTATGAAACATGAAAGTAGACTTAGGTAACTCAGTGATTCCATCAAACTTAATAACATTTGTATCATAAGAATCCCAGAAGAAGAAGAGAGAAAAAAGGGGGAAGAAAATATATTTGAGGAAATAATAGCTGAAAAGTTTCCTAATCTGGGGAAGGAAACAAACATCCAGATCCAGGGGACAGAGAGAACTCCCATCAAAATCAACAAAAGCAGGCCAACACCAAGACCTTTTGTAATTAAAATTTCAAAATATAGCAACAAAGAACCTTAAAAGCCACAAGACAAAAGGAGTCCTTAATTTACTAAGCAAGACCCATAAAGCTATCTGAAGATTTCTCAACAGAAACTTGGCAAGTCAGAAGGGAGGGATAGATATATTCAACTTGCTAAATGGGAAAAATATGCAGCCAAAAATATTCTATTCAGCAAGGCTATCATTCAGAATAGAAGGAGCAATAAAGAGTTTCCCACACAAATAAAAACTAAAGGAATTCATGACCACTAAATCAGCTCTGCAAGGAAAAAAAAAAAAAAAAGGATTCTTTGAGTGGGAAGGAAAGACCAAAAGTGACAAAGACAAGAAAGCAACAGAGAAAATCTCCAGAAATGACAAAACAAATAATAAAATGGATAAAATGGCACAAAACAAGTATATATCAATAATTACTTTGAATGTAAATGGACTAAAATCTCCAATCAGAAGGCAGAGTACATCTGAAAACAACAACAACAAAAACAAAAAACCTTGACCCATGCATATGCTGCCCATAAGAGACCAATTTTAGACCTAAAGACACCTGCAGATTGAAAGCAAGGAGATGGAAAATAATTTGTCATGCTCATGGATGTCAAAAGACAGCTGGAATAGCCATGCCTATATCAGACAAGCTAGAATTTTAAAACAGATTGTAACAAGAGATGAAGAGGAGCACTATTTCATGATAAAGGGGACTATCCAACAAGTATATCTAGCAATTGTGAATATTTATAACCCCAATATAAGACCACACAAATATATAGAACAAACATAAAGAAATTAATTGATAGTGATGCAGTAATAGTAGGGGACTTTAAAACCACACTTACGTCAATGGACAGATCATCTAAGCAGAAAACCAACAAGGAAACAATGGCTTAGAATGACACACTGGACTAGAGGGACTTAATAGATATATTCAGAACATTTCATCCTAAAGCAGGAGAATATGCATTCTTTTTAAGTGCATATGAAACATTCTACAGAATAGATCATGTACTAGGCCACAAAATATGCCCTAACATGAAAAAAAAAATGGAGATTATACCATGCATTTTTTTTTTTTTTTACCACAACACTATGAAACTTGAAGTCAACCACAAGAAAAAATTTGGAAGGACCACAATTACATGGAGATTACAACATGCCACTAAAGAATGAAGGGGGTCAGTCAGGAAATCAAAGAAGAAATAAAAAAAAAGATACATGGAAACAAATGGAAATGAAAACACAATGCACAATGGTCCAAAACCTTTGGGATGTAACAAAAGCAGTCTGAAGAGAAAGACATATAACAATACAGACCTACATCAAAAACTAAGAAAAATCTCAAATAAAAGAACTAGAAAAAGAAAAATAAAACCTAAATCCTGAAGAAAGAAAGAAATAAGAAATATTAGAGAAAAAATAAATTATATAGAGACTAAATAAATAAATAAATAAAAATAGAACAGAACAATGAAACCAGTAGCTGGCATTGAAAAAAATTAACAAAACCAATAAGCCCCTAGCCAGACTTATCCAAAATAAAAGACAAAGGACCCAGATAAACAAAATCACAAATAAGAGAGAACAGATTAACAAACACCACCATAGAAATAAAAGAAAATGAGAATACTATGAAAAAATGTATGTCAATAAATTTGAAAACCCGGGAAAAAATTCTTGTAATATATAAATTACCAAATCTGAAATGGGAAGAAATAGAAAACTTGAACAGACTGATAACCAGGCTTCCAAAACAAACAAATAAATAAATAAATAATTCAGTAATTAGAATTCCTTCATAATCACAAGTCCAAGGCCAGATGGCTTCATAGATGAATTCTACCAAAAATTTAAAGAAGAGTTAATACCTATTCTTCTCAAACTATTTCAAAATATAAATGGAAGGAAAACATCCAAATTCATTCTGTGAGGCCATCATTACCCCAATACCAAAACCAGATAAAGATACCACAAATGGTAAGTTTTCTTTTTCTTTTTACTTTTTTTTTTTTTTTTTTTTTTTTTTTTGACTTTGGGGATGGTTTTGTGCTATGGTGAGTGCTGTGAAGTGTGTAAGCCTGATGATTTATAGACCTGTACTCTTGGGGCAAATAATACATTATGGGTTAATTAAAATAATAATAATAATTTGTAGTTGGAGAACTCCCAAAAAGAAAATAAAGTTAGAAAAAGGTTAAAAAAAAAAAAAAAAAAGACACCACAAAAAAGGGGAACTATAGGCTAATAGCTCTGATGAATGCAAAAATTCTCCATAAAATACTAGTAAATCAAATCCAATGGTACATTAAAAGAATTATTCTCCATGATTAGGTGGCATTTATTTCCAGGCTGCAAGAGTGGTTTAATATTAACAAATCAATCAACTCAATACATACATCACATTAATAAAAGAAAGGGTAAGAATCATACCTTCATTTTAACTGATGCAAAAAATCATCTGATAAAGGACAACACCCATTCATGATAAAATCCACACCAAAGTAGGGTTAAAAGGAACACACTTCGATATAATAAAGGCCGTATACACAAATCTCACAGTTAATATCACCCGCAATGGGGAAAAACTGAAAGCTCTTACTTACGGCCGGCAACAAGACAGGAATGTCCACTCTCACTACTAATACTTAATATAGTACTGGAAGTCCCAGCCACAGCAATTATAAAACAAAGAGAAATAAAAGTTATCCAAATCAGCAAGGAAGAAATCAAACTTTCATTATTTGCAGATGACATGAAATTCTTTATAGAAAACCCTAAATATTCCACCAAAAATTTGTGAGAACTGAAACATGCATTCAGTAAAGTTTCAGGATAAAAAAACCTATATACAGAAATCTGTTACATTTCTATATACCAATAATGAAGCAACAGAAGGAGAAATCAAGGAATGAATTATATTTACAATTACACCAAAAACCACAAGACACCTAGGAATAAACCTAACCAAAGAGGTAAAAGACCTGTACTCTGAAAATTATACAACAATGATGAAAGAAACTGAAATGACACAAAGTAATAAAAAGACATTTCACACACATGAATTGGGAGAAAAAATACTATTAAAATGTTTATATTACCCAATGAAATCTACGTATTTTAATGCAATCCTTATCAAAATATCATCAGAATTTTTCACAGAGCTAGAATAAACAGTCCTAAAATCTGTACAGAGTCACAAAAGACCCTGAATAGCCAAAGCAATGTTGAAAAAGAAAAGCAAAACTGGAGGTAAAATAATTCCAGAATTCAAGTTGTATTACAGAGCACCAGTGATCAAGACAGTATGGTGCTAACACAAAAATAGAAGCATAGATCAATTGAATAGAATGAAAACCCACAAATGAAGTACAACTATCTGGTCAATTAATCTTCAAAAAGCCAGAAAGAATGTCCAATGGGAAAACAAAAACAAAAACAAAAACAAAACAAAAAAAGTCTCTTCAACAAATGGTATTGGGAAACCTAGAGAGCAACATGCAAATGAATGAAACCGGACCACTTTCTTGCACCATACACAAAAATAAATCAAATTGGGTTAAAGACCTAAATGTGAGACAGGAAATCATCAAAATTCCAGAAGACAATATAGGCAGTAACTTCTTTGACACTGGTAATGGCAACTTCTTACTAGATATGTCTCTGGAGGCAGGGGAAACAAAATAAAAAAGAAACTATTGGGAGTTCATTAAAATAAAATGCCTCTGACCACAAATGAAACAATAAATAAAACTAAAAGGAAACCTACAGAATAGGAGAAGACATTCACAAATGACATATCCAATAAAGGGTTTGTATCCAAAATACATAAAGAACTTATCAAACTCAATACGCAAAAAACAAATAATCCAGTTAGAAAATGGGCAGAAGACATAAATTGACATTTTCCAAAGACATCAAGATAGCTTACAGACACAAGAAAAGATGCTCAACATCCCTCATCATCAGGGAAATACAAATCAAAACTACAATGGGATATCAACTTACACCTCTCAGAATGGCCAAAATTAGTAACATGGGAAGCAACATATGTTGGCAAGGATGCAGAGAAATGGGAAACTTTTTACACTGTTAGTGGGAATAAAACTGGTATAACCACTGTGAAAAAGAGTATGGAGTTTCTTCATAAAGTTAAAAGTAGAACTACTCTGTGATCCAGCAATTGCACTGCTGGGTATTCACCCAGAGGATACAGAAATACATATTTGAAGGGATACATGCACACCAATGTATATAGCAGCATTATCATTAACAACAACCAAATATATCAATCTATAATGGAATATTACTCAGCCCTAAAAAAGAATGAAAATTTTGTCATTTTCAGTGAGTGCATAGAGCTAGAGCTAGAGTATTAGGCTTGGGAAATAGAGAAAGATAAATACTGTATGATTTCACTCATACATGGAATTTAATAAACAAAACAAATGAGCATGGGAGAAAAAGAGAGAAAGTCAAACCAAGAAACACACTGTCAGCTATAGAGAACAAACTGATGGTTACCAGATGGTAAGGGGGTGGGGTAGGGAGAATGGATCAAGTAGGTGATGGAGATTAAGGAGGGCACTTGCTGTGATGAGCACTGGCTATTGTGTATTAGTGCTGAATTACCAAATTCTATACCCAAAACCAGTTTTACTCTGTGTGTTAACTTCCTGGAACTTAAGTAAAAAATTTGGAAGAAAAAAACACACAATAACTTGTAATGATAGGGTATGTCAAATATGAACAAACAGAAACTGCCAATAGCCAAAGATGGAACCATTTTACCACCAAAATAAAGTAGTATTAGATTCTAAATCCAAGCTATAAAATAAATATTCATTCATACTAATATTACCAAATGAATGAATAACAAAGTGGGGAGAAAAGACAAACTTCCCACATACAACAATTTCAAATAATTTATGTAGATACTCTTCCCTCAAAGTCCTCCCTCAGTGAGGGAGAACATAACCTCTCACTCTATAAATACAGGCTGTAAGTAGTTACTTTCTTTAAAAGAGTACAGGATGGAAAACAGGGAAGGAAAAAACATTATAGTGGAGAATCCTGAATAAACCCTGCCACAGCTGGGTAATCAAGGTCAGCATCAACAGTGATAAATCATGGTGGTGTTATGCAATGAAAATGGCAGTTAACCTTTATGGATTTCCTCTCAAAGTGAT
This sequence comes from Mustela nigripes, assembly GCF_022355385.1. Lineage (NCBI taxonomy): Eukaryota > Metazoa > Chordata > Mammalia > Carnivora > Mustelidae > Mustela > Mustela nigripes. Next base: position 131,584,576 of record NC_081560.1, read on the forward strand.
AGTCTGATCTTGAAAAAAATAATCAGAAAAATCAACATTGATAGACATTTAATGAAAGAGCTGACCAGTACTTCTCAAAACTCTCAAACTCATTGAAATGAAGAAAATCCAAAAAACTGTTAGAGTCAGGAGGAGACATGGCAGTGAAATGTGATGTGGTAAACTGGCTGAGACACTGAAACAGAAAAAAAAATATTTTAGGGAAAGACCAAGGAAAGCTGAATCAATTATAGATTTAGTTAACAATAATATTCACTATTTGTTTATTAATAATGATATAGACACCATTGAAATATAAAATGTTAATAATAGAGGAAACAGACTATAAGCTATATGGGAACTCTCTGTACGACTGTCTCAAGTTTTTGGTAAGTCTAAAACTGTTCTAAGATAAAAATGCTTATTAAAAAAAATAAAATGGAATGTAAAGATCATCCCCCAAAGGCAGCTATCTGGAATAAGATAGACAAGCCTCACACCTAACATATGGTTTCCCACATTGTTTATTTTCATCCCAGATATTCATTTTAGTTTTTGTCATATGGAGACAGCCTTTGTTATGTCTATAGTGATGTAGCAATGAGAATTCACTCTCCTAATACCATATCTCTTCTTGGAATTTTTTCTTAAAGACTTCATTTATTTATTTGAGAGAGAAGAGAACACAAGTAGGCAGAGGGAGAGGGAGAACCAGGCTCCTGCTGAGCAGAAAGCCCCATGTGGGGCTCAATCTCAAGACCCTGGCATCATGACCTGAGCCAAAGTCATATGCTCAACCAACTGAGCCACCCAGGCGCCCCTCCTCCCTTTAAAAAAAGATTTATTTATTTATTTTGTAAAGAGAGAGAGCACACATGCATTGGGAGAGGGCCAGAGGGACAGGGAGAGAATCTTAAGCAGACTCTCTACTGACCTAGGAGCCCAACTTCGGACTCCATCTCAAGACCTTGAGATCATGACCTGAGCCAAAACCAAGAGTCAAATGCTCAAATGACTGAGTTACCTAGGCATTCCTCTTCTTGCAAATTTCAAGCAGAATCTATTCCCTATTTTTCTAATCTTACATTCTTTCCATTTTCACTACAATCCAAATTCACTACAAGTGTTGAATTTTTAATCTAAAACATGCCAAAGTTATTTGTTTCTTAGGGCGTCTTCATTTGCTGTTCCTTTGGTTCTGAATGTTTTTCCCACAGATTTTGCTTCTCTGGCACTTTCTCATAATCCAGGTTTCAGTTAAACTACTTCTGAAAAAGACTTTTTATCTGATCAACTACTCAAAATAGCAACTTCCTGTTATCACTAGCTGAATTCTAAAATTCTGCTTATTTTTCATAACATTTGTCACTATCTATAATTATTTTATTTTTTCCTTTGTTTATATTTTGTTTACCACTGAAATGTTAGCTTCATGAATATTAGTTTATGTTATTCAGTTCAACTATGTGTGCAATAAATATTTGTCAAATGCATTGTCCTGTGGGATAAGGACATCTCTGTAAACCGCAATATCATCTTTGGAAGGTAAATATATGAAAACCACACCTTGCCTGCTCTTCATTTAGAAATCAGCCAATCCTTAGAATTACTTTGTGAGACAGACAGGATAGCTGGTCTTATTCCCATTTGAATATTCCCTATATTCAAATCTTAGGATAACATAGGAAAAATGAAAAGGACCTCTTTTCTCAGGATCAAAATCAATAGAGCAATGGAGACAATCCAAGCTTAAACCTAATAGATAAGTTATCTCCCAGGAAGGATATCTGTAACTTTCATGCTTACATGGTTTTTTTGCTCTTATTGTATTTGTGTGTACTGCCAAGGAGAAGGAATTCTGAGCCCTTCTCAAACTCAGCATCTACAAATTCTGACAGAAATTGCCTATCTGCTCAAGAAAAGGTAAACACTGACATTTTAGTTCTGTAAGGCAACATTGCTTCATGTTTCTGTGTTTATATTCTGTGCATGTATTTAATAGTTGATATATATATGTAACATAATTTTCTATTAACGGAATCTCTTAACATACTTTTGTAGTAAGAATGTTTGCACTAAATCTAAGATATCCCTGGGAGTGATACAAAGAGGAGTTGTTAACAGGGGATTTTTTTTTTTCTCCCTAATGGCTTTCTTTTTAAATAGCTAAGTGGAGAAAATCAGAAAAGATTACACAGATTACTATGCTACTGTTACAACACAGTTTTGAGTCTTAGAAATTTTCTTCTTCCCCAGGGCTCAGTTTTAGCTGATGTAGACCAAATCAATAAAACACTTTTATTTTCCTGATATTACCTGTGAATGCAGGCTTGCTTCAGAAATGATTTTTTTTATTATGTTAGATTTTTTTATTATGTGTTATGTTAGTCACCATACAGTGGTGACATTAGTTTTTGGTGTAGTGTTCCATGATTCGTTGTTTGCATATAATACCCAGTGCTCCATGCAACCCATGCCCTCCTTAGTACCCATCACTAGGCTCACCCATCTCCCCACCTTGTTCCCTTCTAAAACTCTCAGTTCATAGTCTCTCATTGTTCATCTCCCTTTCCAATTCCCCCCCTTCATTTTTCCCTTCTCCTAATGTCCTCCATGCTATTCCTTATGTTCCACAAATAAGCGAAACCAAATGATAATTGACTTTCTCTGCTTGACTTATTTCACTTACCATAATCTCCCCCAGTCCTATCCATGTTGATAAGAAAGTTGGGTAGTCATCCTTTCTGATGGCTGAGTAATATTCCATTATGTATATGGACAATGAAAATATTTTTTTCAAGTTCAATTGTGAAAGTCCATGATTTTATCACTTTGAAACAAAAAGAAAGAAAGAAAAGTTTTTACTCCCCATTCATGTATGGATTTATGCCATCTCTTTTCTCTAGATTTACATATAAATATGTCCAAAGAGTTCACTACACATGCTTTTGCGCTGTCCTCCCAGGTTTCTTTAATCTATTCTAATCAGGATTTTATTCCAGGCACTCTGCAACAGCATTGGCAAAACAGCCACGTGATTTAAAGTTGCCAAATCTAACGCTGAGTTATCTACCTACTGCCAATATAAGGCTGCACAACAAACAATCTCAGACCTTCAGTAGCTTACCCAAAAAGATGATCCCCATGCTCATATGCAGCAACCTAACTACAGTTAGACTAATCTAGGATGGGCATGGATGAGTGGTCTGCTTTAGGTTGCTTGGGTGTTTGGATCTGGTTCACACTTGCGACTATGCTGTTTATATACTCCCTGGCCCAGCTGTTATATTCTAAGTGCATTTTCCTTATGGTAAATAGTGAGATGTTTTTGTCAGGGTGAATAGCAGGAATGAGGGAGATCAACCACATTGTGCAAACCTTTATGGCAATGTGATCTTGTTATTTTATTTCTCTAAGTTGTCCAGGACTGTTAGTTTGAGCTCCATCACTCCAGAGGGATTATGTTTCTCATACCCTGCATATTCTCTTATAGTAGTGGTGAGTCTCTCCCGTCCATCCTCAGTTTGGTCTTCACAGTTCATTATAGACAAGTATATTACATGACTCACCTTGCAAATCATAGAATGTCAAATCTATTTTTTTCAATACTCATTAAACTTGAATGAAACCTAGGCTGGCGACCAATACTAGATTCCAAGTCTGTTGCCTTCAATGCACTCTAAGTTAACAGTTTCGAATTCATGGCTTTTTGAGGCAAAGGACAACCAACTCTGATTTAAAGAGATGAAGAATATATTTCAAAGGTGCAAGATTTTGCAAAAAATTTGGTGAGTTTTCTGGAGTAAGATTTATAAAAGGCAGACATAATAGAGGCTAAGAGGTCAGAACCATGATTTAAATCACGTTCTGGATCCAAACAATGGAAGGTTTCCCAAATATCAGTGTATTTCAGATTCAAGACATGCAAAAAAATGTAAAATGCTTATTATTTGAATCAATCATTGTTGTCCTCCTCCTCCTCCTTGCTAATCAATTAGATATTCATATTACAAAACTAATGTTATATCACTTTTATTTTTGTTTCAAACAAGCTTGAATGAGTTGTTTAAATTCTTTGAATTTCCTCAGGAGTTAGTACAGTATAGGGACTACCGAGGCATGAAAATTCTGGAAAACATGTTGACAAGCTTAAATTTTTGGTGTTCAGAGATGTCTCAAACCTCTACAAAAGATAAGAATTCACTTTCTGAAACCTTTACCACAACTGAGTAATTCTCCTATCCACTTTGCTTATTTTCAATTGCATTTCTTTGTGCTGAATAAAATGTAAAAGTTTTACATATCAAATAGTAAATCAGCATTATACTTTCCTAAACAGTCCAGTGTCTTTTTTTCTATCATGAGATAGGTTGCTCAGTGTTCCCCTTCAATTAAAAAAATGCAAGTCTGATCTGAAATATCGGTCTTAAACTTCATAAATGGCACAGACCTTTCTGAAGTGAGAATAGCATTGTGTTTCTGGGTCAAAGTTAAATACTACTAACATTTCTTTTATTTATGGAGGAAAGAAAAGACAGCACTGCCATATGCTTTAATCATTTACGTGAGTTGCTTAACAAAAATTTGAAAGGCCTTCGGGCTCTAGCAGTATCTCTGCCGAGCATTCAATTGCAATTGCATGCTTTCTAACTGAGCTGAAAACAGTCCACATCTAAATTTCCATTTCAATTTCCTAAGCTTGATAACTTAGAGTTACATTTTGAGTAATTCTATAGCAGGGCAGAGGAGACGGATATTCTGGAAATACTAATAATATGTTTTGAAAGTCAAGCTGAAATTTACTTAATGATATTTGAGAAGCATATTTTGTCTAGAAATCTCATGCCTGATATAACTAAAGCTTTAGGTATATTTTCTTCTCAGACCATGCGTACATGGCATAGTAAACTATTAAATCAATTATCCTGGTTATTCATATTAAATAAGGATTTTGCTTGATTTGAACTATGGTGACTCTTTCTTTTAGTTTTCAATAGTAATTTTAGTAATTTATTAGTTTTTAGTAATTTTAGTAATTTTTTATGAGTATAATTATAATTTTCTCTCTTTTCTACTTTATTTTTTGAGTAATTTCCTACACAAAAAAGAGAATACATCAACCTTAATAGATTGACCCACCACACTAAGTAACCAATTAATGCACCGAGCAAAGCCAATGATATTGAATAGAAACAGTTGATAATTGAGGTATAAACCTAGTTTCATATATTCTGCCTTTATTTTAGATTACTTTTATGAATTTGGTTAAAGAATCAGGATAGTTATTTTAAGGAGTATTATTGTAGTCAAATTTAATACGGAGATATAGACACTTCCTCTTTTAAAATAATTATCCATGAAGTCAACCACTCTAACTCACCAGTTTTTTTTTTTTTTTACATTTATACATATAATTTTGTGTATATAAAACACAGCAACAATTATATATACTAGCATTTTCACTCAGTGTTACTTATTCCCATGTTTGAATATCCTCATAATTACTACCTTAATGGCTACCTAATTACCTTGATGTTAAATTATAATTTAAACCATTTCTCTAAAATTGCTTTTAGTTTCTCAAAATAGTTTATTACAGATGGAGAACATTGTGTTGAATAATTTTCTTAGGATAATTTCTTAGGTGTGGAGTTGTTGGTATATAATAACATTTTCTCAACCTTTCTGGGCATTATCAGTACATTTCATGTTTTACCATTTTACCTAGCCCATGTATATGCAGCTTGGGTTTTTTAATTTAAAAATGATATTGGGTATAAAATTTTTAACTTCCTTCTTAAACCTAGTCTCACTTTGTCTAACCTTATCTGGTCTCCTACTGATATGAAGAGGATTTTCTAATTGGTAAAGGCACAGCTAGTTGTCTATGGGATTATTGTGTATTTGAGTTAAGATGACCATCTGCTGTTCTGCATCTTACAATCCTTTTTTCCTGTGCTTTATTGTGGCTCTTTTTGTGCTAATTTCATATGGTTGGGTGTGTGTGTGGATTCGGGGTGCTACTTTAGGATAGCCATTTTTTTTTCTCTTTCTCTCTGATGTATACCTAAGCATTCAGTTGCAAATATTTAAATTTTAGTGGGGAAAGAAAGAACAGAAAGCTTGTTTTAGGACTTAATTCTAATTGGTAAGTTTCAATTCTACTTTTTACCTTGAATTTCATGAATCAATAATTGAATATATTAAATGAATGGATAAAGAAAAAAATGCATGTATTGATGTATTAATTTGGTTCAACTAGGGCACTGTATGATCTGATATGTTTTGTTTTTTATTACTATTTATTACTAATTACTATTGAAGCCATGATCCTGAGTTTATGGGTTGTAACAGTAATAGCCCTTGAGTTATTTACAACTGTCCACATCCATGTTCTTGGAGAGACTAAAGTTCATTTATACTTAGCTTGACCGTGTGATTCGTTTTGGGCAATGGGACAAGAGTACACATGACACAAGGAAGGACTTGAAAAGTGCTTCTGTTCTGGCATTTGTCATACTTTGTTGTTCTGGCAAAGACTGTGACCACCATCAGGAATATAAGCCCAGACAAGCCTGCTGGGAAAACTACAGGTGATAGCTAGCACTAACTCCAGACACATGAGCTAGTTCACTCTGGACAAATCCGCCTATAGTTGACTGATGATTAATGTTTAAGAGCCAGCAATATCAATAGAAAAACCACTCAACTGATTCAAGCCTATACTTAAAATCCACACAGTTGTGAGCTAATAAACAATGTCAACCATAAAGTTTTGGGATAGTTTGCCACATAGCAAAAGCTAACAATAACATCCAGTAGTAAGTTGTTTTGTTACTATAATAATACAGTATCAGTAGAGTGCTAAGATTGTGACCTGTTTTAAGATATTTATTTAATAGTGACTAATGTACTAGATTTTATCCTGCTTGTACTCTTTTTTAAATAGTCCTACTCTTAGGGAAGTCCTAGAAAAAATTACCAGAATCACTGCCAGCAACAAGGCATTTTTGCATTAGAAATGTATTTGCTATGGTCTCATAGCTTCTCTTGCCTCTAATGAGCCAATACATTAGCTAACATTAAAAAAAATTAGAATAAGTGAGTACCCTGCACATTATTATATAATATCAGCAGAATGCCATTCTATGCAGGTACTTCTGTGGCCATGATAAACTGGGGAGTGTTACAGTATTTAATAGATCTAAAGCTTGAATTTTCTATTTTTTTACATAGATTCTCTATGTCAGAATGTAGTAACAATAATGAGTATTTTATCTAAAGTATATCAATTTTTTCCTAGATTTGTTTCTATTTTTTTCATAATTTTAGTTAAATTTATGTTTTAAAACTTTATTTATTTATTTGAGAAGGGTAAAGAGGTGGAGTGAGGGGAAGAGAGAGACAGAGAATCTCAAACAGACTCCAAGTTAAGCACAGAGAACAAAGCAGGGCTCAATCCCATGACCCCAAGATCATGACCTGGGCTGGAGAAAAGATTTGGATGCTTAACTGACTGTATCACAGTCAGTTAACAGACATCCCAATGTTAGTTAAATTTGTAAAAGTAATCTTAATACTTTGTGTATTTAATTCTAGGAATTAAATCATTTATAAAAGCATCTCTTGGGTATTCACAACTACATAAAGTAGTCATCCACAGAAAAACACTTTCATAGTCTATAACTCTCTAACACAATAAAATAAAATAAGGCTAGGTTTAAAAAGTCCCTCATGTGAAGATATATTCTGTAGGGATTTGTTGCAACTGTGATTTTTTGAATAGGTGAAAATAGCATTCAGTCTTAACTAGAAACAAATGTAGTATTCAGAGATAAATTCTCAATTTGACATGCTAAATGGACTCCAAAGTTTTGAAGTTTGTTTCCAGTCTGTCAACAGCCTTGAGTGAGTGCCTGCTGTGCATGGAGCATACACTGCTTGCTGACTGAGCTTCTACCACACAATTTCCCCATAGGGGGTGTTAGAATACAAAACTTTCCTGTGATAATTTTACATTTCTTTTATTTTTCTTAATCCCTCCATACACTTCATGTTCTATTTTCTTTTCCTAGACCTTCCTTTTGTGTTTCTAAATATCCCAAGGTGAGGATCTCCTCTTGATTTCAGCTCAAGTCATGATCTCAGGGTTATGGGATCCAGTCCCGCCATGGGACTCCACACTGGGCATGGAACCCGCTTGGGATTCTCTCCTTCTCTCTCTTCTCCACCCCTTGTGCTCTCTCTCCTTTTCTCTCAAAAACAAACTAAAAGAAAACAGAACAAAACAGAAACAGAAAAGGAAACAAGGTGAAAAGGAACTATTTTTCCCAATGAATGGTATCTCAGCTATAGGTTACCTAGCCCATTTCTTTCTTAAAGATTTTATTTATTTATTTGTCAGAAAGAGAGAGAAAGAAAAAGAGAGCACACATGTAGGGGGAGCAGGAAGCAAGGGAGAAACAGGCTCCCAGCTGAACAAGGAATCAGATGCGGGGCCTGATCCCAGGACCCTGGGATCATGACCCAAGCAGAAGGCTGATGCTTAACTGACCGAGCCACCCCCAGCCCTCCTATCTAGCCCATTCTTGTATGTCCTGTTTTATCAATGTGTTAAATCAATTAAAATAGGGTGAGCTAGACAGTGATTATAAAGATGAAAACAATCCAGAAGATACCAGGATGGTTGAAATTCTTGAAAATGCATAGTCAGAAAGTGAAATCACATTGATTATAAGGAATAATCCATGTTAAACAGAAAAAATATCCCTATCATTTATGGGTATATTTATTTCCCATATATTTTACAGGCATTGGTTAATTTTTCTAAAACTACAAATATGGTATGGCAAGACCACTGTTTTATACCCCCCACCTTGCCCCCACCTCTCTGCTGTGGAACTTCTCACCTTCATCACCAGGGACTCGAGAAGGTTTGTCTCTCTGTCCGGGGTCAATGATTTTACCACTGCTCAGGAGGCATTTCTATATAGTAGGGTTAGGAGGAATGCCTTCTCTATCTACAATTCCATTCAGATTTTTTTCTTTTTTTTTGTAAGATCTGATTTGTTTATTTGAGAGAGAAAATGAGCACAAACAAGGGAGCTACAGAGGAAAAGGGAGAAGCAGACTCCCCACTGACTGCAAAGCCTTAGACGTGGCTCGATCACAGGACTCTGGGTTCATGACCTGAGGCAAAAGCAGAGGCTTAACCCACTGAGATACCCAGGTGCCCCTCCTTTCAGACTTTATAACACGAAATCAAAGAGGTGATCTTATTGCCATTAATATTCCTTTCATAACCACTTGTATGGTTTAATAACAAGTGATAGTTACATGTTTTACTAATTTTTAAAACCATCAATATTTTAAAAATATATTTCATAAAAAGAAAGCAATTGTATTATTACACCTTGCCGTTTTTTCAAAGTAGCTGCTATCTAGTTCCCACCTCAGTTATGCTTTGTTTGGAGATCAAGAGCATGTGTCTAAAGAAAATAGTAATAATTTCTACTGCTTGAAAGAGTTACAATGTTGGGGTGCCTGGGTGGCTCAGTTAAGCATCTGCTTTTGGCTTGGATCATGATCTCAGGATCCTGGGATTGAGCCCCACATTGGGCTTCCCATTTGGCAGGAAGCCTCCTTCTCCTTCTCCTGTTCTCTCTGCTTGTGTTCTCTCTCTTGCTGTGTCTCTGTCAAATAAGTAAAATATTAAAAGAAAAAAGAATTACAATGTTTTCTTAAATTTAGCTTTAATTTTCATGTGTATCTGCCTAGAAATCCTCCTTTATTTTAATTAGATATTGTGTTACTAAATCTGTGTCAAATATTCTTTCTTTTTTTTAAAGATTTTTATTTTATTTATTTGACAGACAGAGATCACAAGTAGGCAGAGAGGCAGGCAGAGAGAGAGAGGAAGGTAAGTAAGCAGGCTCCCTGCTGAGCAGAGAGCCTGATGCGGGACTCAATCCCAGGACCCTGAGACCACGACCCGAGCCGAAGGCAGAGGCTTAACCCACTGAGCCACCTAGGCACCCTGTGTCAAATATTCTTATAACATGATACTTTTATATTTCTAATCCAAATGCTTTTTAGGGTTTGAATAATGTAACTGAAGCCTTGGATCTAAAAAGTCCAGTTGGTTCTTTTTTAGTCTCTCTATATCAAAAGTACATAAAATGTAATATATTATCACCTGCTGCATTTAGTATAATAGAACATTATTCCTGGATTTAAAATGTTTATGTATCTAGACATTGGAACTTATTTTGAAAAACTAAATTTATTTATTCATTTATAAATATTTGCTCAGAATCTACTACAAACCCAATATTGTTATTATTTCATTCTCCCCCATACCACTGTTTTCTCTTTTTCTATCAGGAATGCATATTATTGGAGTGCCTGGATGGGTCAGTTAGTTAAGCTTCTGCCCTTGGCTCAAGTCATGATCTCAGAGTCCTGGAATCAAGCCCAGCATCAGGTTCCCAGGGAGCTCAGTGGGAAGCCTGCTTCTCCCTTTCCCTGTTGCTCTCCTTTTCTGTGCTCTCTGTCAACTGAAAAAATAAATCTTAAGGAAAAAAGAAAAAGACAAAAGGAATACATATGATTAACCTCCCATTCAAACCACATGGAACTGCATTTTTCATAGTAAATTATTTGTGAAACAAAAATTCAGAAAATTTTTGTTGAAATTAGCTGTCTCAAACTGTTGCAAAAGTGTGTTTAAAAATATACATGCATTTAATTTAAAAATAGAAATAAACATTTTCATTTTTGTGATGTCAATATGTTGAAGTAAGGGTAAGTGTATATAGTTTTGATTTAGTTTGGCTTATACTTTTATTTAGTTTGGCTGTGGATAATATTTACATGATCATAATGGTGTAAGTGTTGCAAGTGTTGCTAATGGGTTTCAACTTGAGAACCTATGGAAGAAGCAATATTTGAAACAGTTATGGTTGCAGTGAAGAAAGTAGATGTAGAATATGTTAGTAATTTAAAATGTTAATGACAGAAATGAGAAAGGGAAAGGAAAATATAAAGAATAAGAAGAGTTTATGTAGAAATATGATGACCTTTGTTTTCCAGTTTGAGGATGTGGTGAATTATGAGATACTGTTATAGATGGAATTGGGAGGGAGACAAACCATAAGTGACTCTTAATCTCACAAAACAAACTGAGAGTTGCTAGGGGGAGGGGGTTTGGGAGAAGGGGGTAGGATTTGGACATTGGGGAGGGTATGTGCTTTGGTGAGTGCTGTGAAGTGTGTAAACCTGGTGATTCACAGACCTGTACCCCTGGGGATAAAAATATATGTTTATAAAAAATTAAAAATTAAAAAAGAGAGAGATACTGTTATAAGTTAATGGAACAATTTATAAGGTGCAATAAAATAGTTTACATTATTACATTATGTTATGTTATGATGTTATATTTACATTATACTACCTACTTATATTTATATTATATTATATATTTTTCTAAAGATGCTAAATTAATCTACATGAAATTATACTAAACATGGTATATTTACTATCAAAAGATGTCAAGGGAAAATAGTGGTCAGTTTGACTCAGGTTTTTGTCTTTAATTGTTCAGAGCCAATGGATTTTTGTTAAAGTGGTAAATTAAGAATAGAGACAATAACATAATGTAGAGTAAAGTGAAGACCACCATAAATATTAGAATTATGAAGACTGAAGGAGTCTCCATGGGGGAGTGAAATTGGAAGTGCTTTATGATGGGCTATAATATCTGATTTGACATATCTGTATTTATTACTTTCTAATAATTTTTCTAAAAATTGTATTGATGCATAGTTCACATACAATACTGAATTAGTTTTAGGTGTGCAACAGTGTTTGACAGTTGCATCTATTACTCAATGCTCACTCTGATCATGTAATAACCATCTGTGATCATGACAGGATTACATTATTATTGACATTATTATTGGCTGTAGTTTCCATCTGTTACTTATTTATTTTATACCTGGAAGTTTATACTTATTAATTCCCTGCACCTGTTTCACCATCCCTTTCTCCTCAGCAACCATCAGTCTGTTCTGTGTATTTATGAGCCTGTGTTTGTTTTTGTTTGTTTGCTTTGTTTTTTAGATTCCACATATAAGTGAAATCATGGTATTTACCTTTTTCTGTCTGACTTATTTCATTTAGCATAATACTCTGTAGGTCCATCCATGTTGTCATAAATGGCAGGATTTTATTCTTTTTTATAGCTGGGTAATATACTTGTGTGTGTGTGTACATACTACACCTTCTTTATCCATTTATCTATTGATGGATGCTTGGGTTGCTTCCATATGTTGGCTATTTTAAGTAATGTTGTAATAACATAGAGGTTTATATATATTTCGAATTAGTGTTTTAATTTTAAGTAAATACCCAGTAGTGGAATTGTTGAATCATATGGCATTTTAATTTTTAATTTTTTAATGAACCTCCTATTGTTATCTAAAGTTGTCCCACCAATTTACATTCCCACTAAAAGTGCATAAGGGTTCCCTTTTTCTCCACATCCTCAACACCACTTCTTATTTCTTTTCTTTTTTATTGTTTTTAATTTTAATTCCAATATAATTAACATACAGTGTTCTATTAGTTTCAGGTATACAATACCATGATTCAATAATTCTATAAATTACTCAGAAGTGTATCTTCAGTCTCCATCACCTATTTCTACCAAGTCCTACCCCACCTCCTCTCTAGTAACCATCTGTTTATTCTCTCTAGTTCAGTCTGTATTTGGTTTGTCTCTTTTTCCCTTTGTTTATTCTGTTTCTTAAATTCCACATATGAGGGGCACCTGGGTATCTCAGTCAGTTAAACGTCTGCCTTTGACTCAGGTCATGATCCCAGGGTCCTGGGCTCCAGTCTCTCATCAGCAGGGAGCCTGTTTCTCCTCCTTCTTCCTGCTGCTGTCCCTGCTTGTGATCTCTCTCTTCATCACATAAATAAGCAAAATCTTCAGAAAAAATTCTACATACAAGTGAAATCATATGGTACTCATCTTTCTGACTGATTTCACTTAGCATAATTCTCTCTAGCTCCAACCATATTATTGAAAATCGCAAGATTTCATTCTTTTTTATGGTTGAGTAATAGTCTATTCTATACATTTGCATCATAACTTTATCCAGTTATCTACTGATGGACACTTGATAATAATTTGACTATTATAAATAATGCTGCTATTAACATAGAAGTGCATGTATCCATTTAAGTTAGTGTTTTTGTATTCTTTGAGTAGTATGTCTACTGGGTCATAGGCTAGTTCTATTTTTAAAATTTTTTGAGGAAACTCCATACTGTTTTTTTTTAAAGATTTTATTTATTTATTTGACAGAGAGAGACCCCAAGTAGGCAGAGAGGCAGGCAGAGAGAGAGAGGAGGAAGCAGGCTCCCTGCTGAGCAGAGAGCCTGACGCGGGACTCGATTCCAGGACCCTGAGATCATGACCTGAGCCGAAGGCAGCGGCGCAACCCACTGAGCCACCCAGGCGCCCATCCATGCTGTTTTTTATAATGCCTGCACCAGCTTTCACGCTCAACAACAGTGCCAAAGGTCTCCTTTATCTCCATTGGCTTGCCAAATTTTGTTTCTTGTGTTTTTGAGTTTAGCCATCCTAACAGGTGTGAGGTGATATCCCATTATAGTTTTGATTGCATTTCCCTAATGATGAGTGATGTTGAGCACATTTTCATGTGTCTGTTAACCATCTCCGTGTTTTATTTGAAGAAATGTCCGTTCATGTCTTCTACTCATTTTTAAATTGGTCTATTTATTTTTTGAGTGTTGAATTGCATAAGTTCTTTACATATTTTGGGTACTAACCCTTTATCATATATGTCATTTGCAAGTATCTTCTCCCCTTCAATAGGTTGCCTTTTAGTTTTGTTGATTGTCTCTTTTGTAGTGCAAAAGCTTTTTATTTTGGCCCAATCCCAATGATTTATGTTTTTTTTGTTTGTTTGTTTGTTTGTTTGTTTCACTTGTCTGAAGAGGCATCCATAATTGGAGGAGCTTAAAGATGGGCTGAGATATTTGATTTGACATCATCCATATTTATTACTTTTCATATCAGATACATTGAAAACAAAAGTCTTCCCAAAAAATAAATAATAATATTGAAGTTTTTTTTGTATAGTTTTACTTTTCTTAAATATTTTTCCCTCATATTTCCCAGCCATTTCTTTCCAGCAACAAAAACGTGCAACACAAATCTGTCATATTATTCTTAGTTACAAATATTATTATCAACAAAATTTGAGATGTGATTCAAATTTTCAGTTATTCTAACTAAATCAAATACTTGGACTTATTTGAAATGGTTATAATAATATTTCTAGGAAGGAATAGAATTATTTGCCTCAATTACTTTTTTTTAAGATTTTATTTATTTACTTGACAGAGAGAGACAGTGATAGAGGGAATACAAGCAGTGGAAGAGGGAGTGGGAGAGGGAGAAGCAGTCTTCCCACTGGGCAGGGAGCCTGATGCAGGGCTCTATCCCAGGATCCTTGGATCATGACGTGAGCAGAAGACAGCCACTTAACTACTGAGCCACCCAGGCATCCTTCAGTTACTTTCATAGAGAATAGCATTTTACTTAAGTATTTGTTAATACTCTCTTCTGAGTGGTTATGTTTTTTGCAAGCACACTTTAACTCAATCAGTTTCAAAATAAAGTGTTATTTTCTTAAAAAGTGCGAAAAATTATTTTCAAAGGACTAAGAGTCAACTGATTTTGACTACACTTCTATATGACAAGCTTAATAATAAAACATTATTGGAGCTAACGTAATCAATTATAAGATACATTAAAACAAAACACTGAGAAAAACAAAGGTCTCAGACTATGATTGTGATTAATTGTGAGATAAATAAGTATTTATTTAATAGAATAAAACAATTAAAAATGTGAATCTTAGAACATGGTATTAAGAACCACAACATGTAGAAAATTCTTTTTTCACAGACATTTTAAAAGAGCTCATCTCAAGCTTTGCACAGTGGCCGTATCATAGCCAATCAGGTTTATTTGAGGTAGGCATGATTATTGCTAACTGAAAACTAAAAGAGCTCATCTCAATAAAAACACAAAACAGCCACAAATGCTACCAGTATATAATTTGAAATTTCCTAGTCACTACTTTTTTTTTAATAGAAAGAAATGGATGAAATTAATTTTAACAATATATTTTATTTAGCATGATGTATCCAAAATATTATCTCAAAGTGCATTCTATGTAAAAAATTAATGAGATACTTTAAACTTTTGAAATGTGAGTTGTAGTTTACATTACAGTGTATTCCAATTGACATTACATGTATTTCAAATGTTTTATAGCCACATGTGGCCAATAGCTAAGTTATTGAGCAGCACAAATATAGATTATTTCCATCATCACAGAATGTACCATGGGGCAGTGCTAGCATGAAGAGGCAATGGGAATAAGACAGACATTAGTAATAAAGTATGATAAACAGTTCACAAAATACAGGTAACAACCCTAGCCTTAATGTTCAGGCATTATTTCTGGAAGTGGCATACCTGCATTCTTCATGCATGGTAATATACACAGGAAACTACAGATTAATTTGGGGTTTTGATATTTACACTCATTAATACAGAAAATTTTCCATTAAATGATTATTAACAGTGGTAATTTATATTTATGAATCTAATTTATGAGCAAAACTTATGTCAATGCTTCAAAGATGGTTTCATTCAAAAAGTGTAAAGAAAGTTGGTTTTGATATGCTGGTTTATCCTTAGTATCAGTCATATACACTGTGTCAAAAGTATTATAGTATTTGGCATGTTTCCCATAGTATATGTTTGTGGATGTAGGTGTGCGTGTGTGTGTATGTGAGTTCTAACAAATAGATTCCAGAAACCAGTCTTAGAAGTAAAAATGAAGTGAGGACTTGCAGATTACCTGGTTATGGTGATTCTTGTAGACCACCAAACCAAACAACAGTGGCTAAAGTGGTTTCTACAGTGTCTTTATTTATTTATTTTTTTTAGTTTATTTAAATTGAATTAATTAACACAGTGCTTGTCTAGGGGCACCTGGGTGGCTCAGGGGGTTAAGCCTCTGCCTTCGGCTCAGGTCATGATCTCAGCGTCCTGGGATTGAGCCCCGCATCGGGCTCTCTGCTTGGCAGGGAGCCTGCTTCCCCCCACCCCTGCCTACTTCTGATCTCTCTATCTCTGTCAAATAAATAAAATCTTTAAAAAAAAAATAAAATGTGCTTGTCTAAATGGCATATATAATTGCTAAATATTTTTTTTCCTGTTCTTTATTAAAGCAATGTGCTTAAATGGAAGCTGTCATATCTTCCTTATATTCCTTCTCTAAGAGAACGATTATTGTAACAAAAAACAATGAAAAAAAATTACTGAAATTTTTGTCTTCCCATCCAAACTATGCCTGTCTCTAAATTTCAGAAACAGGTTAAGTATATGTCCATAGTCCTAACTTATAGTATCTTTAAACTATAGGAGCAAAATTACTAAATAGCTTTCAAGTAATACTTGTCTCTGGTGGAGAGTTCTCCCCGCCCCCAGCACTGCTAGACAAGGAGATGGAAAAAATATAAATAGAAATGAAGTAATGAATAAGGAAGAGAAGGAGAGAAAAGTGTGTGTGTGTGGGCGCGCATGTGAGTGTGTGTGTGCGCACACGCGTGGGTGCATATGTGCCTGCATGAGCATGTACATATGTGAAACAGAGAGGGGTTGAGAGAGATCAGCATGTGTCTTGAATGGGGTGGCCCTGGGCATAGAAGTTTAAATGAATCTTGGCTTCCTGTTTCATTCCTTCAGTCCTCAAAGTCTCAGCAGTTCCAACAGAATTGTTGGACTCTTATTATTAGGTTTTTCCAGAAAAAGGCATTGGAGGAAGGAGGGTTTCATGGCTTTAGACTGTGAGTAAAAAGAATGCTACTGTCAGTTTTCTATCCAGCACTATTTCTAACTTATTTAACTGGTTACCCTACTCATTAATTTCTCATGTGTAGCATGGCTATTTGCCTGGAGAAAAATACAAGGGTACTACATCATTGAATTTCTATCATCTATTATGGATGTAATATTTTCAAATAATTCCAGAAGGCTAGTTAAACATGACCTCCCTCAACTGAAGCAGCAGAGAGCATTTGTCATGACATTTCCCTTGCCATATGGAGTTTCCACAGCATCTCTTTATTTAATAGATTTTATTCTTTTCCCTGTCCTTTAACTTTTCTCATAGTTTTAAAGAAAATTAATTGTCAGAGGTTGATGATGGAAAAGATGAAAAAAAAACAGTATAAAGGAAATAAGATGTTGACAGTATTTTTAGACACTTTTAAAACTTAAAAACATGCAGAAAAAAATGCATAAAGTCTAAATGCATAGCTAAGAACGTATTATATAGTAAGCATTCCTATAAACACTCTTAAGGTCAAGAAATAAAAATTGTTATATGCTGAATATCCCTATAACCCTAGGTCAAGAAATAAAATGTTATGAGTAGGCTGAAAATCCCATCTCAATCACAAACTGCTCCTATTTTCTAAAGGCAACTACTATCCTCAATTTAAAGGTAATCACTCCCTCACTTTCCTTGTAGCATTACTACCTAAGATACATACCTAAATGAAGTAGTTTGATTTGTCTATTTTTGAGCTTTATGTGAATGGAATTACACATTATGTATTAATGTGTAATGTGAAAAAGGAAAATTATACCTCAACGCACATGACTAAAAAATAATTTTCATGTGGACACAGAACAAAATACCAAAGTCAAAACACTAAAGGATCTAAAAGTTAATATGGAATAATATATTTATGACTTCAAAGTATATCTATTTTAAACAACACAAAAAATCACTAATCATAAAACTCATCAAAATTAATACTTAGTCATAAAATTTGATCAGACTTTGTTATCTGTAGTTCTATTTTCTTTTGATTGTTGCAAAGTATTTTCAGGGTATGAATACACTGTAATTTATATACCGGTTTTCCTTCTAATGGGCCTTTAGGTAGTTTCCAGTTTAGGGCTTTTATGATCAATGCTGTTATGAATATTCTTGCACATGTCTCTGAGTTCACATATGAATACATCTTTGCTGTATATACACCTAGGAGGAGAATTGCTGAGTTTTGCATGTCTTTAAATTGCTAGATAATATCAAACTGCTTTCCAACGCAGTTTTATAAATTTACATTCACTCAAAGTAATGGTATAAGTTTCTCTGTATTCACACTAGCTCCTGGAATTTAATTTTATTCCTTCTTTCGGGTACAATTCATTGGACCTTTAAGTTGCTTTTCTTGATGACTAAAGAAATTGAACAGCTTTTCAATTGTTGATTACACATTTGAATTTCTTCTTTATTCAAATCTCTTGCATTTTGGGAGGGTTTGCTTGTATTTTTCTTATTAATTTGTAATTCTTTATAGTTTTTTGGTTAAAAGTTTTTATAATATATTTCAAATGTATTTTCTGACTTTAACTCACTTTTATCTGATCAAATTTTATGACTAAGTATTAATTTTGATGAGTTTTATGATTAGTGATTTTTTGTGTTGTTTAAAATAGATATACTTTGAAGTCATAAATATATTATTCCATATTAACTTTTAGATCCTTTAGTGTTTTGACTTTGGTATTTTGTTCTGTGTCCACATGAAAATTATTTTTTAGTCATGTGCGTTGAGGTTCAATTTTCCTTTTTCAGATAAGGACACCCAATTGTCTAATAACTTTGATAAAAAGATTGTAATTTTGTACTTCTCAGCAATGTCCATTTTGTGTTAAATTAGATTTCCGTATGGTCTCTTTTAGGTACCTGGATTTGAGTCCATTGGCCTATCTGTCTGTCCTTCCAACAACAACCAACTACACTAAGCTAAGGACTGTGATTTTATATGAAAAAATTGTATCTGTAAAACAGGTCTTGCCATGTTGTTCTTCCTCAAGGAATCTTTTTGTTCCCACTTTTTATAAATAATCTTGACAAGGTTTAAAAAATTCATGATAATTTGAACTATATATTGATTTCAGTGAAGTTGACATCTTTTAAAAATGAGACTTTTAAATGGGACCATAACATTGCCCCTCATTAATTTATGTCTAAGTTTCTCTAAATAGTATTTCATAGTTTGTCTAAATAGATGTATCTTACTTTCATTTGATGTATTCCTAGATATTTTATATTTGAACTTTTATTTTATTACTATTTATTATTTATTTTAAATATTTTATTTATTTATTTGATGGAAAGAAAAAGCATACAAGCAGGGGCAGTGGTAGAGGGTAAGGGGGAAACAGGATCCCCACTGAGCAGGGAGCCTGATGCAGGGCTCCATCCCAGGACCCTGAGTTCATGACCTGAGCTGGAGGCAAACACTTAATCGACCAGGTCACCCACTGCCCCTATATTTGCAATTTTAACTAATATTTAAAAAATTTAATTTTCAGCTATTTTTCATTGCAATAGACTAATAGAATTCATGTTTGTTTGCTTTTATCCTCTATCTTATGAAGTCATATTAATTTGAAGCTTACTATATGTATTCCTCTGAATTTTGTACAAAGTCGGTCATGTTACTTTTCAAAGTGAAATCTTGTTTCTTCCTTTTCAGTATCTGTAGTTTTTCTCCCCTGACTTACTTCACTATCTAGAACCCTCAACATTACAAAGAAAATATGAAATTAAAAAAACTGGCAGAATATGGAAGGCTTTATTACATAAGTACTGACCCAGAATTGCCAGTTTGCATTAGCTTCAATTTGCATGTTGTTGCATTTTTCTAAGACACTCCAAGAGAAAGAACAAAAGGAAATATATGACGGAACCCAGTTCAAGGATTTGTGGAAAGAGGCTGATAGATTAAAGACTTTGTGGAGGGAGTACTTTGGATGATCTTCATGGACTGCTGCCTCCAAGGGAAAGCAAATGTTCTCATTCTGAATAACATAGGCTGACTAAAAGAAGTAAAGATGTAGAATAGGTTTTGGTGGCGATATGTATTAGTTTTCAATTGAGAAATTTTGAAAGAGATGGGTTGTGTATGGAAAGAGTGCTTTAAGAACATTTCTGAATAATTTATGGTTAAGATAAAATCTTTTGAATTCAAATACTGAGATAGGGAAATTGAAGAGACACCATTTTTAGGAAGACTCTATCTCTGGCTGTTTTCTGCTGGGCCCCATTTGCTCATGTTCTGTATTTTACCTTTCATCTGAATAAACCAAAGAAGCTATAGTCCCAGTCCAAGATAGAGGAAATAAAGTTACTTATTCTCTGAATTTTGTCCCAAGCCCCCAAACACCTGATGACATCTAAGAAGAACTGGATGCCAAACAATGTTCAAAGACATTAGTTTCAAGCAAACCTTGACTGACACTGGCATTGATGCTTTCTACCTTTGATGATTTATGAAATAACACCTATTGTTCACCTGTCACTCACCTTGGATCAGACCTAACCCTAGATTCCTGAAGGAACCCTTTCCAATATAAACCCCTAAGCCCAGTGACACAGAGATTCATTCTCTTTTCCTTTTCTAATCACCTTGAAGCTCCATCTATGTCTCTGTCCCTTATGCTATGCAATAAACTTTGCTATCACCTGGGAGTGCGAATGAATTTGGTGATCAAAGTCCTTCTCTAGTGTTGCAACTTTGGGGTAGTTCTATTTCTCCCCAAGAGAACCAAATGAAATTGCAAACTGTTGTGTAACCTACTGCTTTATTTCTGCCACACACTGTTGGTTAAAGCTGTCACAGAGCACCCAGATTCAAGAAGACAGGACAAATAGCTCACCTCTCAGTGGAGTATCAAACCACTTGTAGAAATGCTATAAACCATTACAAACACTCTACCTACTTTTTTTTTTTTTTAAAGATATTTGCTGAATTACAAAGTTGTCCCAGGTGAGAGGCTAACAAAATATGCCTCTGTAAAGAATGAAATTGGCTATCTCCAATGAGATCCAATGAACAATCCAAGATCTTACTTAGAATTTCTGGAAGACTAAACCTAGGTGCAAGGGACAAAACAAGAGATAAACAGAGCTTCATTGAAACACCAATTCAATAGCATGATGAAAGAATCACACACCATGACCAAATGAGATTTACCTCTGGGATGGAAGGATAGTTTAACATATGCGAATCAACACCCACATTAAGAGAATGAAGGATACAAACCATATGATCATCTCAATAGATACAGAAAAACATTTGACAAAATTCAACACTATTTCACAATAAAAACTCTCAAAAAATTAGGTATAGAAGTACTGTACCTCAACATAATAAAAGTCATAGATAAAAATCCCATAGCTAACCTCATACTCAATAGTGAAAAGCTGAAAGTTTTTCCTCTAAGATCAGTAAAAGAGAAGGGTGTCCAGTCTTGCTACTGCTCTTCAGTATAGTACTAGAAGTCCTTGTCGGAGTAATTAGACAAGAATAAATGAAAAAGCACCCACTTTGGAAAGAAGGAAGTAAAATTATTTTTGTTTGAAAATCATGTGATCTTATATGCAGAAAATTCTAAAAAACTGCACTAAAAATGGCCAGAACTAATAAAGAAAATTCTGTGATACTTCAGGATTAAAAAACTCAATCTAGAAAAATCAGTTGCATTTCTATACACTAACAACAAACTACAAAGAAAGGAAGGAAAGAAAGAAAGAGAAAAAGAGAGGAAGGAAGGAAGGAAAAAGAGAGAGGTAATCTTATTTATAATAGCAACTTAGAACATCCTTAGGAATATTTTAATTAAGGAGGTAAAGGTCTGTTCACTGAACTAGAAGACACTGGTGAAAGAAATTGAAGATACAAATAAATGGGAAGATATTCCCTGTTTATAGTTGGAGGAATTAATATAGTTAAAATGTCCATATTACCCAAAATCATCTACAGATTTGATGCTATTTTTATCAAAATTCAAATGACATTTTTTACAGAAATAGAAAAAAATTCTAAAATTCATATGGTACCACACACACATGATAATAGCCAAAACAATCCTGAGCAATAAGAATAAAGCTTGAGGATTCACACTTCTTGGCTTCAAAATATATTTAAGATATCTACAGTAATCATAACAGTGTGGTACTTGCAAAATACAGACATTTAGGCCAATGAAACAGAATAGAGAGCCCAGAGATAAATCCATTTAGAGTCAACACATTGTAGTCAATATAATGGAATATTATTCAGTCATGAGAAAGAAGGAAATCCTGCCACTTGCAACAGCGTGGATAATCCTGGAATAGTGTAATAAACAAGACACAGAAAGACAAATACTACACCTCAGTTTTATGGAGAATTTTAAGAAGTCAAATTATTAGGACGAGAGAATGGTGTTTTCCAGGGGCTGGAGAGTGGGATTGGGGAGATACTGGTCAAAGGGACAAAGCTTTATTTATGTAAGATGAATAAGAGATAGAATCTACAGCATGAAAACTATAGTTCATAATATTTTTGTCAATTATACCTCAATAAGTTGGAAAACCCCCCAGCAATTCAACTATACATTAAGAAATATACAATTGTGTTAAAAACCTCTTTATTGGGTTAACAGAAAAGAGTAGACCCTCTCTGAAGGAAAATAAGGCCTTTAAAATTTTTCATACACAATGTCCAGATTTCAACAAAACTAACAACAATCAAGTGAAAATATCCTTTTAAAATATAATAATAATAAAAACAATTCAAGGTGAGGTTCATAATATTAACAGAAAAAATGAAAGAGAATAAATATAATGAAAAGGGCAAATATATAAGTATAAATTAATAAATATTGACAATTCAAATAATAAAAATATATTTAAAATATGAATAGAATTCATTCATACCAGCAAAACCACAAAAGATGTAAAATGGTCTAGAGTCCTAATACTGTCAATGAAACAGAAAGGTGAAATATTAAATTGTGAAAAGGTAAGTGTTATTCTGTAATCTCTCCCAGAAATACTAAAAGAATAGTCAAATATAAGCATTCTAAAATTGAACAAAACAAAAAAAGCATAATGGAATGTGTCTGGTTAATACAAAGAAGAAAAAAAATGAGAGAAAAATGAATATTAAAATATTCAATATTAAAATATAGTAATCAATAGGTATATTTACCGCATAACAAAAAAATAATGTCTGTAATTTCAATATAAACTGATGAAGTAATTAACACAATTTTACTCCATTAATGATTTAGAAACTTAAATGTTACCAAACAATGAAAGTAAAGAAGCATACTTAATCTGACAAAGAGTATCTATAAATTAAAAAGTCTAACAGCAGGCATTTTGTATGGTGAATTTTTAAAAATGTTTCTCCTTGAGAGGGTGGAGGAAAGAAAAATGCCCTATATCAATACTTCTTCTATTCAACATTGTATGAAGTTCTTAGCCTCCAATATTGAAGAAAAAAAGTAATTAAAGGGGATTAAATTTGTAGGTATGTGCAGATGAAATGATCGGAAGGACAGAATAACACTTCTAATGACATAATATTTGAATTGATGGGTAAATATGGTTAGATATAACTGGATAAAAGGTAAATATAAAATCAACTGTCTTTTGTATATCTATAAAAAATGAGAAATAACTAACTAAAAAAAGATAAATAAAATCAAACCAAATGATAAAAGGTGTTTACAGGGGCGCCTGGGTGGCTCAGTGGTTTTAAGCCTCTGCCTTCGGCTCAGGTCAAGATTCCAGCGTCCTGGGATGGAGCCCTGCATCAGGCTCCCTGCTCAGTGCTTCTCCCACCCCCGCCCCCACCTGCCTCTCTGCCTAGATGTGATCTCTCTCTTTCTCTGTTAAATAAAGAAAATCTTAAAAAAAAAAAATGTGTTTACATTTCAACGTTCTTCTTTTTTTTTTTTTTTTAAAGATTTAGATAAATTAAGGAAGATATCATGTGCCATTGACTGGGATACTCAATATTGTTAAGATGTCAATTTTCCCCAATTGATCCAGATATTTCAAAGTAATCAATATTCAAAAAATATTGGAGATAATTTTGAAGAAGAATAGAGCTGGAGGACATCATTACCAGATATCAAAGTTATTATAAATTTGAAATAATTTGGAAAATCATAGTATTTTTGCAAGGAGAGAAGATTAACAGAACAGAATAAATTGTCTAGAAACAGACCCATATATTCAGTCACTTAGAGAAACCTGACACTGTAGTACACTGAAGAAAAAATATCTTTTCAATAACTGATGTTCCATCATTTGGCCATTAGTATGGGGAAATATAAATCTTGAACTTTACCACACATTGCACACATATAAAAGATCAGTTTCTAATGGATGTTAGACTAAATGGGAAATGTAAAATGTAAAATGAATAAAGCTACTAGGAGAAAACATAGGGTATTATCTTCATAGTTTTGAGGTTTACAACTTTTTTAAGTTTTTAATCTGTCTGTAGTTGACACACAATGTTACCTTAGTTTCAGGTTTATAACAGAGATTCAGCTTCTCCATATGTTAGGCTGTGCTCACCTCTGTCACCATGCAGCACTGTGATGATACCTTTGACTATATTCCTATGCTGTGCCTTTTATTCCTGTGACTAATTCATTTCATAACTGTGGAAATTCACAATGCCTGGCGAGCTAAGATATGATAAGCATAATCCTCCTTGGGAGGAGTTAGTTGAAAAGCAAAGAAGGAGCAACCGGAACAATGCCTTGCTAGCTAAGATATGATAACACAATCCTCCTTGGGAGAGGCTAGTTGAAAAGCAAAGAGGGAGTGACCAGAAAACTGGGTCTCCTTTTAAGTTTCTGGGCTGAAGACAGCCAGATCCTAATCTTGGCTCCATGCTCTCTCACGGGGAACAGATGCTTAACTCAGGTTAGACATAAATCCTTACTAGCCACCTACTCCCTGCCTACAAGTCAGAAACATAGATAGTTCTAAGCACACAATGCCCATAAATGTCGCTGCTCTAGTTTTCGAAGCTTTACATTGCTTTCTAATCTGATTTTCCTTTTCTTTTACTTTGATATATTTTTTTAAATTTTTATTTTATTTTATTTTTTTCAGTGTTCCATAATTAATTGTTTATGCACCACATCCAATGTTCCATGCAATACATGCCCTTTTCGATAACATGCATAATGAAAATGGAGGTAGAGTTTGGCTAGGGACCTCTCACCACTAGAGCATCTGGTCACCAGTTCCTCTCCTTTCTCCTACTTAGGTCTGTCTGAATTAATCTTTTCATTTACTGTCTCAGGTTTTGCTGGCCAAACCCAACAGTAACTGCAAACCTGTATGTCCCACACCCTTTCACTCATTTTGCCCATCATCCAACACCCTCCCTTCTGCAAACTATCATTTTTCTTTCTATCTATAGGTCTGATTCTGCTTTCTGTTTGCTTATTCCTTTGTTTCATATAGTATTTAGTTTTCTTTAACTTACCTCACTTAGCTTAATACCCTCTAAGCCCAAACATGTTGATCTCATTATCTTTTTTTTAAACCTAAATTGTTATTTTTTTTTTATTTTTAAAGATTTTATTTATTTATTTGACAGAGATCACAAGTAGGCAGAGAGGCAGGCAGAGAGAGAGGAGGAAGCAGGCTCCCCGATGAGCAGAGAGACCAAAGCGGGGCTTGATTCCAGGCCTGGGATCATGACCTGAGCTGAAGGCAGAGGCTTAACCCACTGAGCCACCCAGGCGCCCCGATCTCATCATCTTTTATGGCTACATAAAATTCTCTTTTATTGTGGCTATTGTAAATAATGCTTCAATAAACATAGGGGCACATATATCTTTTTGAATTGGTATTTTTGTTTTCTTTAGGCAAATGCCCAGTAGTGAAATTATTGGATTATATGATATTTCTATTTTTTAATTTTTGAGGAAACTTCCTACTGATTTCCACAGCGATTGCACCAGTTTGCATTGCCACCAAAAATGCATGAGGTTTCCTTTTTCTCCACATCCTTGGCAGTGTTTATTATTTCTCTTTTCTTTTCCCTCCCTTCCTTCCTTCCTTCCTTCCTTCCTTCCTTCCTTCCTTCCTTCCTTTCCTTCTTCTTTCTTATTTCAGGTGTAGGATTTAGTGATTCATCACTTAAATACAACACCCATGGCTTAGCACAAATTCGCGCCTTAATACCCATCACCCATTTAACCCATGTCCCCACCCACCTCCCCTCCAGCAACCCTCAGTTTGTTCTCTATAGTTAAGAGTCTATTTGATGGTTTGCCTCTCTCTCTTTCTCCCTTCCTACGTTCATCTGTTTTGTTTCTTAAATTCCACATGAGTGAAATCATATGGTATTTGTCTTTCACTGACTGACTTAATTCTTTTAGCATAGTTCTCTCTAGCTCCATCAATACTGTTGCAAATGGCAAGATTTCATTCTTTTTATGTGTGAGTAATATTCCATTGTGTGTGTGTGTTGTCACACATATGTGTTTGTTTATTTATGTCTTCTGCCCATTTACACACACACACACACACACACACACACACACATATCTTCTTATCCATGCAACAGTGGATGGACATTTGGGCTCTTTCCATAATTTGGGTATTGTTGACAATGCTGCTAAAAACACTGAGATGCATGTATCCTTTCAAATATGTATTTTTGTATCCTTTCGGTAAATACCTAGTTGTGCCAATGCTGAATTGTAAGGTAGTTTTATTTTTAACTTAGGAAACCTCCATACTTGTTTTCCTCAGTGGCTAAATCAGTTTGCTTTCTCTCCAACAAGGTAAGAGGGTTCCCATTTCCCTGCATCATTGCCAATAACTGTCATTTCCTGTGTTGTCAATTTTAGCCATCTGACAGGTGAGAGGTGATATCTCATTGTAGTTTTGATTTGTATTTCCCTAATGACGAGTGATACTGAGCAATTTTCATGTGTCTGTTAGCCACCTGGATGTCTTTGGAAAATGTTTATTTATGTCTTCTACCCATATTCTAACTGGATTATTTGTTTTTGGGGTGTTGAGTTTGATAAATTCTTTATATATTTTGGATACTGAGCCTTTATTGGATATGTTATTGTTAAATGTCTCCTCCCCGTTTGTAAGTTAGCTTTTAGTTTTGTTAATTGTTTCCTTTCTGTGCAGAGGCATTTATTTTGATGAAGTTCCAATAGTCTTTTTGTTTTTGTTTACCTTGCCTCCAGAGACACATTTAATAAGAAGGTGTCAGGACCAAGGTCAAAGAGGTTACTGCCTATATTCTCCTTTAGGATTTTGATGGTTCCCTGTCTCACATTTAAGTCTTTAATCCATTTTTGAATTTATTTTTGTGTATAGTCTAAGAAAGCGATTCAGTTTCATTTTTTTGTATGTTGTTGTCCAGTTTTTCCCAACACCATTTTTCAAAGATATTGTCTTTTTTCCCCTTGGGTATTCTTTCCTGCTTTCTTGAAGATTAGTTGACCATATAGTTGTGGTTCATTTCTGGGTTTTCTATTCTGTTCCATTGATCTATCTGCCTATTTTTGTGCCAGTACTATACTATTTTAATTAGCCCAGCTTTGTAATATAACTTGAAGTCCAGAACTGTGATACCTCCAGTTTTGGTTTTCTTTTTCAAGATTGCTTTGCTTATCTCTTGTCTTTTTTATTTTAGCCATTCTGACAGATTTCAGGTGATATCTCATGGTGGTTTTGATTTGTATTTCACTGATAATTAGTGATTTTGAGCATCTTTTTATGTTCTTGTTGGCCATCTGTATATCTTCCTTGAAGAAATGGTCTATTCGGGTTCTCTGTCCATTTTTTAATTGAATTGTTTGCTTTTTTTTAGTATTGAGTTATGTAAGTTCTTTATATATTTTGGATATCAACTCCTTCTTGGATATAACATTTACAAATTTCTTCTCCCATATATTAGGTTGTCTTTCTGTTTTGTTAATTGTTTCCTTTGCTGTGCAGAGGCTTTTATTTTCACGTAGTCCTAGTAGATTATATTTGCTTTTGTTTCGTTGGCAGAGAGAGAATGAATCTAGAAACGTATTTCTATGTCTGTTTAAAAGAAATTACTACTTGTGTTCTCTTCTAAAATTTTTATGGTTTCAGGTATCACATTTAGGTCTTTAATCCATTTTGAGTTGTGTGTGTGTGTGTGCGTGTGTGTGGTATAAAAATGTGTTCCAGTTTCAATCTTTTGCACATAGCTGTCTAGTTTTACCAACACCATTTATTGAAGAGACTGTCTTTTCCCCCATTGTATATTTGTGTTGTCTTTGTCACGGATTAATTGACCATGTAAGTGGGGGTTTACTTCTGGTTCTCTATTCTGTTTCATTGATCTATGTGTCTATTTTTGCATCAGTACCATACAGTTTTGATTACTACAGCTTTATAATGTATCTTGAAATCTGGAATTGCAATATTTCCAGCTTTGTTCTTCTATTTCAAGATTACTTTGGGTATTTAGTGTCTTTTGTGGTTCTATATAAATTTCAGTATTATTTGTCCTAGTTCTGTGAATGATGTTGTTACTATTTTGATGGGGATTGCATTGAATCTGTAGATTGCTTTGGATACTATGAACATTTTCAAAATATTAATTCTTCCATGAACAAAGAATATATTTCCATCTGTTTGTGTTGTCTTCAGCTTCTTTCCTTAGGGTCCATGTATTTCCCCTCCTTGGTTAAATTTATCATACGTATTTTGTTCCTTCTTGGTGCAATTATAAATGAAATTATTTTCTTAATATGTTTTTCTGCTACTTCATTATTAGTATATAGAAACACTACCAAACTGGTAGATTGCAAAACTGGATTTGAATCCAGGCAGTCAACTTCCAGACTCCAGACTCCTTAGCATTATGTTATACTGCTATATGGGTACTTTGGACCCATTAGGACAGGTTGGAAGTCAGATACTTACAGACATTAAGGTTTAGAGAGAATAGATAATATTTCCCCCCTTTACATAGAAGGAAACTAAATACTAGACTATTTAAATAATTTTTGCCAATCATGCATAGAACAAAGAAAAAAAAAATCAGGATTGGAACCCAGGCTTTCAGATCAGGTCTACAGCTCTCTATGAACCACAAGAAAAATCTGGAGAAATTATTTCAAAGTACTAAGAAAAATTAGGTGAAATTTGAAGCATTCCTCTAAGATCTCATCTTGAGGGCATAAAAGCATTCTGGACCTGACCTCGTTCCCATGTCCTTCCCAGCATCCCTCACTCTGAAACAAAGGTTGGCATTTGAAGTTACTTCGATCATAAAAGTAAGTATAATATCTGCTTGCTTCTCTTCCTGTTGCCATCTCAAATTGTTTTTCTTCTTCCTGTATCTTTGTGATTTAAATTAAGAAAGAAATATCTTACAATCTTCAGAAAGGTTAATGACTTATGAGGAAGGCTATAAAAGCAGGGTCACTGCCACATTGTCTTTGTCCACAAGTCAGTAGATGTCAGCTAGAACAGGATCACGCTACCT
This sequence comes from Mustela nigripes, assembly GCF_022355385.1. Taxonomy (NCBI): domain Eukaryota; kingdom Metazoa; phylum Chordata; class Mammalia; order Carnivora; family Mustelidae; genus Mustela; species Mustela nigripes. Next base: position 131,614,042 of record NC_081560.1, read on the forward strand.
GGCCATTCTCCTCTGCTATTTCTCAGATGATGGTGAGGTCGGAAGTTTATCCTCTGTGCTGAGGTAAAACATACTTGCTCTTTACAGCAGTGGGGGAGTACCCTGGGTACCGTAAATGTCTTCATACATTTTCCTTGAGTATAGCAGAACATTATTCAGAATGGATGCTCTTGATGAATGTAGCATGACTGACAGTTTTATGCTCATCTTTTTATGGATCCACGAAGTCATATAAATAAATAGTCTATTAACTGCCAGGAATCCCTTGATAGCCATTGGGTGTGGTCCTGTGGGTCTTTGCAAATTCCTCCATCTGTATAAGAAAGGTATTTACTTTTGAATCATTCAGGCAAAAGAAGTAACTTTAATTTGCTTTTTAAAAATTTGATTTGCTTTCTTTTCCTTTCTCATCTTCCTTTTACCCCCTCTTCCTTCTTCTCTACACTTTATCAATATTACAACATAGTGCATGAAGCTAAAACACATCTTTTGAATATGAAACAAGGGAATGAAGATACTTTTATCTACTAAAAATAATTATAATGAAAATGATTAAGAAATATAACTGAAGACAAAGTTTAACAAAGAATGATCTTAAAATAAAATAGAAACAACAAAGCTAACTTTGTAGACTTAAGCATTTTATGGTTTTTACACAATTTACAGGTTAAATTAATTTTCTGAAATGTGGTTCATTAACATTTTTATTGTTTGTCATATTTTAAAATAATATTGTTATGTACCATTGGATAAAATTAATAGTGCATTAAAATGGTCTCACCTTAAATCAGGGACAGTTTGCTGGAACTAGAATTTTCAGTTCTCTAATGATTTTTTTCTCTACTATGAAGAGAAAAAAAAAACTTCTATATTAAAATGATGTACGAGGGCAAAAGGAAATTTATGATCTAAACTTGCTGCAAATCATTTGTATTGATCTGTTTTGTTTCCATTCTGCTGAAGCTAATGGAAATCATTTGTCACCTGACTTGTCCCAGCTGATTTGGGAAAAAAAAAAAAAAAAAAGCACACTGTACCATTTATCAGACCAGCTGAAGGTCTGCTACAAGTGTGCTTATGTCTGCAATCATCAAGATACATTCAATTTCTAAGGAAGTAGAGAATATGAGGTTATATTGCTCAGAGGCTTAAAAATAAATTAAATATTGATACAAACATATATATAATACATTCTAATAAAACAGTAAATAGGGAAATAAACTGGCTAGTAGACTACTTAGAAGTAATATTTTAATAGTTTTGCATTTCAAGAGCTAAAATTAAGATATAATTATGTGATATCAACTATGATAACATTATATACTTGCAAATAAAAGTTAACATACCATTAGAACAATACATTTAAGGAAATAAGCTTTTCTCCTGACCCATAAATTTTGAATTTAACTTTTCCTCTTAAAGCACATTTTTGGTGACTCAAACTTAAACTTTCAATCCTTATGATTTTGTCCATTTACTTACATGAAAACAAAACTTCAGATGTCTATCTGTTTTGTATCAGAGGTTGATAAAAGTTGGCCTTGAGAAGCCAATTATATTTGTATAATTTTCAAATTCTTGTAAGATGTGTCATCTCTTTACCTAGCCCTTATCTTTTAGCTCAAGGTGAGAGGAGATTGGTCTCACAAATCTTTTGTGACATTCTTTCAAATTGTTAAAGAGCAGGAGTCATTGTATGAAAGATTATTTAAACTTTCTCATTATGGTATATCATGGTACCAAATGCTTTTATCATAGGACAAATTTACCATGAGTTAAAGTCACATGTAAAGCAGGACTGTAGAGCCCAGGCAAAGAGCAAGCAAATTTCCAGAATTGAACTGTGGCTTTAATACACATTCCTATTTATTTTCTAATGCACTACTTTTTTCTTCATATCTCCTCATTCTTTCCCTAATACCTGAATAGTATAATTTTTTTGAGCACAGAGTTACAAAATAGACATTTTTGTCTTAAAATTTATGATGCTAGGAGCATAATTCATTCACTCATCCACTCTATATTCAATAAATGTTTTTCAACTACTTCTAGGAACTAGAGATTCTGACCCGTCTGAGGATACAATGGTGCAGAAAAAGGAGACACCATGTTCTTTAAGAACTTAAGTTTGAGTAGATTTGAGAATGTAATTCATTCTAGAGGTTTTTCTTGTCTGGTAAGTTCATGATATAAGACAACTTAATAAGAAAAGGGAACAATTAAGCTAGCTCAGGCGTCTTCTTAGTCATCTAATTATTTAGTAGCATATTTTGGTCTAAATTCTTGTACAGGTTGATTATGGGTTTTGGTCTCTTTTTTTTTTTTTTTTTAAGCATCTAGAAAATTGTGAGCCATTGAGGAGAATGGCTCAAAATTTTTCCATCTTTTTTCAAACCTCTGTTAGTTGTTCAACTTGTACTTGTTGAACATATAAGTGAAGAAATTAATGAATGCTACCATTCCTCTCTCATATTTAGCATTTTAAATTTTTTTGCATTTTAAATTTGTTTGCATTTAAAATTATAGGGGAAAATCAACAATACTTACAGATTGTCCAATTGTGCTAAATAAACCTTAAAATTCATATTCATTATTTGATAACATTTTTGGGTACTGAGCTCCTATTTCTCATCACTGTAGTCTAACCGAAAAACATTAAATTGGAAACACAAGTGTCTAAGTCTGAATTTATGCATTTATTCACTCATTTATTCTTTTTAAAATTTAATTTAATTAATTTTTTTTTAAAGATTTGTTTATTTGGGAGAGAGAGCAAGTAGTGGGAAGGGAAGAGGGAGGAGCAGAGGGAAAGGAACAGAGAGAATCCTCAAGCAGACTCCCTACAGTGAGGCTAGATCTCAGGACCCTGAGATCATGACCAGAGCTGAAATCAAGAGCCTGCTGCTTAATCCACTGAGCCACCCAGTAACCCCTTAAGTTTTTATTTTAAACCTCCACAACCTCCAGATGCACTACGTACCTGGAAGGGAGTGGTGTTTGGAGGAGAGAGGGAGCAGGGCCACACAGCTCACCTTGACTCAGCAGGTGCCAAGCAACCCTGCAGGGCACAAGCCTCCATGTTGCCTACCCATGAGAGAGGCCACTTGGGTGCTGCCACAGACTGTGCCGCCACTGGGACAATCCTCCCATCCCTCATCCTTAAAGCCACAGAAGAGGTTGACTTCCTCTGGCTTCCACACCCCAACCATCCCACCCTCCATCCCTCCCTGCACCCTCTACCCAGGCCACCCTCACCACAGAGGGCAGTGGGTGGGCTGTGCTGGAAGTGGGACGAGAGCTGGCAGGGTGCATGAGGAGGGATGGCAGAAAAGGAGACTGGCTAGATAAATTTTTATTTTAATTTCAGTTAGATAATATACAATGTTCTATCAGTTTCAGGTGTATAACATAGTGACCCAACAATTCCATAAAACATCCTATGCTCATCCACAATTGCACTCCTTGATCCCTAACACTTGTTTTACCCATTCCCCCATCCACCTCCCCTCTGGTAAACATCAATTTGTTCTCCATAATTAAGTTCTTTCTTGATTAGTCTTTCTCTCTCTTTTTCCCCCCCTGTTCTTTTGGTCTTTGTTTCTTAAATTTCACATATGAATGATATCATACAGTATTTGTCTTTCTCTGACTGACTTATTTCAGTCAGCATTGTACTCTCTTGTGGCATCCATGCCAAATGTCAAATATCAAGATTTCATTCTTTTTTTATACCTAAATAATGTTCCTTTACACGTATATACTACCTCCTCTTTATCAATGTATCTATCAGTAGACAATTTTCTGTTTCCATAGCGTGGTTATTATAAATAATGCTGCTATAAACATAAGGGTGCATGTGATCCTTTCAATTAGTGTTTTTAATTTATTTGGGTAAATACCCGGTAGTGCAATTACTGTGTCATAGAGTAGTTCTCTTTTTAACTTTTTTCCCTATTTTTAACTTCTAAGGAACCTCCATTCTATCTTTTTTTATTTTATAATTTTTTATTATGTTATGTTAATCACCATACAGTGCATCACTAGTTTTTTTTAATTTTTTATTTTTTTATTAACATATAATGTATTATTAGCCCCAGGGGTACATACAGGTTTGTGAATCACCAGGTTTACACTCTTCACAGCACTCACCATAGCACATTCCTTCCCCAATGTCCATAACCCAACCACCCTCTCCTTACCCTGCTTCTCCTGGCAACCCTCAGTTTGTTTTGTGAGATTAAGATTCTCTTATGGTTTGTCTCCCTCCTGATCCCATTTTTTTCCTTTATTCCTTTCCTACCCCCAAAGCCCCTAAATCGCCTCTCAACTTCCTCAAATCAGGAAGAACATATGATAATTGTATCTCTCTGATTGACTTATTACACTCAACATAATACACTCTAGTTCTATCAATACCATCGCAAATGGCAAGGTTTCATTTTTTGATGATTGCATAGTATTCCACTGCATCTATACACCACATATTCCATCTTCTTAATCCATTCATCTATTGATGGACATCTAGGTTTTTTCCATAGTTTGGCTATTGTCAACATTGCTGCTATAAATGATTTGGGTGCATGAGCCCCTTTGGATCACTACCTTTGTATCTTTGGGGTAAATACCCAGTAGTGTGATTGCTGGGTCATAGGGTAGCTTAACTTTCAATTTTTTGAGGAACCTTCATGCTGTTTTCCAGAGTGGCTGCACCAGCTTGCATTCCCACCAACAGAGTAGGAGGGTTCCCCTTTCTCCACATCCTTGTCAAAATTTGTCATTTCCTGACTTGTTAATTTTAGCCATTCTGACTGGTGTGAGGTGGTATCTCATTGTGGTTTTGATTTGTATTTCCTTGATGCCGAGTGATGTGGAGCACTTTTTCATGTGTCTGTTGGCCATCTGGATGTCTTTTTTGGAAAAATGTCTGTTCATGGGGTGCCTGGGTGGCTCAGTGGGTTAAAGCCTCTGCCTTCGGCTCAGGTCATGGTCCCAGGGTCCTGGGATCAAGCCCTGCATTGGGCTCTCTGTTTCGAGCCCCGCATCGAGCCTGCTTCCTCCTCTCTCTCTGCCTGCCTCTCTGCCTATGTGTGATTTCGGTCTGTCAAATAAATAAATAAATAATCTAAAAAAAAAAAAAAGAAGAAAAATGTCAGTTCATGTCCTCTGCCCATTTCTTGATTGGCTTCTTTGTTCTTTGGGTGTTGAGTTTGATAAGTTCTTTATAGATTTTGGATACTAGCTCTTTATCTGATATGCTGTTTGCAAATATCTTCTCCCATTCTGTCAGTTGTTTTTTGATTTTGTTAACTGTTTCCTTTGCTGTGCAAAAGATTTTGATCTTGCTGAAGTCCCAATAGTTCATTTTTGCCCTTGCTTCCCTTGCCTTTGGTGATGTTTCTAGGAAGAAGTTGCTGCAGCTGAGGTCAAAGGGGTTGCTGTCTGTGCTCTCCTCAAGGAGATGGATTCCTTTCTCACATTGAGGTCCTTCATCCATTTTGAGTCTATTTTTGTGTGTGGTATAAGGAAATGGTTCAGTTTTATTCTTCTGCATGTGGTTGTCCAATTTTCCCACACAATTTCTTGAAGAGACTGTCTTTTTTCTATTGGACATTCTTTCCTGCTTTGTTGAAGATTAGTTGACCATAAAGTTGAGAGTATTTCTGGGTTTTCTATTCTGTTCCAATGATCTATGTGTCTGTTTTTGTGCCAATACCATATTGTCTTGATGAAGACAGCATTGTAACAGAGCTTGAAGTCTGGAATTGGGATGCCACCAACTTTGGCTTTCTTTTTCAACATTCCTCTGGCTATTTGAGGTCCATATAAATTTTAGGATTTTCTGTTCCGTTTCTTTGAAAAAAAAAAATCAGTGGGATTTTGATAGGGATTGCATTAATTGTGTAGATTGCTTTAGGTAGCATAGACATTTTCACAATATTTGTTCTCCCAATCCATGATCATGGAACATTTTTCCATTTATTTGTATCTTCCTCAGTTTCTTTCACGAGTACTTTATAGTTCTGTGAGTACAGATTCTTTTCCTCTTGGTTAGGTTTATTCCTAGGTGTCTTATAGTTTTGGGTGCAATTGTAAATGAGATTGACTTTAATTTCTCTTTCTTCTGTCTTGTTGTTGGTGTATAGAAATGCAACTGATTTCTCTGGATTGATTTTATATCCCAACACTTTACTGAATTCCTGTACAAGTTCTAGCAGATTTGGAGTGGAGTTTTATTATTTTTTCACATAAAGTATCTTATCATCTGCAAACAGTGATAGTTTGATTTCTTTGTCGATTTGGAAGCCTTTAATTTCATTTTTGTTGTCTGATTGCTGAGGGTAGGACTTCTAGTACTACAGTGAATAGCAGTGGTGATAATGGACATTCCTGCCTTGTTCCTGACCTTGGCGGAAAAGCTCTCGGTTTTTCTTCATTGAGAATGATATTCACTGTGGGTTTTTCATAGATGACTTTGATGATATTGAGGTATATGCCCTCTATCCCTACACTTTGAGGAGTTTTGATCAAGAAAGGATGCTATACTTTGTCAAATGCTTTTTCAGCATCTATTGAGAGTATCATATGGTTCTTGTTCTTTCTTTTATTAATATATTGTATCACACTGATTGATTTGCAGATGTTGAACCAACCTTGCAGCCCTGGAATAAATCCAACTTGGTCATGGTGAATAATCCTTTTAATGTACTGTTGGATCTACTGGCTAGTATTTTGGTGAGAATTTTCACATCTGTGTTCATCAAGGATATTGTCTGTAGTTCTCTTTTCTGATGGGATCTTTGTCTGGTTTTGGGATCAAAGTAATGCTGGCCTTATAAAATGAATTTGGAAGTTTTCCTTCCACTTTTATTTTTTGGAACAGTTTCAGGAGAATAGGAATTATTTCTTCTTTAAATTCTTGGTAGGATTCCCCTGGGATGCCATCTGGCTCTGAGCTCTTGTTTGTTGGGAGATTTTTGATGACTGCTTCAATCTCCTTACTGGTTATGGGTCTGTTCAGGTGTTCTATTTCTTCCTGGTTCAGTTTTGGTAGTTTATATATCTCTAGGAATGCATTCATTTCTTCCAGATTGTCAAATTTGCTGGCATATTGTTCCTCATAATGTGTTCTTATAATTGTATTTTTTGGTGTTGGTTGTAATCTCTCCTCTTTCATTCATGATTTTATTCATTTGGGTCCTTTCTCTTTTCTTTTTGATAAGTCTAGTCAGGGGTTTATCAATCTTATTAATTTTTTCAAAGAACCAGCTCCTAGTTTCATTGATTTGTTCTATTGTTTTGTTGGTTTCTATTTCATTGATTTCTTCTCTGATCTTTATTATTTCTCTTCTCCTGCTGGGTTTAGGCTTTCTTTGTTGTTCTTTCTCCAGCTCCTTTAGATGTAGGGTTAGGTTGTGTATTTGAGACCTTTCTTGTTTCCAAGAAAGGCTTGTATCACTCTATATTTTCCTCTCAGGACTGCCTCTGCTGTGTCCCACAGGTTTTGAACCATTGTGTTTTCATTATCATTTGTTTCCATGAGTTTTTTTTTTTTTCCAATTCTTCTTTAAGTTCCTGGTTGACCCATTCATTCTTTAGAAGGGTACTGTTTAGTCTCCATGTATTCGGGTTCTTTCCAAACTTCCTTTTGTGGTTGAGTTCTAGCTTCAGAGCATTGCAGTCTGAAAATATGAAAGGATGAACCAGTCTTTTGGTACTGGTTGAGACCTAATTTGTGACCCAGGCTGTGATCTATTCTGGAAAATGTCCCATGTGCACTAGAGAAGAATATGTATTCTGTTGCATTGGGATAAAATGTTCTGAATATATCTGTGATGTCCATCTGCTCCAGTGTGTCATTTAAGGCCTTTATTTCCTTTTTGATCTTTTGCTTGGATTATCTGTCCATTTCAGTGAGGGGAGTGTTAAAGTCCCCTACTATTACTGTATTATTGTTGATGTGTTCCTTGATTTTGTTATTAATTGGTTTGTATAGTTGGCTGCTCCCATGTTAGGGGCATAGATATTTAAAATTGTTAGATCTTTTTGTTGATCAGACACTTTGAGTATGATATAGTGTCCTTCCTCATCTCTCATTATAGTCTTAGGCTTAACATCTAATTGATCTGACATAAGGATTGCCACCCCAGCTTTCTTCTGATGTCCATTAGCATGGTAAATTGTTTTCCATCCCCTAACTTTAAAAATGGAGGTGTCTTTGGGTCTAAACTGAGTTTCTTATAGATAGCATATTGATGGGTTTTGGTTTTTTTTATCCATTATGACACCCTGTATCTTTTGATTGGGGCATTTAGCCCATTTACATTCAGGGTAACTATTGAGAGATATGAATTTTGTGCCATTGTATTGCCTGTAAGGTGACTGTTACTGTAGATTGTCTCTATTCCTTTCTGGTTTACTACTTTTGGGCTCTCTCTTTGCTTAGAGGACCCCTTTAAATATTTCCTGTAGAGCTGGTTTGGTGTTTACAAATTCTTTTAGTTTTTGTTTGTCCTGGAAGCTTTTTATCTCTCCTTCTATTTCAATGATAGCCTAGCTGGATATAGTATTCTTGGCTGCATGTTTTTCTCATTAAGTGCTCTGAATATATCATGCCAGTTCTTTCTGGCCTGCCAGGTCTCTGTGGATAATCTGCTTCCAATCTAATATTTTTACCATTGTATGTTACAGACTTGTTTTCCAGGGCTGCTTTCAGGATTTTCTCTTTGTCACTAAGACTTGTAAGTTTTACTATTAGATGATGGGGTGTAGACCTTTTCTTATTGATTTTGAGGGGTATTCTCTGTGCCTCCTGGATTTTGATGCTTGTTCCCTTTGCCATATTAAGGAAATTCTCTACAATAATTTGCTCCAGTATACCTTCTGCACCCCCCCTTTATTCTTCTGGAATCCCTATTATTCTAATGTTTGTCTTATGGTATCACTTGTTTCTTGAATTCTTCCCTTGTGGTCCAGAAGTTGTTTGTCTCTCTTTTGCTCAGCTTCTTTATTTTCCACCATTTGGTCTTCTATATCACTAATTCTCTCTCCTGCCTCATTTATCCTAGCAGTAAGAGCGTCCATTTTTTATTGCACCTCATTAAAAGCTTTTTTGATTTCAGCTTGGTTAGATTTTAGTTCTTTTGTTTCTCTAAAAAGGGCTTTTATTACTCCAGACAGGTTTTCTCTAGTATCTTCCATGTCTTTTTCAAGCCCAGCTAGCACATTAAGAATCGTCATTCTGAACTCTAGATCTGACATTTTACCAACATCCATATAGATTAGGTCTCTATTTAGCCTTTGTTACAGCCTCATGGTTTTTTTTTTTTTTTTTCGTGGTGAGTTTTTCCATCTTGTTATTTTATCCAGATAAGAATATATGAATGAGAGAATAAAATACTAAAAGGGTCGCAAAGACCCCATAAAAATGTGCATTAACCAAATCAGAAGAGATCCCAAATCATTGGGAGAGGAAAGGGGGTAAAAAGAAGCTTAAAAAAAATACGTTTATTAGACTGGTGAATAGAAAAGAGCCACCCACTTAATTTGGGGAATATTTTGGTCTCTTAGAAGAAACTACCTCCCAAAATTTTAAAGAAGGAAAAACGTACATATGTGTGTGTGTGTGTGTGTATACATATATATATGTATATGTATGTATATTTATATACATATGTATATTTATGTATATTTATTTATATATGTATATACATATATATACATACATTTATCCAGATAAGAATATATGAACGTGGGACACCTGGGTGGCTCAGTGGGTTAAAGCCCCTGCCTTTGGCTCAGGTCATGATCTCCCCACATTGGGCTCTCTGCTCAGCAGAAAGCCTGCTTCCTTCTCTCTCTCTGCCTGCCTCTTTGCCTACTTGTGATCTCTGTCTCTCAAATAAACAAATAAAATATTAAAAAAAAATATGAACGAGAGAATAAAATACTAAAAGGGTCATATATGTATATGTATATACATATATAAAATAAATATACATAAATATATGTATGTATATAAATATTGCATACATATGCATATATTTGTATACACACATATATGTTTTTCTTTCTTTAAAATATACAAATGTATATTTTATACATATTTATTTATAGTATATATTTATATTTATATATATGTATATGCTTATACATACATATATATACATTTTATACATACATACATATATATATATGGGTAAACATGATGAAATGTTGGAATATTACTGTAAAGGTGAAAATTTTTTTAAAATTCTAAAAAAATGAGTTGATAAGATAAGTTAGTTGGGAAAAGAAAGTGGAGAGAATTTGCTCGGGCTGGAGACTAGAACAAAGCCCTATGCTAGATTTAGGGTATATATTGATCTATTAGAAGAAGCTGTATCCCAAAATTGTTTAGAAGAACAAACACTATATGTATACAAAAAATAAAGTTAGATACACTGAAGGATAAAATATGACTATAATAATGAAGGTTCAAAAAGTTTTTTTCTTTTTTAAAGAAAGGTATTGCTAAGATAAACTAGTTAAAAAAGCATTAAAACAGGAGAGAGCAAAAGTTCAAAAAATTAAAATAAGAAAAACAAAATTAAAAAATATATAATTAACTTTGCAAGACAAATAATCATGGGGAGAAAGCCATGAATTCCATGTTTTGCTTTCCCTTCTTCTGGAATTCCACTGTTCTCCTTGATCAGTGAGCTTGGTCTTGACTGGATGTTCTTGCTGATCTTCTTGGGGGAGGGTCCCGCTATAGTGATTCTCAAGTGTCATTGCTAGAAGAAGAATTGTTCCACCCTTACCAGTGGCCAGGCTAAGTAATCTACTTGGGTTTGCTCTCAGGAGCTTTTGTTCCCTGAACACTTTCCATAGAGTTCTGGAGGATGGCAATGAAAATGGCGGCCTCCCAATCTCCAGCCCAGAGGCGCCAAGAGCTTGGGTCCCCACTCCTCAGTGCACCCTCAGAGAAAAGCGCTCAATCACTCCCTCCTCCCTGGCTTCTGGCTACCCTCTGAGGTCACTCAGCTTGTGACCAAGCATCTCTGTCTCTGGTGCATAGCCCTGCCTGTAGACTCCAAACCCAGCCAATCCCTACTGCTCTTCCAGGGGTGTTTCCCTGGATTTGCCACTTGTGGGGTCCCTGCTCAAGGAGCAGTGGTATGATTATGCCTCAGATCACAGTTTAAGGTAACCCCAGTTTAAGAGCTCACTCCTTAGCTCTGTCTCTGTAGCTGGCTTCTCCACTCTAATACCTGCAAGCTCTGTGACACTCAAACACCCCCAATGCTTCTGTGACTCTGTGGGATCTGAGACCTCACTGTCCCTTCAAGGGCTCCACCCCTGCTTAGCCTCTGAAGCGATGTCCCTCAGTGGAGCAGACATTTAAAACTTAAATTGATTTTGTGCTCCATTGCTCAGCCACTTGCCAGGAGATGGCCCCTCCCCCCATGGTCTATCTTCCTGTAGCATTGAATTCACTTCTCCACAGGTCCTACCTTTCAGAAAATGGTTGATTTCCTATTTCTAGAATTGCTGCTCTTCTTTTCTTCGATCTCTTATTGGATTTGTAGGTGTTTGGAGTGGTTTGATAAACTATCTAGCTGATCTACTGCTACCTGATGTTATCTCAGCCTGCTACTTCTCTGCCATCTTGACTCCTCCACATCATTAGTTTTTGATGTAGTGTTCCATGATTCACTGTTTGCATATAATACTCAGTGTTCCATGCATATGTGCCCACCTTAATACCCATCAGTGTGCTCATCCATCCCCTTACTTCCTCCCCTCCTAAACCCTCAGTTTGATTCCTCGAGTCCATAGTCTCTCATGGTTTGCCTCCCACTCTGCTGCTCTGATTCCCCCCACCCCCCATTTAATTTTTCCCTTCCTTTTCCTAATGTCCTCCATGCTATTCCTTATGTCCCACAAATAAGCGAAACCATATGATAATTATCTTTCTCTGTTTGACTTATTTCACTTAGCATAATCTCCAGTTTTATACATGCTGATGCAAATGTTGTTATTCATCCTTTCTGATGGCTGGGGAATATTCCATTGTATAAATGGACCATATCTTCTTCATTCATTCATCTGTTGAAGGGCATCTCAACTCCTTCCACAGTTTGGTTATTGTGGGCATTGCTGCTATGAATGTTGGGGTGCATATGGCCCTTCTTTTCACTACATATGCATCTTTGGGGTAAATACCCAGTAGTGTAGTTGCTGGGTCATAGGGTAAATCTATTTTTAACTTTTTGAGGAACCTCCACACTATTATTCAAAGTGCCTGTACCTTACATTCTCACCATCTGTGTAAGAGGTTCTCCTTTCTCCACAACCTCTCCATTTGTTGTTTCTTGTCTTGTCAATTTTTGTCATTCTAACTGGTGTAAGGTAGTATTTCAATATGATACTGTATGTGGAAAACACAAAATACTCTACCCCCAAATTACTAGAACTCATACAACAATTCAGTAATGTGGCAGGATACAAATCAATTCGCAGAAATCAGTTGCTTTTCTATACACTAACAATGTAACTGTAGAAAGAGAAATTAGGAAATTGATTCCGTTTATGATAGCACCACAAACCTTAAGATACCTTGGAATAAACCTAACCAAAGAGGTAAAGTATCTATACTCTAGAAACTACAGAAAACTTATGAAGGAAATTGAAGAAGTCATAAAAAAGATGGAAAAACATTACATGCTCATGGATCAGAAGAATAAACATTGTTAAAATGTCTATGCTGCCCAGAGCAATCTATACTTCCAGTGCCATCCCGATCAAAATACCAATGGCATTTTTCAAAGTGTTGGAAAAAATAATCCTAAAATTTGTATGGAACCAGAAAAGACCCTGAATTGCCAAGGAAATGTTGAAAAAGAGAAACACAGCTGGGGTCATCATGTTACCTGATTTTGAGCTTTATTACAAAGCTGTGATCACCAAGACTGCATGGTACTTGCACAAAAACAGACACATACATCAATGGAACAGAATAGAGAGCCCAGATATGGAACCTCAATTCTTTGGTCAACTAATCTTTGACATAGCAGGAAAAAATATCCAATGGAAAAAAGACAGTCTCCTCATGAAATGGTGCTGGGAAAATTGGAAAGCTATAGACAAAAGAATGAAACTAGACCACCTTCTTACATCATGCACAAAGGTAAATTCTAAATTGTTGAAAGGCCTCAATGTGAGATAGGAATCCATCAAAATCCTAGAGGAAAACACAGACAGTAACCTCTTTGACATCAGTCACAGCAACTTCTTACAAAACACGTCTCAAAGGCAAGGGAAACAAAAGCGAAAATAAACTTCCGGGACTTCATCAAGATAAAAAGCTTCTGTACAGCAAAGGAAACAGTCAACAAAACAAAGAGACAACCCATGGAATGGGAGAAGATATTTAGAAATGACACTACAGATAAAGGGCTGGTATCCAAGATCTATAAAGAGCTTCTCAAACTCAACATCCAAAAAACAAATAATCAAGACATAAAGTGGGCAGAAGACATGAATAGATACTTCTCCAAAGGAGACATGCAAATGACTAACAGATACATGAAAAAAATGTTCAACATCATTAGTCATCAGGGAAATTAGACTAAAAATCCTTACTATTTTCCACAGTGGCTGTACCAATTTGCATTCCCATCAGCAGAGCAAGAGGTTTCCTTTTTCTCCACAACCTCATCAACACCTACTATTTCTTCTGTTGTTGATTTTAGCCATTCTGATAGGTGTGAAGAGATATTTCATTTTGATTTACATTTCCCTAAATGATAACTGATTTGAGGATTTTTTCACATGTCTGTTAACCATCTGTACATCTACTTTGGAGAAATGTCTATTCATGTCTGCTCATTTCTTAATTGGGTTGGTTTTTTTTGGGTGTTGAGTTTAAGAAACTCTATAGATCTTGGATACTAGCTAGCCCTTTCATTTCCAAATATCTTCTCCCATTCAGTGGGTTGTTTTGTTGACTGTTTCCTTTGCTTTCAAGATTTTTCTTTTGATGTAGTTCCAATAGTTTATTTTTTATTTTGTTTTCCTTGCTTCAGGAGACAAATCTAGTAAGAACTTGCTATGGCTGATGTCAAAGAAGTTACTGCCTGTGTTCTCTTCTGGGGTTTTCAGGGTTTCCTGTCTCATATTTAGGTTTTTAATCCATTTTGAATTTATTTTTTGTGTATGGTATAAACAAGTGGTCCAGTTTCATTATTTTGCATGTTGCTGTCCAGTTTTCCCAATAGCATTTGTTAAAGAGACTCTTTTATTCTTTTTGGATGTTCTTTCTTGCTTTTTCAAAGATTACTTGACTATATAATTGTGGGTTTATTTCTAGGTTTTCTGTTCTGTTCTATGGATCTGTGTGTCTATTTTTGTGCCAGTACCACACTGTTTCGATTAATACAGCTTTGTAATATAACTTGAAGCCCAGAGTTGTGAAGCCTTAAGTTTTCCATTTCTTTTTCAAGATTACTTGATATTTTTAGGATTATTTGTTCTAGTTCTGTGAAAAATGGAAGTGGTATTGTGACAAGAATTGCATTAAATGTGTAGATTGCTTCAGGTAATACAGACATTTTAACAATATTTGTTCTTCTAATCCATAAGCATGGAACATCTTTCCATTTCTTTGTGTTGCTTTCAATTTCTTTCATTTCTTTCATTTCTTTTTTCATAGTTTTCAGAGTAAAGATCTTTCACCTTTTTGGTTAGGTTTAGTTCTTGGTATTTATAGTATTTGGTCCAATTTTAAGTGGGATTGAGTCTTCCATTTCTATTGCTGCATCATCATTAGTGTATAGAAATGCACTAGATTTCTGTGCATTGATTTTGTATCCTGTGACATTACTGTAGTCATTTATTACTTCTAACCATTTTTTAATGGAGTCTTTTGGGCTTTCTGTATATAGTATCATTTCATCTTCAAACACTGAAAGTCTTCTTCCCTACTGATGTGGATGACTTTTATTTTTGTTGTGTGATTGTTGTGGCTAAGCCTTCAAGTACTATGATGAATAAAAACAGTGAGAGTGGACATTCTTGTATTTTTCCTGACCTAGGGGAATAGCTCTTTGCTTTTCCCCATTGAGGATGATGTTAGCTATGGGTTTTTCACAGATGGCCTTTAGTATGTTGAGATATCTTCCCTACATTTATTGAGGGCTTTTATCATGAATAGATGTTGTACTATATCAAATGTTTTTTCTGTGTCTATTGAAATGATCATGTTCTTATCCATTCTCTTCTTAATGTGATGTATCGTATTGATTGATTTGTGAATATTCTACTACCCTGGTAACCCAGGAATAATTCCTTCCACTTATTTATTCATTCAACAGACATTCACTGGGCAATTTTTGTAGTTGAGTGCACTGATGGGGTTACAAAGGAAAATTGTAGAAGACCCTGCTTTGAGTAACTCAGGATAGTAGAGGACATAGTCATATATACAGAAAAAAATATATATATGCTATGGTATAAGGTGTGATCTAATAAAATTATTTTAAAAATTCATTGAGTATAGAAAAAAAGAAGCAGAAAATCATTGTAAAGGAGAAAGGAGAGAAATTTTCAGAAAAAAAAAAGAAAAATAGGAGATATTCAAGTCAATGTGAAAATTCAATGTGGGAGAAAGGGTATTTTGTAGTGAGATATTGAAGGACATTTTTAAAAAATGCCACCTAAGAAATTTCATATTTATACTCGTGGGAAAAGGATCACCAGAACTTTTGAAAAGGTGGAAAAGTAAAAGCCATTTTTTGTAATTAATGAAGAAAAAATGATTATATTTTTAAGTAACAACTTATAAAATAGAGAAAAAATCATAAAAGCAGAAAAAACAATGAGTACCCATTTTAACACCAACCTAATACCTATAACAGAAACATACTCTGCTAACATTTGGAATATATGTTATTGCAAAATATGCTTCTAACATGTAATTTCAATATACCACTCTTATAGTGCTGTGATACAGAATCATACATGCTCTTTAATCTATGACTGCAATTGCTGATGTATTTCTTTTATTGGCATGGAAAGATGTTTTAATGCCCTTTAATATTAAATTTGAAAAGTAGATTTTACACATAAAATATTAAATGATTAAGGGTGCTTGTGTGGCTTAGTTTGTTATGTCTGACCCATGACTCTCAGCTGGAGTCATGATCTCTGCGTTGAAGATCAAGCCCCACATCAGTCTCCACACCCAGCAGGGGGTCTGCAGGAGATTCTCTCTCCCTCTTTGCCTCTTCCCCTACCTTCCACTTGTGCATGTTTTTTTTTTTTCCCTCTCTCTCTGAAATAAATAAATCCTTTAAAAAAGTTAAATGATTAGAAGATGTAGCCCCATGAAGATAATATACACATAGTGAAGTCATAGTAAATGAATGAGTGCATTTAAATCATGTAGACAGATTAATTACCCAGCTATAAAGACAGGGCATTGAATGTGGAGTGGGAAGAGATTATTTAGAAAATGCTATTGAGACAACAGTGTACCTATCAGGAAAAAAGGCAATGTTTATACTTACCCACTCCTTATGCAAAAATAACTATCAGATGGAACAGAGATGTGAACACCAAAACAGAAAAAAAAAGCTATTTGAGTTCTAGAAAATTACACAGGAACTTTTTATTCTGTGTATAATGAACTTAGAGATGAAAAGCTTTCCAAATATGTCACAAAACTGAGAAATCAGAAAATAATAAATTGATTAATTTGCCTGCATCTTTAAAAAAATATTTATTTGGCAATTCACTAAAACTGAACATACAAACAAAACCCCCTGAATCCTGAAAATGCTTGTAAACACAATGGACAAATATAATTGATATATATACATATATAATATAATTAATATTATAATAATAAGATAATATATTTCTCTATATTTATAATATAATTAATATCCTTAATATAATATATTCCTTCAAGTAATTTTAAAAGATCTACTTATGCATTATTTTAGAAAAAGAGAGACAGAACTCAAGGGAAGGTGCAGGGAGTGAGGGAGAGAGAGAAAGTCAAGCAGACTTCCAACTGAGTGCAGAGACTGATAAGGCACTCAAGCTAATGACTCTGAGATCATGACCTGAGCCAAAATCAAGAGTTGGACGTTTAACCAGCTGAGACACCTAGGCACCCCATATGTTTTCATATACTTAAACTAAATTTTAATAATTATTTTATCTGAACACACTTACACATAGGAACTGGAAAGCAGAGTTGTAAGGATGAAGTCGAAGAAAACTGATTTACTAAAAGCTATCTGGTAATTCTTAGGGATGGATAAGTTGTATGTATCATGGGTTGTCTGTATCAGATACAAAAAGATGTAACAAGTGTTTTTCAAGAATTCATGTCTCAGGACAAGTTTGTTTAGGATTGCTGAGAAACAAAGTATTATTTGGAAATGCTAACAGTTTAATGGATATTAAAAAAGCAGTCAGTTTGATTTTCTGATTTGCCTGGCAGTGGCTAAAATATCTGGACTCATGATTTAATTGCACACTAAGAATAGTTCTAAGCTTTTAAAATTTCTAGAGGAAATGTAGTCTTTATAGGCAAAATTAAGGTCTGGACGTCTTTTATGAAATAGCTTTACATTTTGCTGCTGGTGTGAATGATTTCATTTCTCTAATGTGGTCATAGCCATATAATTCAAACTCAGAAGCAGACCAAGAAACTATTTCAGTTTGGGGATAATTTTATGATCTGGTGGAGATCAGGGTTGGTTTTTTTTTTTTTCTTTATGTTTTTTTGTTTGTTTTGTGTATAAAATTAGAAACATTATTTTAAAATCACTCAGGGACTTTATAATTTTTTTTTCATTAACAACTTTCTCACTTTATCTTTAGAAAAAATAATGTTATCTTTTGATTATTTAATGATTTTGTATTTCTTAAAACTGATAATATATTTTTATTTACTTACTATTGTTTTTCACTTACTAAGGAGTTGTTTTACTTTCTTTAGAGCTGGGTAAAACTACTATTTTTTTCAATTCATATACTTGCATATGGAATGACAGGTTCTTTCCTTTCATTTTTGAATTACAGTTTTGCTCTATATAAAATGCAATATTCTATTTGTCCTGAAAGGATTGTTTTTTGTTTGTTTGTTTTGTTTTTTTAAAGGTTTTATTTATTTATTTGTTAGAGAGAGAGAGAGTGCACGAGCACAGGCAGAAAGAGTGGTAGGCAGAGGCAGAGGGAGAAGCAGGCTCCCCGCTGAGCAAGGAACCTGATGTGGGACTCGATCCCAGGACTCTGGGATCATGACCTGAGCTGAAGGCAGCCGCTTAACTGACTGAGCCACCCTGGCGTCCCAGTTTTTTTGTTTTTTTTGTTTGTTTGTTTTTTTTCTTGCAAAGTAAGAAATTATAAAATGATTAGGTTTTCTTCTAAAAAAAGAGTAACTCAGATATGAGGTTGACCTATTATAAGACATCAGATTATAGTAAAATACCTAAGTAGATTAGATTCTTCTTCTCTACCTGCCACATAATAGGATCTTTCCTCTACTCCTCCTTCTGAGACTCTGATAGCCTTTTCTTGCTGCTCTCTATGAAAATCTAAGAGCCTTTTCTTGTATTTTCAAGCTTATGAAAAATTCTTATTGAAGTATAATGTATCTAAAAATATGCACATTATAGATATATGATTCAATAAATTATTACAAATGTAACACCTTGAATAATCACAACTCATAAGAAATAGAATGCTACTACCATTTTAGAAGTTTCCTTTGTGTCCCCTTCCTGATGCTACATTTTGCAAGAGTAACTACTATTCTAATCTCTTCAGTATAAATTAATTTTGTCTGTTTTCTTTTCTTTATATAAAATCATACACATGTACAGTTTTTTGGTTGACTTCTCTGTGAATGTGGTAATCACCATATTGTTGTGTATAGTTGTAGATCGTTCACTATAATTTCTGAGTAATATCCATTATGTGACTACCATGAAATTAATATATTCATTCTCCTGTTGATATTTAATGTTCTATCTTTCTTATCTACTGCTTTAATGTTATGTTTTGCTCTCCACCAGTGGCACTACCTTAAGGTAGTTTCTATCAAAGCTTTACTGTCTAGAAGTTCTTACCTTTTGCCTGCTGATCTCTCCAAATAACTCCTTCTGCAGAGAGAATGCACTTTCTTATTTTGGTGTTTCTTTTTGGCAGCTGGATCACAAAGACAATAGCTAAGGATCCTGCAAATAGTGGCCTTTTTTATTTAACATACTCTTCTCTCTTTAAGTCTTCAAGTGCTCAGAAACAGGAATTGTTGAAGTTACATTGAGGTGGTTTCAAACGCAACCTACTGAATCAGGAAAAGTCACCCTCTTGCAGCTCTAAGTTCCTGCTATTGAGTCCAGGCTGTCTTTCTGAATCAAGCACATTTTCTAGATCATATAAAACTTCCATGCAGCATATTCTAACTCCAACTCCCATAATGTTTCCTTTATTTACAGTCTTCATAAGAAATCATCTTTAAGTGTCTTTGAGAAAAATATTGGATCTATTATCTCTTCATACAAGTACATTATTTCCCCAAGAATTTTGTGATCATACTATCTCTAGTGCTTTGTGGATAACCACATTCAAGGTACTGCTTTTATTGACATTGCTTATGTCAGTTGGCGGATAACTGATTGCTGGTGCATACCCATAATGGCACTATTTTTTTTAAGTCCTGCGGATTCTGCTTGGCTGTATAAAATCATTTCAGTAGTACATGCCTCTGAAAGAATGTAAGGGACTCTACAGTGATGACCTATCGGTTCTTTGGTTCCAAGAACAATACACGACATCTTAAGAATGCTGGTGTTTTTCATCTTGGGATTAGCTTTTCCTTCCAATGCTCTTTCAGAGCACCCATTTAAAAACAAATGTTTTATCAGATGATATGACAAAGAAGCCATTTCAAAGCCATTTCAAATTCAAACTAATTTCAATTTTTTTATCATCTGTATTTGCTTGTGGATCTTTGAATTTCTAGTATTAATAACATTTGTCAGGATATAGTCTATGCTTTTATTCCAGAACTTTGGCTCTGTTACTTTGAGTAGTACTACAGTTTGAAGGGGGGGAAATATGCATGTCAAATAGTAAGCACACATTTAGCAGGCCTCATTTGGTAGGGATAGGGATGGCCAAGAAAGACAGGAAGATTTCCTGGAGAGTCAATGTTAGTTAACTTATTCTATCAAGTATCCTGATTTTGACTCCATATTTGTTGTTGTTGTTGTTGTTGTTGTTGTTGTTTTTTAAGATTTTGTTTATTTATTTGACAGACAGAGATCACAAGTAGGCAGAGAGGCAGGTATAGAGTGAGGGGGAAGCAAGCTCCCCACTGAGCAGAGAACGTGATGTGGGGCTCGATCCCAGGACTCTGGGATCATGATCTGAGCCAAAGGCAGATGCTTTAACCCACTGAGCCACCCAGGCACCCCATCGACATCATATTTAGCACTTTAATTCAACTACACACTAACTTAGTATTTGCATGCCCAATATGGATATTTATAAATATAAATCGCTCCTCTGACATAATATAGCCAAATTCATTGATCATTTAAACTCATTTTCTCTAGTTAATGCAAAGAAAGAAAAAGAATGTCTACAAAACAGTTAATTGTTAACCACCTATGAAACAATGTTTATTACAACATCTGAGATAAAGCTGTGTCGAGAAGGAATTTCTTGCCCTTACTTTAAGGCTCAGTGATACATGGAAATCAAGGGATATTCATGGAAGTTCTTAGGGATAAACAATCTCCTTCCTCCACTTTTTCTTGTTCCTGAACCTCTTCTTCCCTTTTTCTCTTTGATATTTTGATAAAATCTTCATGATTCTCCTTTTGTAGGTACATTTGTATATTGATGATTGCAACTTCTCTTCTAGTGGGATATCTCACCTAAATTTTATGAAACATCTCCTGAGTTGTTTCTCTAACTTTGTCCTGAGACTAGACTCTAATGCAGAATTGCTACATATGATCATGAAGGCAGTTTCCAGAATAAATTCAGGAAGGATTGTCATCTAGACTAGGAAGGAGCTTGACAGTATTATGGCTCTACACCTATTTCTTGGGCTCTACTTATAAACATAGTTTAATTGGTCTATAGTTTTGTGAAATGCTAAATGAGGTACTCCTTGGAAATTCACAGATCAAATTAGTAAATTTCAAACTTCAGAAGGTCTCTCTGTGATTGAGCTTCTTAAATGCTTTGATTTGGTTAAATCTATGTAACTCAGTTTTTTTTCTCCAAAATTATTATTATGTTTTATAGGGAATAGCTTTGAATATATCATGGAAGGCACTGTGGAAAATGCTAGCTTCTGTTTATAACAGTGCAAATATCAGTAATTGCTAAAATGTCATTGAATACTTCTGTTGGGATAGTCATTATGTTAAGTGCTTCATATGGATTGTAAAATTTAATTTTCTTAAATACCTATAAAATTAGTTCTATTGTTAGCTCCAGCTTATAAATGGGGAAATAGACAGTTAAAAATATTACCCAGGACCACTCAGTTAGATAAGAGGCATGTCCCTTATATGAAACCGAACAGATCTCAGTTGACAGCATGCTTAAAAAATGTGTAGTATAAAATTTGCTACTCAGTGTGGTTCAGAGATCACATCTACAATCTTGTTAGAAATGCAGTAAGAGTGGATGAGTTATAGTTTTTGTCAATATTATCAGGCCAAAGGTCCATGGAGATGGTTTTCTTCTCTATATACAGAGAAGTTGCTCTAGGGAAAGTGCTTTAGTTGCTGCATTTTTTCTTTCTTTTTGTCTTACTGGAATATTGCTTGAAATCATAAGATAATAATCAGAAGGAAAAGCCAAGACAGTAGAGATTATGGAAAGGCAAGATTGAAGGAGCCTAGGATACTAATGATATTAGGACACAGTTCATAGCTTGAGTTGTTGACCTACAACATGCTTATAGTATAAAGAAAATAAACCCCTATTTCATTCAGTTACCATTATCAGATTTGTATCACTTTTGGGGAAAATCATTTGTCAGTGCTACGAGCATTGTGGTTTTGGCTCTTAAGTAGTTTACACTGTAATTTAGGACATTAAAGAGTCATTAGTAACTTTAAAACAAAGTTGAACATATAAGATGAATTAATTGATTAGTTGTGTAATATAAAGCATACCAGTCCATATCAGAATATTATCACTAAATCAGAAAAGGCTTCAGAAGAAAGATGGATCCATGGCTCGACTTTGTATGATGGATATCTTTGGGCAGGGAATGGGGAGAAGAAATGGCTTTCTGTTATTTGAGAACACAATCCAAAAAAGACAAGCATGAGGGAATGGGCTTTCCTTCCCTGGTAAAACTGATCTTAGTATTACACTTTAAAAGAATGTGAAATTGAGATGAGATGGAAGCACATAATGGATAGCTTTTAGATCCAGCCATAGGAATTTAATATCATAATCCTATTGGACATTTTAGTGCTTCCATAAATGAAATGAAGTAATCTGCTATAATGTCGATTTAAATTTTTGTATTAGAGCAATTTTCCACAATAAAATTTTATCGAGTGAAACTTTACTGCAAACAGTATAATAACCATTCTTATTTGGATAGAGCATCATTATTGATTCAAGTAAACTTGATAGTTTTTCGCAATGGTAACCATTTTACCATATGTATATATGTCATTTAGTACCATTTGTTAAATATCTTCTCTTTTATCTAGGAGGTCAAAGACTAGGAAAAAAGAAAAGGTCACCAAGTACTACAAAACACACACAAAGAATATAACATGTAAGGCTATATATATTTCTTTTTATACATGTATATGTATTTCTTTTTATACATAAATATGATATAGGTATTCCAACATTTTAAGAAAGACAGAGAGGAAAGTGAAAAGGCATCTGTCTAGTGTTCTTGACATATATTTAAAGAAAGTGAAAGGGATTGGCTTAGCTGAACGAGCATTTACTGATTCTATCAAATATATATATTTTAACACATACTGTCTTTCAGGCATCCATTCAGTACTAGGGACAAACATTAAGAGAAATGAGGATTTTACTTTCCAAGAATGGACATTATATTAGAACTAATCAGACTATAAACAGGTATCCAGAAGTGATTATAAGTGTTAAGAACAACATTAAATGAGTAACATGTGGTATAGAACAGTGCTATTGATGGGTGTCATTTTTTAAAAAAGGTAATACCAATGATATAAAAGAAGAGAAGGGAGTGAGCCATTTAGACATTATGAGGAACAGCAAAAAATCAAGTATGGTTAGGAGAGCTTGAGCATGGGAAGATTTATAAATTTTGAGGTCAGAGAATTAGTGAGGATTGGAACTTGTGCAGCCATTTAGGCAATAATAAGGACTTACATGGAGCAAAGTGAAGGTAAGTTGGACAGTTTTGACTAAAGAAGGGACATAAATTGATCTGTGCCTAAGATGGTCAAGGTGGCATCTACATGTAGATTAAAATGTATAGGGGGCAAATACGGAAGTTGGGGGCCAGGTATGACACACTAATACAGATGAGCAATGATGCTTGGTTTGGACTAGGATAGTACATCATGAAAAGTAGTCGGATTTTTTATATCTTTCTCAGGAAAGTTGATAAGAGTGTTGACGAATTTTCTGTGGATAGGCATAGAATTGTAAAAAGATATAAAAGAGGATAGCATGACATTTATTAAATAGCCACTAGAGATATAGAATAGGCAATTTGGATATATGTCTGGTAAGATGGTTCTAGCTATTCAGGAGCCACCACTACTTTAACAGGCTTTATCACCTCCTAGGCTTTCTTCACCCCAACCACCATCAGGGAGAGTCTTACAATGTGAAGTTATTGCATAGTTAATTTTTAACATCACCCAACTCACCACAGTCATGCTGCTCATGTTGTTGTGTGAGATGGA
Organism: Mustela nigripes; assembly: GCF_022355385.1. NCBI lineage: Eukaryota > Metazoa > Chordata > Mammalia > Carnivora > Mustelidae > Mustela > Mustela nigripes. Next base: position 131,637,993 of record NC_081560.1, read on the forward strand.
CTGACTCATTTCCAGCATCTCACCTTAAGAGCTACTTTCAAGAGTTACACTGGTACTGCTCTCTTAGCCTGAGGTCTACCTCAAAAATCAGAGACCATCATAAAGGATTTACTTTGGGACAGTGATGCCAGAGAATGGAGCAAATGATCAATGAGATTGAAGCAAAGCAGGGAGAAGATAAACCCAATACAAAGATGTATTGTATATCTGTTCACTTCTTTGAAAACAAGCCTTTCTTCCCTCCTCACCAGGAGCATAGACCCAGAATTATCTATTTCTGAAACAATGGGTTGATGGTTGGAGCACTGGTTGAAGTTTTTTTGGTGAAACATTAACTCTCTCAGACTTCTAGGTTATGCTATTGTGATAGCGGATTATCTCTAGCAGCATCTGCCACTGTGTCTTCAGGGGAATGAATATTTTAGGGTAAATGTAGTCAGAATTTGGATGGAGGCAAAGCAAAGAAAATGTGAGTGGGTGGAAAAGAGATCTCTGGTATCTTCCTTGAGAAACTGATGATTTAAATGAGATATTCTAAAACACTAAAAAAAAATTAAATTAAAAAATGAGTGAGATACGAAAAACACTGTAGCGTTAACTTCCAAAAGTGCAATGCTGGATGAATGTGTGCACATGCCCCTGCACGTGTGTGTGTGTGTGTGTGTGTGTGTGTGTGTGTGTATTCATGAATAGAGAATTAGAATGCCAGGGAGTTGGAAAGGATATGTATGAATACCGTGAAACAGAAGGGCCTGTGCAGTATACGAGGACTTGAAAGGAAAGCCAGAGTGGTTAATCTACACAAAGAAAGGGAAATAAAACAAAACAAAACAAAAAAGTAGAAGAGGCTACAAATGTAGGAAGGAGACTAATTCCACATAACCCTCTGGGCCATGTTAATGATTTGGTTCTTTGTCTTGAGAACAAAGGACATGCAGCGGTAGATTTACAAAGGAAGAATATATAATTACATTTGCTTTAGGAAGGTAGCTCTAGATGCAACACGGAAATATACTAAAGGAGGTTAAGACCAAATGCAGTAAAACACACAAAATATTTTTCATAATTTCAGCTAGAAATGATGGTACTTTGTATGGTATTTTGTAGCAAAGCAATGAAGGGAATTTAAGAGATATTTCAGAGCAAAAACAAGAGAACTTGGTTATAGATGGGATATGTGGAGTGAAAAAGAGAGATTTTAAAGATAGCTTCTAAAAAGATGTGCATGTCATTTACTGACTAGCAAATAGTGGGACAGAGACTCAGTCCTAGTTGGGATATGTGGTTGATTGGCTTAGAGTTCAGTCTGTGGAATGTGTTTAACCTTGTGGCATTTGAGTACAAGTGTAAAAACATGTTGCGTGTGAGAAACTGAAGATTATTTAGATTTAGATAATTGTTTTATAAATCATTTTCCAAGCTTTGCATGGTTAATGACTGCCAATAACACTATTTATTTATTTTTTACGACTGCTAACTTTTCTACATTTAACAGGCTTAAAGACACCTGTAGTAGATGCTGTGGGCACCCCTCCCATTCCTTTCCCACCTTTTAACAGGCAGTGAGTATTGGCCCTTGACCATGCATAGCTTCACTCTTGTCCAGATGATTGACCTGGCCATACTTTCTCCACTTCACTGCCAAAACACATTATAAAGCCGCTAGCAGGTAGTTTGTACCGACTGAGGCTAGAGTTCTTCATTAAAAAGCCATCTTTGTGGAACTTTTTGCACCATCCTGTCCTGCTTTTCTCACTTGTTTACAGAGCACTTGAACAGAACTCCCCACATCAGCTTCTGATTCTAGGGAATTCAACCTAAGATACTTTGGAGTAGGGTTTTTTTGTTTGCTTTTTCTCCCCTTGAAAAGATTTAAGCAAATTCAAAGACCACTTTTTATTTATTTCTTTTTAAACTAAGTTCTTCCTAACAGAACCCTGTTGTTCAACTTTAGGTAGAAACACATTGACATTTCATTTAGCTTAAAATTCAGTTCTAAATTTCCCTAGCACCTGTCCCGTTTATAACTTATATATACATTGTATAAAGCTTCTTAATCAGTGTGAAAAATATTGAACTGACAGGCACCTATTAGAAAAAAAAACAACTATGAAACGACAACCAGTCACTATAGTCAAATGCTCTAGTTGAATTCCTTTATTTAGAAACAGGCCAGTTATCAATCCTGCTGGATCAGAAAATTATAAAACCTGTTATAAAACCTGTTCTCTGGAATATTACTTAAACAATACATCACTTGTGTAAAGGCTGCCACAAAAAATGAGTTTTATGGTTATATAATTTTGAAAATTATAAAGTTTACAAATATAACTAAATTTGTTTGTGGCAGGACTTCTCATAGGTATTGATATATTAATATGAATTATGAAAATTTAGATGATCAGACAGTATGTGAAGACTCCCAATAATATTATTATAATTTTTTTAAGATTTTATTTATTTATTTGATAGAGAGAGATCACAAGTAGGCAGAGAGGCAGGCAGAGAGAGGGGGAAGCAAACTACCTGCTGAGCAGAGAGTCCAATGTGGGGCTCATTCCCAGGATCCTGAGATCATGACCTGAGCCGAAGGCAGAGGCTTAACCCACTGAGCCACCCAAGTGCCCCAAGACTCCCAATATTATTGAAGTAAGAAACACTGTATCTATCACAGAGCATCTTAGTGACAACAAGTAATCTTGGGCAACTGTTGTAAAACTTCCTAATTAGAGCTCTCTAATGTTCTATTTACTAGGAGGACAAAAAATTTATATATCCAGTCTAACCCCTCACTGCTTCCAATGCCTTCAGGGTTTATAATTAAATGTCCTTTTTTCAGTGTTTATCAGTGTTGATATAAGTTATATAATTTAAGAAAGTGTTTTTATTTCTACTGCTAACTCTGTTCCAAATGTCATCTCACATTCATATTCTCTTGTTTCAAGACGTATGCAGCAATTTCTTCTCAAAATTGATATTAAAAATATGTTTATGCTTATAAGATGAGCTCCTTTTTGGCTTTGCTTTGAGTGAATTCAGTGCAACGTGAAATTGTTCTTACAAGCTCATTTTAGGTGTTTCAAAAAATTCAAATATTGAATTATGTTTGCCCTTTTGTAATTTTTACTTAGCCTGTTTTATACTGTATTTGAAAAAGCTATTTCTTTAAAAACAAAAGAAATCATCTTCATTAATTTTAAAGGATTGGTAATAAAAGAGTATAAACATTAAAAAAAGTAACTATTTCTTAAATATATAAGCTAAACAATGAAATGGTACAAGAGAAAGATCTGGTAATTTTATTGGGTGCTGGAGAATCTTACATATAACAAAACATTTTTTATTTTTTAGTCCGAGCAATATGAAGAACAATTTTTATTGAGATCCAACTGTTCTTTAGCTTCCTTACCTTTGAGGGGAAACAAATCAGAGATGAGTTTCCATTAGACAAATGGTTATTATGATGCAAAATATGGTTTGCTATGACTGCGGGGACATGATTCATTGTGTTTTCCTAGTTTGAATTCACAGGGGAATGTTGAACATCTCTGAATATAAACATGGAAAACTTCCATAACATCTGCTACTAATTTCTGCCAGCTGAAAAGTGATAATGATGATGAATATTTTTGTTGATGGTGTGGGTACATTGGTCTAACTAAATTAACTTGCAGAATATGGTGTCTAATGGAAAACACATAATTGTAATATCACCTGGTTGGCTTTATGTGTAGTTACATTTTAAAATGTTCCAGTAGTTTAAACATTAGTTTAAACAATAGTTTAAGCATTATGATTTGTACTTTTTAAAGTTAATAAAACACTGTGATGGGAAATATGTTAGAGTGTCTTATGCAAACAGTTACATTCATTTATTAATTCACTAACATGTATTATTGAAGCACAATTTGACTGATAGATGCACACTTAGGACATGAAGCAGCAACTATTGAAGATGGGAAAAAAGATTAAAAGTCATTCAACTAACATGCCTTAAAATGCTGTTCTACAATTCACTATTTTCTTCGGAAAAGTAACATATCTTGAGAGTATGGGTGCATAAGTAGTCTTAAAGGAGCTAAAATGAAAAGACTTCATAAATTAAATAAAATATATTTAAATATGTATTTTTTTATTTATAGGACTTCTATAACATAACAAACTCAGTAGCTTAGTGTGTGCAGTCTGATAAGTGAAACTTTACTTTTTGGAATTTAGTGTAACAAACACTATAACAATTTATGCTTGGTTTTGAACCAGTAAACTACAGAAAAGAAGGGCTACCTCCTCACATACATTTGTATTTGAGAAACCTGGCAAAACTTTTATATATTTTTAACTAGAATAAATCAGATGATGGTGTGTTTGCCTAATGGGTTTCTGCGAATCCTCAGCACTGGAATATTAATCCATTTTAAGGTTCATTATGTACTTGCCTGGTAAAAGGCTTTGATTCAAGTCCTTATGATTTATTATTTAACCAGCATGCAATTCTTATTAAATCTCAATTAACTGCATATTCAGGTTTATTTTACAGTTTGGCTGACAAACTGAGACAGACACTATTATCCACAACAAATGCTTTCTGTCTAATTTTGCGAAATTAATATAAATGAAGAGGTATTCATGACAGAGTGACAGACGGAAAATGGTAAACCTTGAAAGGTGATGATTCTGCTTTTTAATATACTTCTTTTAAAGGCTTGATGAAAGCTCAGAATAAATCTCCTTAGCTAATTATTAAAGTGGGAGCATAACGATTTTCTATTCTCTCTGATTTATTTGAATATGAAACCTGCGTAGTTCCTTTTTTTTTTTTTTTTTTTTTTACTATTTGTCAACAGAAATGTAATGGAAAAAGATGTCAATATATGTATACCTGAAGAGAGTCCTTCTGCTGGTGACCCATTAGGAAACACTATGATATACTACATGTTGGCTAATTGAATTTAAAATAAAATAAACAAACAAATAAACAAATAAATATAAATTAATAAAAAGGAAACAGTTAATATAGTCTGTGATCTGTTGCTCTACAAGTTTGCAAGTAGCAAGAGCTGTTTCTGCATCTTCTCACATTATCTCTCCGCACACACCCTTAGAGTTCATTGAAGGAATCTTTGGATTCTTCCAAATACAAATTGCTGGTCATACCTTGATGACTTTCCTAATGCCACGAATTACCACATCAGTACTTCTCAGTAATGTGTTCAGTGCTTACTTTTTGACATGCTTTGGAACTGAATAATTTCATGAGCAGGTATAAGTTGAGTAGCTTCATTAATTTTCCACCATTTTCTTCTGATCACCCTCCCTTAGTCTCTTTTTACTTTGGCATTTAGCCTATATTCTGTTATTTTATACTTATTCATAGGTTAAGTCATCTCTCATCTCTCATTTTTATATGTGGGTATCCAGTTAAAACTCCTCAGAAGATCATCTGTTTTGTTTGGGTTCAGTCAGAAGAGTTTAAATCTTAAGTCAGAGTTGATTTGCTATGAGACCTTGTTTAATATAACTTGCATGAAACAAAGAATTCCTATCTATAATAGAAATTCTGGTTGTTATCTTTGAACTTTTCTCTATTCTTTGCCGACACATTTGCAAATAACTCCTATATAAAACCTCTCCAAATAACTCTAATTTCATTGTACCATTTGTGTGTGTGTGTGTGTTAAGATCTTGATCTTTACCCTCTCCCCAGTAATTTATAGCACCAATACTCAAAGGGTGGTCTACCAACCTGTGTCTTCAAACTGGTCACTAACTAATCTGTAAAAGCAGAAATAGGAAAAGAGGCAATATTTAGAAACTTTTAGAGAGATTTTTCATTGTCATGACACTCAAATATGTTACTCTCCTAATATTTCTTTTTCTTTTGTATGTTCAGTTAGCCACTGTAGAGTGCATCATTAGTTTTCGATGTAGTGTTCGTGATTCATTAGTTGCATATAACACCCAGTGTTCATCACAACATTTGCCCTCCTTAATATCCATCACCCTGCTATCCCATCCTATACCCTCTTCTCTCTGAAACCCTGTTTCTTTCCCAGGGTCCGTAGTCTCTCATGGTTTTTCTCCTCTGATTTCTCCCCCTTTAGATTTCCCTCCCTTCCCCTACAGTCTTCCATGTTATATTTATGTTCAACATATGAGTGAAACCATATGATAATTGTCTCTCTCTGTTTGACTTACTTCACTGTGCATAATTCCCTCGTTTCATCTGTGTCGATGCGAATGGTGGATATTCATCCTTTCTCACGGCTGAATATATATGTACCGCATCTTGTATCAATCCATGAGAGTTAAAAAATTATAAAAAATAAAGGTGAAACTGATTATCCTACAGGTAATTTGAGAAGTATGAACATTGTGAGTTCACCATTATTGAAGTGACTGGTGACTTCTATAACATCTTATCTTGTGATGGGGTTGCTCACCTACCGGGGACAAGCATGTCAAGATCACAAGAGTAGTGGAGATACCCTGAAAAAGCAAACTGGTGCTACATCACAAGCATACAGTTAATAAAAGCAGGCTTTTAGATATTATTGGTAGACCCAGAAAGCCAAAGTTTGGGCATTTGTTCAGTACTTTTAAATAAATAATCAGAGAAAGGAGAAAGCCCTGAATAGAAAGTCAAGCTCACTAAAATAAGTGTTCACTTTATACCTTCAGCTTGGAAAGTTTTTCCACATCTATCCATAAGTAATTATTTTATTTTATTTTTTATTTTTTTGAAACATTTTATTTATTCATTTGACAGAGAGGGAGAGAAAGCACAAGCCAGGGGAGTGGCAGGCAGAGAGGCGGGGCAGGGAGTCTGATGTAGGGCCCAAACCCAGGACCCTGGGAGAAGACAGATGCTAAACAGACTGAGCAACCCAGACTGTCCTCATGAAACAGTTTTTATAGTATATGTATATTCAAATATATATCACTTCTTTTATAGCTTCTCAGTTTCCACTTTTAGTTGGAAAAATATTCCCTACACCATAGGTGGTATGTATTGTCTCCAAATTCTCTTTCAAGATTTTTAATGTTTAAATGTTTATGTTCAGTTTTTAAAAATTCATCTGACATTTATTTTTATACATAAAGATATTTAATTTTATTTTGGTGGATTGACACTTGTGCCAGTAATTCTTACTAAATAATCAATGCATCCATCCATCCTGAACTGAACTGAACAATTTATCTCACTGAACTGAAATTCCTCTTCTGTCATATCTTAAAATTTTCTGTAGATTCTGTGTTTTATTTCTGAGTTTTAAAATTTTTCACATTTTTAGCAACCCACGTGTCCATTGATAGATGAATGGGTAAAGGAGATGTACACATACTGGAATATCACTCAGCTAAAAGAATGAAACCCTGCCATTTGCAATAATATGGATGGATCTAGAAGGTATAATGCTAAAGTAAAATAATATGGATGGATTTATGATAACCAGTCCTCAGTCCCCTGTTTTTCTCTCTTTCCTTCTTTCTTTCTTTCTTTCCTTCTTTCTTTCTTTCGGATGTTTATTTATTTGACAGAGAGAAAAACAGAGAAAGAGAGAGCAGACAAGCAGGGAGAGGGGCAGAGGGAGAGGAAGAAGCAGGCTCCCCACTGAGCAGACAGCCTTATGTGGAGCCCAGTTCTGGGACCCTGGGATCATGACCTGAGTAGAAGGCAGACAACGGATTGAGCCACACAGGCACCCTCCTCCTTTTAAAAAATTTTCTTATTTTATAAGTACTAAGTTTAAAATGCTTTATTCAACAAATATTTATTCATTCAGTAAAATATTCAAGACACTATGTTAAGCCATTATACTATAGTAAGTATGATGACAGAGTTTCTATGTGAGCTTGACTGGCCCTGGGGTACCCAGATAGATTAAACATTTTATCTGGGTGTGTCTGTGAGGTGTTTCCAGATGAGATAATCATTTGAATTAGTGAACTTAGTCAAGAATACTGCCTTTCCCAATGTGGGCATTAGTGAATTCATCGAAGGTTTGAACAGAATAACAAAGAAGGGGGAGAAAATATTTGCCCCATTTTGCTTCCTTCCTGCCTGGTTGAGTGGAGACATGTGTAGTCATTTTCCCTGGCCCTTATACTGGGATTTAAACTATTGGCTCCCATGGTTTTCATGCCTTTGGATTTAGGCTGAATTACATGCCTGGTTTTCTTGGGTCTCCAGCTTGTGGAGGGAATATAGGAAATTTGTCAACTTCCATAATCAAGTCAAACCTTGTCTAATACCATAAGGTAATATCATATTCTTCACCTGTAGTTTTAATGGTTGATAACAAAGTGAGTGATAGCTTAACAAGTCTTTATTTTGTAGGGTGTGTCTGTAAGTAACAGGCAAGAGAAACGAAGAGGAAAGAGAGAAAGCAAGTACTGTAGCAGTGAAATACTAGAAAGATATGTTTCTGTACTAATATTCTAAAAAGAAGGTAACTCAAAATCTTCAAAATATCCAAATCTCACTGAATTTCAGTTCAGTGAGATAAATTGTTCAGTTCAGTTCAGGATGGATGGATGCATTGATTATTTAGTAAGAATTACTGGCACAAGTGTCAATCCACCAAAATATCCAATTATATTTATATTTTTCCTCCTAGGAAAATTTCCACCAGGATTTTGCTCCACTTAATATTTGGTTACAGAAAAAAAAAAAAGATGCAATTATAAGCTATCATCAATAACTTACCCCTGAACATATGTGTGCATTTCTAGATATTTTCATGAGTATATAATAAGGATGGAATTCCTGGGTCATAGGTTTTTTTTGTGTGTTTGTCTTTAAAAGATAATCCCAGCAGTGGATGAGAGTAGTACTTGTTCAAACCTTGAGTTTTCTCTTTCCTTTCAGTCAATCTGGTGACAGGTGTAGAAGCATATCATCGAAGTTTTACTTTTTCTCTAGTGATTAATGATGGTGGACAACTTATTGGCCATTTAGGTATCTTTTTTGGTTATGTGTCTCTCCAAAATTTGTTCATTTTTGCTAGGTTATCTTATTGATCAGTAACATTTCTTGGAGTGTTCAGATATACTTTCTTTGTCTAATATCAGTATTACCAAGAACTTCTAATATCATTACAAAAAAACTTGACTTGCCTTCTTTTTTTTTTTTTTTTGAAAGATTTTATTTATTTATTTGACAGACAGAGATCACAAGCAGACAGAGAGAGAGAAGCAGGCTCCCTGCTGAGCAGAGAGCCCAATGCAGGGCTGGATCCCAGGATCCTGAGGCTACAACCTGAGCTGAAGGCAGAGGCTTAACCCACTGAGCCACCCATGCGCTCCACTGGCTTGCCTTTTAACTCTATTAATTGTGTCTTTTGATGAAGACATTTTTAATTTAGATTGAGACTGCCATATCAACTTTTTCTTTACAGTTGCTACATTTGAATTCCATTTAAATGATCATTGCCTATCCCGTAATCATTAATATATTCTCTGATATTTTTACCCAGAAGCTTTATTGCTTTGTATTTCACACATTACTCACATTCCATCCTACACTTTTTTATATGCCCATCTTACACTGATTTTTATATGAGGTTGGAGGCAGGTGAATAATTTAGATAAAATTGGTATTTATTCTATCATTAAGTTGTTTACATTACAAATCCTTTTTTCTTTTAAGCATCAGTTGTCTGGTTTGGTACCTGTCTTTTACTGTTTTGTTCTTTTATAATTCATTTTGCATAATGTTTGAAAGTGATAATTATAGTTTACTTGTCAGTTCAATCTATAGTGGAATAAGAGCAATAGTAAGATATGCTACATGGTTTAAGCTTTGATTTCTTGGTGATGTCATTTCAGGATAGTTGTTACCTACTTAGCAGTATTGGAGACACTCTCTTGATTCTACTGCTCCAATTTCCACACTAATTGCTTAACCTCTAGGTTAATGACAGTTTTAGTTATTGCTTAGCACAAATCCAGGAGAGAGAAGTCAACCAGTTTGTTTTTTCCAAAAGGGCCCTTTGGCTCTTGTTATATGAATTGGGCTAGGCTTCTAGCTTGCTTAAGTGCTAAGAAGTTTATCTTCAATGCATTTTATCCTTAATGTATTTGTTCCATTCTACCTTCAGTTTTTAAAATAGCTGAATATCTGATCTTATTTCCCTTCTATCTTTGGCTATTTTTTAATGATACTGTTTTATATTTTCCTGTTGCTCTAAATGTATTTGTTTTCCTTACATTTAATTTGTAATTTCATGAAATTTCAGGTGACAGTTACCATGGCAATGTTATTTGATTTCTGTTTAACCCAATCCTCTGTGATAATATATCCTTGCATTTTTATGTTCCTTATTTGAATACACACACATATGTATATGCATATGCATACACAACACACACATTTTCTAAATATATACATATATATTATGTATATGTACATTTTTACACACAGGCATACATATGGGTATAAACAGATATGCTTAAATTGACATTTAGAAATGTGTATAGTAGGCTGATTTACTTTGTGGACAAATTTTTCAAATAAAATGTTTTTCAAATAAACTGCTTAATTTTGAACTCTGTAAGAATTTTGAAATAATAATAGCTGACTGAGTGAATATTTGACATTCCATCAGAAAATTGACTGAAATTGAATTTAGGATCAGAAAAAAAGTGAAGAGCAGTACATCAGGTAATCTATATGTACCCATTCTACAGTCTTTTGCCATTTCTAATAATTGACATGATTGATACAAACATGTTACTAATGAGACTGATCAATATTAGTTTAGATATAATTAGCATAATATATAATGTTGATTATAGGTATAGGTTATCTCTGCTACTTTGGTTAATCATTTTTTAAAATGGCGTAGGAAAAATTGGCTGCTATTAGAACAGCTGAAGCTAATTCTTTAGTGAGAGATACAACTATTCAAAGCATTCTTAGCAGGTCAGTACTGTCATCGTTCACCTACCAGTTATTTTTAGGACAATTCACACCGTTGTAACAGTGACAATTAAAAAAATCTCTTTTCAAATAACATAATTCAGAGTAATGACGTGCTGCATGCTAAAATTGTCACAATTTATGTATCTAGTGATGCGCAACTGAGAGTCAGCAGATACATTATTTTTAATTTGTCTAATTTGTTATTAGAGCAATTAACAGGGAAGCCACTTATTGAATATTGAATATGCAAGCAGTTTTATTAAAAACTGTAATTTAAGTGTCCATTAACCAATAGAATCTTCTCTAGCTCTGTTCTTATTTACCATTTATCACATTTCTCATAATGTGATGAATTTTTAAATTGACTATATAGAACATAATGTTACTATTAAAATAAGTATATTTACTATTAATAGCTTATGACATAATACATTTTTTTAAGATTTTATTTATTTATGTGATAGAGATAAACACTTCGAGAGGGAGAACACAAGCACGGGGAGTGGGAGAGGGAGAAGCAGGTTTCCCGCTCAGTAAGGAGCCAGATGTGGGGCTGGATACCAGGGCCCAGGGATTATGTCTTGAGTCAAAGACAGACGTTTAATGACTGAGCCACCCAGACATTCCACATAATATATTTAGTTGAAATAAATATGTAGACTTGAAGTCAGTATTCTAATGTGACAAATGCAATATGATTATGGAAAAGCAATGGTGTTATAGAACTCATATATAATATTCTTTTTACTGTACTGTATTTTTATGATATAAAAGACAGTTTGAATGAGATATATGCCTGACTCAAAGGTAGTAACTGTATTTTATCTGTGCATTAAATGAGTTCTAAAGCATCTGGTAAATTTAATTAACAAATCAAATAATTTAATACAGTAGCATAATTATGGATGCCTGTCATTGGTGAAGGGAAGCAAAGGGATCATATGTATTGAATTAATGTACTGACCAAAATGATCAATGGAATTACGTTCCAATATCTTTATGGAATAAAGTTGAGATACTGAAGTGATTTCAAAAATATTTACATGACAGAGACTGGCTAGAAGCACTGAATTCACTTCTTGTTGCAGTATACACGAAATAAATGAAATGTCTTACCCCATTGCCATATTGATTAGTCCTTTTCAATGGGAAGTGGGTAAGAATGATACATCATTTTCTAGCCAAAGTAGTTAAAAGCTTAAAAAGCCCTCATTTATTCTCTTCTTCTCGCTCTCTCTTCCTCCTCCCCTCCTCTTTCTCTGTCTCCTCTCTTCTGCTTGCTGTCTGGATACAAATGATCCACAGAAGCCACTAAATGGAAAGCTTCTGTGTCCCTGAGTGACTAAATACAGCAGAGGTCATCAACCACCACTGAGATGTTTAGGTTCATTGTCATTAGCAGTGGACTTATCTTAACTCAAGCAATTCGTGTTCACCTTATATATTAAGCAACAATCCTTTTGAAACATCTCTAATTAATTCTTACTCAGTTTCTGTTTTTGGATGGGGAATTTACAAGTTTTATTTATATCTTACCAGCATCTGATACACTTTATTATTACAGGCTTTTGAAATAATTTTATCCTCTGAATTTCTGGCTTTTCAGACTTCTTTGCTGATACTTCACCCTTTCTTAAATATTAGGGTACTCTAGGGATAGTCCTGAGCCCTCCTCATGGCCTCTGTTTCCTCCCTGGAGGATTTGTTTCAGGCCTATGGCTTTAACCTTCATCTCCGATCCCTACATCTTGAGCCCCTCTGTGTCCAATTCTTAACATCTCCACTTGATCCTTAGGGCTTCATAATCTTAACAGTAAAATGGAATTCTTTATTTCCTCCCTCTGTCTTATGCACTTCAGTTTAGGCCATTAGCAGTCATTTAGTTATTTAGTACAAAACTCTAGGCGTTACATTTGAATTCCCTCTTTTCTTCATTTCCTACCTCTGATCCATTTGGATCTTTCTGTAAAATGTATCTTATCACTTCTCACTCTCTCCAGAACTGCCTGTGATAACATCATCTCTTACCTGGATTTAAGGGTTCTAAGCAGGGAAGTTGCATCCTCTAATTAATAATTTCAAAAGACAATAATTTTCTCATTAGTTTATTTTTTCTTTCTCCGGACTGTTTAAAGCAGAAATCAAATCATGTAAATCCCATGTTTAAAAATCCCCAGGTTATTCTCACATGTTTTTATAAAATCTAAATTCAGACCATGGCATCAGTCTTCATCTTATAACACTAACACCCAGACTGGTACAAAGCTATGAAACACTGTCAGAACCAGTATATTAAATCATTGCTTAATTTGCCTTCAAAATCTAAAATAATGCCTCAGAGTTTATCAACTAGATGGAATTTAGAAAAAAAAAATCTTAGTAAAATAATGAACTAACTAATAGTTCTGTTTTCTAGATTGGTATAGGCTGTAAATTTGATAAATATTTTTTCTGCATTCACAGTGATGCAGGTTTTCCTTCCATGTAAGTTCTTATTTCATTATGCTTTGTAATAGGCTTATCATTTCTTCCTGGATTATGGCAAGAATCTCCTACCTGTGTTCTCTACTTTCACTTTTGGTTTATAGTCCCGTTTCTACACAGAAGCCACAATAACCATTCAAAATTATAAGTCAGATCATGTCACTTCCTTGCTTGGAACTGGAAAGATCTTTTCATTACCATTGAGGAAAGACAAAATAAAACAAATAAAACTTCTTTACTGCAGCTTAAGACCACTACTTGATTGATTTTTGGTTACTTTGCTGACGTCTTTTTAAATCTTTTCCTTTTACTCTCCTTCAGTAGACTCCATCTGTACCATCCTCAGTGTTATTGGCTGTGCCAGGCTCTTTTCTGGGTTATATTTTATGAGGTTATTTACTGTTTAAAAAATATTTTCTTATTATATCTCCATAGAGCCAGTTTCTTTTTTTCTCATCCTTGTTGCAGTTCAGACAGGACTTTTTTTTTTTTTTTTTTTTTTTTTTTAAAGATTTTATTTATTTATTTGACAGACAGAGATCACAAGTAGGCAGAGAGGCAGGCAGAGAGAGAGGAAGGGAAGCAGGTTCCCTGCTGAGCAGAGAGCCAGATGTGGGGCTCAATCCCAGAACCCTGGGATCATGACCTGAGCCGAAGGCAGAGGCTTTAACCCACTGAGCCACCCAGGCGCCCCCAGACAGGACTTTTATAAGAAACTTTTCTCAGTACTCCATGAAAAATAACCCTCTACCCAGTCAGCCTTCATTACATTACCTGTATAACTTACCAGGGTCTGAACTCACTGTGTCTACACTTGTTTACTTGCATATTTTATCCATTTGGATTAAATCCACTGGAATTTAATCTGTTATTCATAGTGGTGCCTCCCAGCCTCTGGTAAAAGACCTCACACCGTAATCAATCACTACATATATGTTGGTTGATTGCTTGGTTGCATGTCTAACTTTGCCCTTGATTAAAATCGCCATGGAGTCAAGAAATTAGTTTGACTCATCTTATTCTCACACATGATACTCAACAAAGCTATCTAGATAGAGCATACATTTTTATTTAAAGATTTTTATTTATTTATTTGACAGAGAGAGAAAGAGAAATTACAAGCGGGCAGGCAGAGAGAGAGGGGGAAGCAGGCTCCCTGCTAAGCAGAGAGCTCTATGTGGGGCTCGATCCCAGGACCCTGAGATCATGAGCCTAAGGCAGAGACTTAATCCACTGAGCCACCCAGGTGCCCCAATAGAGTTTAATAAATATTTTGTTAAACTATACACAAGTCAGTAGTAAGGGAAAAAGTCAACACCAAGGTCCAGATTGAGATTAATTAACTATCTCAAACTTCTCTAGTGTTGAATCTATTGTGAAATCCCCTTATTACTTTTAATCAGGCTATATAGTTCTTGAAATATGACCAGTTTTCAAAGTTCTTACTCAAATAGAGAGTTATGCCTGTGGCAAAATATTTCTTAACTGAGGTAACATATTAGAATCATCTGAAGAATGATAAAATATACCAATATTTAGACCCCACTCTAGACCAATGAGGTACAAATACTTGAAGCTGGGGTATGAGCACTGATAGTTTTAAAAAGAACCACAAAACTTAGTATATTGAAAATAATCAGAACTGTAAACCACTGGCTGTAACCAGTTGTGGTATTTTTCTTTTATCATGGATTCAATGTGTATTAATGATTACATCTTCTCTAAGTGTTCAGTAAAAATGTTTGAATATTATTCTTTTATTAACTCTGAGTCTACTTATTTACTTATCTTTGTGTCTCTTTTTGTCTGCCCTTTCCTAATAGAATCCTTATCGCATGCACAAAATTTTCCCAAGCCTTTATTATAAAGATTCTTATGAATAGGAAATCTTATTGTTAGAATACTACATTGCATCAAATAGCAAGTGAAATATCTGTTTTTTTAATTATCAGCATTTATAAAATTACAAGGCATATTTGTAATTGATTTATTAAGATTAATCTTTCAAGTCTGTGAAAAGGAAAAAGTGTCTAGCTTGCTTAGATGGTTTACTAAGATGGGCTTTCTGGATGCCCCTCATAGAAATAAAAAAAAAATAATGGAAATACAAAAGAAAAAATATGTCATATATACTAACTTTCACATTTTACGGTATCTCTAATCTATGATTTTATATCACTTGCATCCATGCAGCTTACTTAAAATGTAAAACCTAGGGTTTATCTAAAATCTACTATTGAGTCAGCACATAAAGAAGTGGGCCTAGGTATATTTACTATGTTTAACTTTTTATTATAAAGAATTTTGAACACACTGAAAAGTAGTGAAACTGGAAAATGCATCCTTATGATGAATCCTTAAGATGCTCTAGGAGGCAGTAGAAGACATGCAACTTGGCAGTTATCCACAGAACAGCCAGGTGCCTATGGTGAGATATGTGTGCACCAACTCCTGTCAGCATGGGGAAAGGCACTCTTGGAACCTGTTTATTCCCTAGAACATCTGGTCTACCACAGGGGCAACAAAGCTGGCTCCTGGAACAGAAGACTCCTCAGGCTACAGAGGAGTCACAGGGGCACAGGGGCAACAAAGCTGGCTCCTGGAACAGAAGACTGCTCAGGCTACAGAATGCTGATGCTGGAAATGAAAAATCAAGCTGATTTTACCTGACCTGGTAAGATGCCAGAACTTTAAAAAAACACTTTCTGTTTCACTCTAGGGAATTTGATGTATAGTTTGTGAAAATATACTTTATCACATCAAGGAAATTCCTTTCCATTCTGACTTTTGTGTCATTACAAGAGATGTTGAATTTTACCATATATATACCAAATATACCATACATATACCATATATAGGGATATTTGTATCTATTGAGAAAAATATGTTTTTTTTCTTTAACCTTTTGATAGGGCAAATTATAATGACTGATATTTTTTAAAGATTTTATTTATTCATGAGAGACAGAGAGACAGAGGGAGAAGCCAACTCCCCACTGAGCAGTGACCCTGATGTGGGACTCCATCCCAAGACCCCAAGATCATCACTTAAGCCGAAGGTAGACACATAACCATCTGAGCCACCTGGTGCCCTAAAAAGACTGATTTTTGAATAACAAATGAAACATATAGTCCTTGAATAAATTGAAGATGCTATTTATTTCTTATTATTTATTCAATATCTTCTTGAAATTATGATTTTTGCTTCAATATCCACTAAGAAAGGGACTAGTAATTTTCTATTCTTTTTAAACTCTATTTGGCGTAAAGGTTATGCTGAGTTTATGATACAAGACAATCGTTCTTCCCAATTAATCAATTCTTTGAAAAATTGTAAGATTGACTCTAATTCTTTTTTAAATAATTGGTATAATTCTTCAGTAAAACATTTGGAAACTGAAATTATGTATTAAATATTCAAAATAATATACAATATTCAGGAGTTCTTTCTTCTTGTGTCATATGTGATAAGTTGTATTTTTCTAGGGAGTCTCCCATTTAATCTAAAGTTTCTAAAAATTTTAGCCTATTTTTAAAATTTTATTTTTAAATTTTTTGTAGTATCTGTAGACTCTGTTATAATGCCTTATTTATTCTTGACATTGATATTCATGATTTAAGATTTTTCTCATGTTTGATTCATCAATCTTACTAGAAACTAATCAGTTTATTAGTTTTAAAAAATAATTTGTCTTTTTAATTCTCTTTATTATTGCTTCTATTTTATATTATTAATTTCTTATCTATATCATTTTTACTTCTTGTATTTTCTTTGGAGTTTATTTGTTATTCTTTTTCTAAGTTTTAATATGGACACTCTACATAATACTTTCTTTTCATATATATATATATATAGAGAGAGAGATATCTATATATATATACTTTAGGCTATATTACTTCCTCTGGTACTGCTTTGACTGCCTCTCATACATTTTTTTTAAAGTTTTAAAATATGATTTTAAGAAAAGTTTTAAATATGTATAAAGAAGGGCAAGTAGCAAAATTACATCATCTGCCCGTATATGGAAATTCCAACATAAATTACTATCAATGATCATGACGAACATTTTTGTTTTACATCTATCCTCTTTCCTTTGTCATTTAATATTTTAAGAAGATTTATTTTTATGTTCATGCTATGCCCAACTGTATTATATATTATATATGTTAGCAATCTTATTCTATATTTGTTAAGAACTACTTGTTTATGTGTTGAAAACTACAAATTTATGTGTTGAAACCGTAACCCCTAATGTGATAATATTTGAAGGTGGAACCTTTAAGAGGTAATTGGGTTTAGATGAGGTTATGATGGTGTAGCCTCTAATATAGGATTAGTTTCTTTTTTCTTTTTTTTTTTTTTTTAGTGTAGTACATTTATTTTAAATGATGGACTACTACGGATACATTATCATTAGCCAATGTCCATAGTTTACATCAGAGTTCACCTTTTTAGGTTGTACATTTCTATCTGTTTTGACAAATGTATAATGACATGTATCCACCGTCACACTATCAGATAGAACAGATTTATTGCCCTAAATATGCACTCAACCTATTTGTTCCCTCACCCCCAGGCAACCACCAATCATTTTACCATTTCAATAGCTTTGCCTTTTCCAGCATGGGTGGGATAATTGGGATCAAACAGTATGTAGACTTTCCAGACTGCTGGATTAGTGTTTTTAGAAGAAGAGAAAGCAAACCCAGAATGTGCTCTCCCCATGTAAAAACAGAATGAGAAGACAGCCATCTGCAAACCAGAGAGAGGGCTCTTATCAGGATCTGATCTTACTGCACCCTCATCTCAAACTTCTTAGCCTCCAGAACTATTAAAATAGATTTCTGTAGTTTAGAGAATTTTTTCAAATATATATATATATATATATATGTATATATACATATATATATATATATTTTTTTTTTTTTTGTCAGAGAGACAGCACAAGCAGGGGAGCAGCAGGCAGAGGCAGAAGCAAGTTCTTACTGAGCAAGGAGCCTGATGCGGGACTAGATCTCAGGACCCCAGCATCCCAGGATCATGACTTGAGCAAAAGGCAGACACAATTGACTGAGCCAACCGGGCATCCCAGATTTCTTTGGTTTAAGCTACCCAATCTATGGTAACAAATTACACTGGTTCCACATTGCATTTTGTGTCAAATTGGCTTCTCTTGTTCTTCTGAAGATTCTTCCATACACATCTTTGTCATATAAGAACTATGTGATCTTTGGAAAGTTATTTTCCAACGTCACTTTTCTTATTTATATGTGAAAGATGAGAGCGGTAACTAGTGTTTATACAGATGTTAGGAGTAGAGATCATGTATTTAAAGTGTTAAATGAAATAATGCACTGAGAAAAAGCTAGCATAGCACTTGATAAACAGAAATATTTGGTAAATGATATTGCTGAGTTTTTGTGTTATATATATGGCAAGAGAGAGAGAGAGCGAAAGAGCGCTGGAGACCAAAAGTACATTTAAAATTATATCACTCGGCCTTAAGGAAATACAAATCAAAACCACAATGAGATATCACCTCACACCAGTCAGAATGGCTAAAATCAACAAGTCAGGAAATGACAGATGCTGGCGAGGATGCGGAGAAAGGGGAACCCTCCTCCACTGTTGGTGGGAATGAAAGCTGGTGCAGCCACTCTGGAAAACAGCATGGAGGTTCCTCAAAATGTTGAAAATAGAACTGCCCTATGACCCAGCAATCGCACTATTGGGTATTTACCCTAAAGATACAAACGTAGTGATCCAAAGGGGCACGTGCACCCGAATGTTTATAGCAGCAATGTCCACAATAGCCAAACTATGGAAAGAACCTGGATGTCCATCAACAGATGAATGGATCAAGAAGATGTGGTATATATACACAATGGAATACTATGCAGCCATCAAAAGAAATGAAATCTTGCCATTTGCGACAACATGGATGGAACTAGAGCGTATCATGCTTAGCGAAATAAGTCAAGCAGAGAAAGACAACTATCATATGATCTCCCTGATATGAGGAAGGGGTGATGCAACATGGGGGCTTAAGTGGGTAGGAGAAGAATAAATGAAACATGATGGGATTGGGAGGGAGACAAACCATAAGTGACTCTTAATCTCACAAAACAAACTGAGGGTTGCTGGGGGGAGGGGGTTTGGGAGAAGGGGGTGGGATTATGGACATTGGGGAGGGTATGTGCTTTGGTGAGTGCTGTGGAGTGTGTAAACCTGGTGATTCACAGACCTGTACCCCTGGGGATAAAAATATATGTTTATAAAAAATAAAATTAAAAAAAAATTATTCCTCTGTAATTAAAAATTACCAGGTAAGTACTACCTAGAGCAACATTAAATCATGTTTTTTATTGTTAAACGAGAACTTGCATTATCATTCCTGACATGTGTACAGAATGTAAATTTCTAAGGATTTTTGTTACTGCTTACTATAACCTGTATCCTACCTTTTAGATACTGACTAATGCTATTATTCACAGAATAAACTTAAAGAAACAGGACTCACAATAATTAATTTTCCACAAGGAGAATTTATATACTATAAAGGCTATTGAATAGTTTGTCTTTGTAAGGAAACTTGGTCTGTAAAGTTTAAACAATTTTTTTCTGCTGGTTGTTCATTTGCATGTTTCAGTTATGAACAGTATTTGTATTTTCAGTAGACAATTTTCAATTAATAGCATAAGATGAAAAAAATGAAGATAATTGGTAAGTAAACAAAATACATGAGAATTTAAGTATCTCTGCAAAAAAGAAATGACTTCAGATTAACTTATTTTTGCTTATTTTTGAGAGATTCAGAATATAATCTATTTGAAATTTGTGTATTTGAAATTATTCTGAGTTTATCAGAGCTTATTACCAAGGTATGCTGTCAATGATAGCATTATTTTTTACACTTTTTTGCACTCTACTGAAAATTTTTCTTATAATGTTTTAAAAAGTGTGTCACTGTTGGAAGCTTCACTGATGGAAGTTGAAGCTTCCTGCCTTATTTGCAGTTTGAAGTAACTTAAAGCTAGTTGTTTAGCAAATGCTAAACAATTTCTTACTTCTGCTTCTTTATCAACACATTTTTTCAACTTTTTCCAGTGTGTTTTATTGTTCTTTTAATATCACAGCCTCTTTCTATAACCAAATATTAAGGAGAGAAAAATGTATATTAAGGGAAAAGTTTACTTGAATTTTGGGGGACCTTTGGTTATCCTAGTTTTAAAATGTCGCAGGGGCACCTGGGTGGCTCAGTGGGTTAAGTCTCTGTCTTCAGCTCATGTCATGATCCCAATGTCCTGGGATGGAGCCCCACATTGGGAGCCCTGCTCAGCAGACAGTCAGCTTCCTCCTCTTTCTCTTCCTGTCTCTCTGCCTGCTTGTGATCTCTCTCTCTGTCAAATAAATAAATAAAATCTTTAAAAAAATAAATGTCACAGATAATTGTCTTTTTTTCTGTGAACCAATTGTTAGAAAGAGCTCTAAAGTTCTGCCCACAATGCCAACATGTTCCATGTCATCAACAATTCAAATTTAATTCAGTTTTTACACTATTCTGACTTGGAGGTAGTGTCAGTTTCCACAGCTTAAAGGTCAGTCCAACAAGACTGTCCTCTGTCTCCCACTTCTAAGTAGTTCACAGTCCACATTGTCACTTGTGCTTTTGACTAACTATATATTGGAAAGTCCAATGACCTCCTCTCTTTTTTTTTCAATTAATTTGCTACAGTGGCTCATAGAACTCAAAGAAACATTTTAGTTGCCATATTACTAGTTATTATAAAAGGATATAACTAAGAAACTATCAGATGAAAGAGATTTATAGGGCAAAGTATGAGGAAAGTGTGCAAAACTTCCATGCCCTCTCCCGATGCCACTTTCCCAGCACCTCCATGTGTTAAC
The DNA here is from genome assembly GCF_022355385.1 of Mustela nigripes. Classification (NCBI taxonomy): domain Eukaryota; kingdom Metazoa; phylum Chordata; class Mammalia; order Carnivora; family Mustelidae; genus Mustela; species Mustela nigripes. The sequence continues at coordinate 131,659,309 of NC_081560.1, forward strand.
CAACCATGTTAACTGAACACATCCTTTTGGTTTTATATGGAGTCATTATTATTTGGCATGATTGATTAAATCATTGACTATTGGCAACTGAACCCAATCTCTCACCTTTCTCCCCTCCCCAGAAGTTGAGCAGTGGGGCTGAAAGTTTCAATCCTCCAGTCACATGGTTGGTTCCACTAGCAATCCACCCAGATCCTAGGGTGCTTTCCAAAAAGTCACCTCAATTGCATAATACAAACACCTTTATCACTCTCTTTACTTAGAAAATTACAAGCTTTTTAGGAGTTCAGTGTCAGAAAAGGGGTTGAAGACCAAATATGTACTCCTTATAAATCAAAATATTGTAAGTTATTTGAGTATCAACTCTCACAGACACATGTAGTTCAAAAATGAAGACTTGTTAATATGTTCATTGTTTATTTTTTAGTTAATCATAGGAAGTGCTAGTGGATTATATAAATTTTGTCTTATTACTATGTCACAATGAAGTGTCACAGTGGCTATTATTTATGAATAAAACCATGGCTGAATAAGAGAAAATGGATAGATGAGAAAATCTGCACATCAGACGTTATAAAATAAATAAATACTCTATTTAGCTCAGGTTCTGTGTAAAGTTTCTTTTCTGTTACTGTCATATTACTCTACAATGGGATTTCTCAATCAGCACTATTGACAATTTGAGCTGAATAATTCTTTGTTAGGGGATGGTGGTCTTTCCAGTGCACTGTAGGATATTTAGAAATATTCTTGTCTTCAAGGATGCTTGAAGATGTCAGTAGTGGCAATAAAAAATGACTCCAAATATTGCCAAATTCTCCTGGGATACAAAATTGCCCTGCTTGAGAACCATGGTTCTAAAAGGAAGCCACAAATGATTCAACAGAGACTTGAGTTTCTGCAGCTTACCACTAAAACCTAGAAGCTTGTCAGCACTAAGTTTCATCTTTGATTCATGTCTGAGGTAGCATGAGGTAGCATTCTTTCATTGCGTTCTTGGTCATTTGGTGCCCTTAATGAGTTTGTTCCCAGTGAGGTCAACAAATATACTGAAAGATAAGATATAGAAATACCAAGTGATCACCTTCAGAACTGTGGTTCTGAAGTGGTGAAAGAACTTTTTCTTTTTCTTTTATATAATCCATAGTCATATGATATTCATAAAATACACTAAAAATGAGTTATCAAAAAGAGATCTCATAGTGGATGTGCTTCCCTTTGCAACAAGGTCAGATTCCTATTAAAAAGGAGTAATTTGGTCAATTTGGAAAATATATTTTTTAACTTCGGGTTAAGATTTGTTAAGATTTTTTATTGTTTGTTTATTTTGGTAATATTCAGTGAAAAGAACAAAGCAGTGATTAAAGAGCCTGTGTTCTTGTCCTTTGAAGAAACATAAGCAAGTCTTTTTCCCCTTCCAGTTTCACTGAGGTATAATTAACAAAAGATATTTAAAATGTACAAGGTTATAATTTGATACACATATATACTATGAAATATTTACTACAATTAAGTTAATTAACACATCCATAACCTCACATAGTTATGTGTGTGAGTGTGGTTAGAATACTTAAATCTACTCTCTTAACTAATTTCAAGTATGCAGCATAGATTATTAACTATAGTTACCATGCTGTACATGAGATCCTCAGAAGGTATATATCTCATAACTGGAAGTTTGTACCATTTCATTAATATCTCTCCATTTCCCATTTGCCCCATCTTCCAGTCTCTGATGACTTCCATTCTACTGCCTGTTTCTATGAACTCCACTTTTTAAAAAAATTCTATTTATATGTGATATCATACAGTATCTGTCTAGCATATTTTACTTACTACAATTCCATATATACATATATGAGATTACATGTAGTCATTCATGGATACATAGGTTTTTTTCCATATCTTGTCTATTGTGAAGGATGCCACAATGAACGTAGAAGTACAGATATCTCTTTGGGGGTACTGTATCACTTTCTTTAGATATATACCTATTTCCTTTAGTTATTTCCTTTAAATATAGAAGTGGGATTCCTGGATCATAAGGTAGTTATATTTTTAACTTTTTTGGGGAAACTCTATAGTATTTTCCATAATTATTATAATAATTTACATTCTCACCAGCACTGTACAAGAGTTTTTTTTTTTTTTCTGTATTCTTGCCAGCATATGTTATCTCTTGTCTTTTTGATAGTAAGCATCCATCCAAACAGACATAGGTAATAGCTCATTGTAGTTTCCATTTTATATTTTCCTGATGATTAGTGATGTTAAACACCTTTAAATATAGCTGCTGACCATTTGTAAGCCTGTTTGAAAAGAAATATTTTTTCAGGTCCTTTGTTTTTTTAATGGAGTATTTGATTTCTGTTATTGAGTTCTATGAGTTCCTTATATATTGTACCATATACATTATGGTACTTGTAACATTAAATATCTAACAAATTATGTGTGAATGTTCATACCCATATCATGAGGATATGCAGGAAAATAAAGTTTAATATACAACAGTAAAAAATAATCTGTTTAATTTTGCTCATGTTTAAGCTTCATGTTTGAAAACTCTATTTTACTTACTTATTTATTTTTTTTTTTTTTAAATTTCTTTTCAGTGTTCCAGAATTTATTGTTTATGCACCACACCCAATGCTCATGCAATATGTGCCCTCCTTAATACCCACCACCAGGCCCACCCAATCCACCAACCTCCTCCCCTCCAAAACCCTCAGTTTGTTTTCCAGAGTCCACAGTCTCTCATGGTTTGTTTCCCCCTCTGATTTCCCCCAACTCACTTCTCCTCTCCATCTCCATGTTATTCCTTATGCTCTGCAATTAAGTGAAACCATATGATAATTGGCTCTCTCTGCTTGAGCTATTTTACTCAGCATAATTTTTATTATTATTATTATAGCTTTGTAATATAGCTTGAAGTCAGGAAGTAAATCCTCTAGCTCTGTTCTTTCTCAAGATTATTTTGGCTATTTGAGATTTTTGTTATTCTAGATAATTTTATAATTTTTTTTTCTATTTCTATTTCTATGACATTGGAATGTTGACAGGAATTATATTAAGTCTGTAGATCATTTTGGGTAGTGTGGATATTTTAACTATATTAATTCTTCCAATCCATGAGTGAGATTACCATTCCATTAATTGTGCTTTCTTCAGTTTGTTTCATCAATGTCTTATAGTTACCTCTTTGGTTAAATAATTTATTTATGTATTTATTTTTTGGTTTTGATGCTATTGTAAATAAGATTTTCTTAATTTTTTTTCAGGCAGTTCATTATTAGTGTAGACATGTGGCTAATTTTTGTATTTTGATTGTGTATCCTGCAACTTCACTGAAAGTGTTCAGTAATTCTAAGAGTAGGCATTTAAACAAAGGTATCATCTCTGCAGCTTCCATGTTAGAACTACTTTTACTGCATTCCATAATTATCAGTCAATTGTGTTTCCAGTTTTGTTCATCTCAAGTTATTTTTTAATTTCTCTTTAGATTTTTTCTTTGACACGTTGTTGTTTTAGGACTGTGTTGTTTATTTCCACATATCTGTGAGCATTCCAGCTTTCTTCCTGTTAATCATTTGTAGTTTCATACCATTATGGTTACAAAAGCTATGTAATATGACTTCAATCTATTTAAAATTAAGAATTTACATCCTACCTTCCTTTTTGTCAGGAAGTGAGAAACGGATACACTGTCAAACTAGTGGAATTATGTTAAAAAACTGGCAGAATAGGAGTTCTGCACTGTCATCCTCTCACAGAACTTCAATTTCAATTTCGGCAGTTGCCATATACGAAAATACCCAAGTGGGAGTCTGGGAGTTTTTTTTTTTTTTTTTTTTTTTTTTTTTAAGATTTTATATATTTGTTAGACAGAGAGAGAGAGAGAGAGCACAAGCAAGAGACCACAAGCAGGGGAAGCTGCAGGCAAAAGGAGAAGCAGGCTCCTTGCTGAGGAAGGAGACCAATGTGGGACTTGATCCCAGACCCTGGGATCATGACCTGAGCCAAAGGCAGTTGCCTAACTGACTGAACCATCCAGGTGCCCTGGGAGTCTGAGATTTAGGGAAGAAGTTCCAGGACTCTGTTGGAGCTGATAAAATCCAAGAATAAATGCACTGATGAGGGTGAAAGTAGCAGTTTTACTTTATCCACCTTAATGGTGGCATGGTGCCAGGAGAGACCCTAAGGGCCTGCAGTTTATCTGAAGTGGGAAGGTGAGGTAGTAGGAGTTCCCATTCAGCTTCCTCCACTATGCGGTATGTTGGCAAAACATCCAATTCTTTCTTGTCTCACCCAGATTACTAAGGTGGTCAAAAAGTTTGAGGGGTTGGGAATGGCTGGGAAAATAGCGACCAGGTCTTAGACCTTATTAAAGAGATACTATTATTCATAACTGTCTTTCCTATGAACCAATTCATGGACTCCATCAATAAGTTGCCAACAAGCCACTTTAAATCCTCACCTATGGATTCTTTTAACTGGCCCACAGGAAACCCAATTGCTTTCCATGCTCCAAATCTCTCCTACTGCTCCTGTTGCTAGCTCTCAACATGCTCCCACAGACAGTGAGAACAAACATTACTGGTCAGTTAGTGGTCAAACATGGAAAGCTAGCCTGATCATGCAGCACTGAGAGAAGGTTCACACACTTAAACATTTCAGGGCATTTCTCTTGGGAAAACAAACAGGAGGCTCTCAGCACCTGACTTGGCTCTGTGGAACCAAGTGAAGTCATAAAATCTTAAGAATTCCCTCCCAGAAAAGAAAAAGAATTATGGAGTGGATGTATCTATTGAAAAGTTTTGATAGGACCTCAAAATCCTCAGCCAGATGGACAGGTAAAGGTATCTATTCTTCAGAACCAATCAGTAAAGACTGCAAGAGCTAACTACTTCTTCAAATGATGAGATAGTCATTCAAAGTTCAAGGAAACTGAAAAATTAAGGAAACATAGCAGATCAAGGGAATGCAATAACTTTCTAGTAACTGGCCCTAAAGAAATAGAACTCTAGTCTGCTTGAGAAATAATTCAAATTATTAATTGTTCTAAGGAAGCTCAATGACCTAAAAAAAGAACATATGTGAACAAACAAATATAATCAAGGAATTAATACATAAACAAAATATGGGAGATTCAATAGAAACATAGAAATAATTTTAAAAAATTAAGCATATTCTAGAAGGTGAAGAATACAATGAATAAAATGAAAAAAAGGTTATAAACAGCATCGACAGCATCCTTGGTCAAGCAGAAGAATCTGAACTTGAAGACAAGTAATTTGAAATTATCTAATGAAAGTAGAAAAAAAGAATCAAGAAACCCTATGTGAATTATGAGACACAATCAACTGAAACAAAATTCACATTACAGAAGTCCCAGAAGGAGAAGAAAGATAGACATAGGCAGAAAGTTTCTTTAAAGAAATAATGTCTGAAAATTTCTCAAACCTGGGCAAAGATACGAATATCCAGGTACATGAAGCTCATAGGTTAGATTCAACCCAAAGAGGACTTCACTGAGACACATTTTAATAAAACTGTCAAAAATAAAAATACAAATAGTTTTAAAGCAGCAAGAGAGGAGAAACCTATTTCATTCAAGGTTAACTCTGTAAGTCTATAAGACAATTTCTCAGCAGAAACCTTGAGGCCAGGAGAGAGTTGGAATATATTCAAAGTGCTGAAAGGAAGAAAAACAAATCCTATCACCAAGAATATTTTACTTTGGTAAAATTGTTCTTCTGAAATGAAGAAGAGATAAATGTTTCCTCAAACAAAACTGAAGGAATTCAACCCCATTAGACACTTTATATAAGAAATGTTGAAAGGAATTCCTCAAGCGCAAATGAAAGGATGTGAACTAGTGACAGAAAAACATCAAAGAATGAAGCTCAGTGGTAAAGGTTAGTATATAATCAAATTCAGAATATTTTCATACTGTAATGGTGGCATGTAAGTCACTTTAATATAAAGATTAAGAAACAAGTGTTTAAATTGACTAGCTATAATACTTACTTCATAGATACACAATATAAAAATGTAAAATGTAATCTCAAAAACATGAGATATGAGAAAAGGATAGTTTTTGCATGCAATGGAAGTTAAGGTGTTGTCAGCTTAGAATAGATTGTTATCTCTATCATAAATACACAAAAACTAGAGAAAGAATCAAAGCATACCGCTATAGAAAATCATCAAATCACAAAGGAAGACAACAAATCACAAAGGAAGAAAGGAACAAGGAAACTACAAAACAGCAGAACAATTAACAAAATGGTAAAAGTGTATCCTTACCTATAAATAGTTACTTTAAATATAAAGAGATTAAAGACATTTAACTGAATGGAAAAAGAAATCATAAAATTTAACTACATACTGCCTACAAGAGGCTCACTTGAGCTTTACAGACACACAAAAGCTAGAGTGAAAAGATAAAATGGATAAAAAAAATTATGCAATTGAAAACCAAGAGAGCAGGGATAGCTATACTTATGCCAGACAAAATAGAATTTAAATCAAAAGCTGTAACAAAAAAGGTCATTATATAATGATAAATGTGTCATTTCACCAAGAGAATATAATAATTATAAATTTATATATGTTTGTAGAATCTAAATATATTAATCAAATGTTAACAAACCTGAAGGTAGAAATAGATAGCAAACAATAACACCTGAAGTCTTCAATACCCCACTTTCAACAATGGATAGATCATCCAGACAGAAAATCAATAAGGAAATAAGGGACTTGAAGTATACTTTAGGTCAAATGGACCTAATACATATGTTAAATAGTCCATCCAATAGCAACAGAATATACATTCTTCTCGGGAACATTCTTCATGATGGATTATGTTAGATCATTAAGCAAAAGTCTTAACACAAACAGTAAGTAATATATTTATATTATCTCTAAAAAGTGGTGTCATTTCGGTGTACCTTTTATAAGTGAAGAAATTGTTTCAGAAATATAAAAAATTTTGCTAAAGTCATTAGAAGTGTTAATTTACAAAGTCAGTAGGCTGAATTAGGTCTGAAACCATGTTTAATAACTTGAGTATCATCTCCATAAGGATAGGTTGTTTTGTGTGTTTCACAACCGAGGGTGTCTCAAAGGCCTAAAATAGTGCTACCAAGCACTATGAGGTACCACCTCATAGGTGAGGAAAGAAGGAGGATGGGGAGAGGTAGAGGAGGGAAGGAAGGAAGGAACATTATACCACAAATTTTTAGTGGCATTTTTACTTCATTCCCAGTGTTATGTAGCATAAGTGTTTTGTTACAGAACTTAATATACTAAATGTTGAAATCCTTGAATAATCATTTCATGTCCTGGGTCTCCATGACCCAGGATTCCTCCTTTTTTCTCCTCAGTGACATCCCACAGAGTAGAATTCTTGGAGTTATCCTATTAAAAAAGGTATTTTGGTGAATAATTAGAGATTATTGTGATGTTTCCATTGTCAATAGTGGAATATTTTTAGTGGATATTTTCCAGTTCTGTCCTCTGTGCAAGCAAATCATATTTAGATACTTAAAAGAGCTTGTTTTTATTTGCTATTGCCAGATGTTTTCTATTTCAGTGACAAGTCTTTTTCCATGCATATTACAAATCACATTGATTTTGAGCCATAATAGAAATGAAAATGAATATGTAAAACAAATAAAATATGCTTCATCTCTGTATTGCATATACTTTTTATTCTGATTATACATTTAGCACATATCCATTGTGAAAAGTAAGGACAATAAAAATAACTGTTCTTATCATTCTAGATTATTTTATTTTGACATTTCTTGCTAAATGCCAAGAGTAAATTATTATAGAGTAAACATATAGAATAGCTTCTTATAATTCCAATGAATATTAATTCTCTGAGCTAGTAGATGGCCAATGTTATGATTGTCCTGAACTCCCTTGGAATATCACAGAATTCTGGTCTTTCGATATTATGTATATATAATTGTTGAAATTTTCTTATCTTAACTTTAAAGAAGATCAAAAAGGGAGAATATTTATTTGGGTACATCAACTTTTAGAGAGTGGCTTTGCAAATCTCGAACAAAAGTTAACAAAAGTTACTTCAATCCTACTCTGCTGATTCCTCTGAAGACACTGGCCATGGCTCCCACTGTGATTTAGCGTTAACTTAAAATTAGTGTAATAGTACACCATAGCTTGGTCGTGGGGTTAAATTGATTTCTACACAGTGCTAAGGAAAATACGTTGTATTTTCTTTTAAATATAAAAATTAAAAACTTAAATAGCACTCATTAAAAGTCTTCAAAAAGAAACTTTACCTCAATTGATATAAATGGCTTATGATTCAATAAATGTTGAGTTACTATATATACAAATGCCCAATGATCAGACCATATAAAAATAGAGCTCTGACCTATATCTTCTGCAACAACTAGCCTGGAAATCTGAGCCAGAATTTCTAAATAACCAGCCTAGGAAGCTCAAACACAACATGGGCAGCAGTTGGCCTAGAATTGTCAGAACTTGACCAGCTTCCCCACTTCTAACTAATGACTAACCTGAGAAAGCCAAATATATTCTGCAAATTAATCATCCAAGAGACCCCAATTCTAGTTAGCCCACCTCCAGCTTTATTATGCCAACAAAATCCAATCAAAACATGCCTGATACGACAGTTGATTGATGATAGATAATGATTGATGGTGATAGTTTCCTTTCTCATTATGTGCTTTTTATTTATTTCAAGAATGTTGAAAAATCAACATAAAAACATTAAAGTTCCACCAGCTACTTTATTATAGTCATGGTGTCAATCACATATGATTCATATAAAACAATGAACAGTGAATTAGGAGAAGACTCATATCATATTTCACAAAGAAAACTAGTGGCTATTCCTAGTAAGTTGGAGCCATATTGATACATTATGTATTATGTTTAATATTTAACACTTGGGAGTACCTGAGTACCAGTACCTTGGCTGGTTAGGCATCCAGTCTTGTTTTGGCTCAGATCATGATTTCAGTGTTTTAAGACTGAGTCTCGCATTGGGTTCCATGCTCAGGGCAGAGTCTGCTTGAGATTTTCTCTCTCCTTTTCCCTCTGCCCTTCTCCCTGCTTTATCTCTAAAATAAATCAATAAAATAAAATAATAATATATTTAAAAAATACATAAGACTTGAGCATCCATTATTACATTTTAGATTTACTTGAGAGAATAGTAATTCCTATATCAAAAGTAAGTTCCATTGTTTATTTTATTTTATTTTACTTACTTATTTTATTTCTAGTATATTTAATATACCATGTTATATTAGTTTTAGGTGTACAATATAATGTTTCAACAATTCTATATATTACTCAGTGCTCATCATGGTAAGAGTACTTTGAATTCCCTTCACCTACTTCACCCATCTTCCACTCACCTCTCCTCTTGTTTCTTCTCCCTAGGTAAGAGTCCATTTTTTTGTTTACTTATTTCTCCTTAGATCATTTGTTTTGTTTTTAAAATTCCACCGAAAAGCAAAATCATATGGTATTTTTCCTTCTCTGACTGACTTATTTTGCTTACCATTATACGCTGTAGCTCCATCCCTGTTAGTGGCAAGATTATTTATTTATTTATTTATTTTTGGTCTGAGTAATATTCTATTGTGTCTATATGCCATCTCTTCTTTATCCATTCATCCACTCTGATGGACACTTGGGCTGTTTACATAATTTGTTTATTATAGATAATGCTCCAATAAACATGGGCATGCATATATCCTTCCAAATTAGTGTTTTAATATTCTTTGGATAAAAACCCAGTAGTGAAGATTACTGGAATTTAGAGGAGTTCTATTTTTAATTTTCGAGGAAACTCCATACTGTTTTGCACAGTGGCTGTACCACTTTGCATTACCATCAAGAGGGCATGAAGATTCCCTTTCTCCACATATTTGCCAACATTTGTTGTTTCTTGTATTTTTTATTTTAGCCATTCTAACAGGTGTGAAGTGAGTAGGTTTCATTTTTAAGAAAATCTCCAGGCAGAGAATGGCCTTCAACATTGGGAACAGGAACTTGAAAAGGTTGTCATTTAAACAGTAGAGATGCTTTCTTCCAGAAGTAAGTACAACTTGAATGTGATTACACAAGTGTTAAATAATTGGGGTAAACATATTTTAAAAAGGAAAAATGAACTGCACATATCTTACTATAGAAATATATATATATATATATATATATATATATATATATATATAAATTTTTGGGGGGGGTTGAATCCTGGTTTTTTTATTTATTTTTTATTTTTTTTAATATAATTTTTTATTTTTTATAAACATATATTTTTATCCCCAGGGGTACAGGTCTGTGAATCACCAGGTTTACACACTTCACAGCACTCACCAAAGCACATACCCTCCCCAATGTCCATAACCCCACCCCATTCTCCCAAACCCCTCCTCCCAGCAACCCTCAGTTTGTTTTGTGAGATTAAGAGTCACTTATGGTTTGTCTCCCTCCCAATCCCATCTTGTTTTATTGATTCTTCTCCTACCCACTTAAGCCCCCATGTTGCATCACCACTTCCTCATATCAGGGAGAACATATGATAGTTGTCTTTCTCTGCTTGACTTATTTCGCTAAGCATGATACGCTCTAGTTCCATCCATGTTGTCGCAAATGGCAAGATTTCATTTCTTTTGATGGCTGCATAGTATTCCATTGTGTATATATACCACATCTTCTTGATCCATTCATCTGTTGATGGACATCCAGGTTCTTTCCATAGTTTGGCTAGTGTGGACATTGCTGCTATTAACATTCGGGTGCACGTGCCCCTTTGGATCACTACGTTTGTATCTTTAGGGTAAATACCCAGTAGTGCAATTGCTGGGTCATAGGGAAGTTCTATTTTCAACATTTTGAGGAACCTCCATGCTGTTTTCCAGAGCGGTTGCACCAGCTTGCATTCCCACCAACAGTGTAGGAGGGTTCCCCTTTCTCCGCCAGCATCTGTCATTTCCTGACTTGTTGATTTTAGCCATTCTGACTGGTGTGAGGTGATATCTCATTGTGGTTTTGATTTGTATTTCCCTGATGCCGAGTGATATGGAGCACTATTTCATGTGTCTGTTGGCCATCTGGATGTCTTGTCTGGATCCAGACAAGGATCCCATCAAAAAGGAGAGCTATAGACCAATATCCTTGATGAACACAGATGCGAAAATTCTCACCAAAATACTAGCCAATAGGATTCAACCGTACATTAAAAGGATTATTCACCACGACCAAGTGGGATTTATTCCAGAGCTGCAAGGTTGGTTCAACATCCGCAAATCAGTCAATGTGATAGAACACATCAATAAAAGAAAGAACAAGAACCATATAATATAGAAATATATTTAAAACATTTTTCCTAACTATGAAATTAAGTATGAATCATGAAAAAAGATTTTGTTTTGATTCTTATGAAATGTTTGAATAAAGTGATATAAATTTGAGGCCACATCGTTACAAGATTCTTTACATCTAGATTTTCAATTTCATTGTAAGGTGTTCACACTTTATGCTTCAGTGACTGGAAATATCTACAGTGTTTGAAGAGAAAGGGTATCATTTCATGAAAAATGCATTGAAATTATTGCAAAATATGAATGTGAAGATGCATACCAAGACACCCCTTGATAATAGTACATATTTTTCAGCTGCCTTAATTATTTTCTAGCATTGCCTGATTTACTGAGTGCTTAGGTTTCACTGGCTTTAGTTACTCTTACTTCAGGGTGATAGGTTAGGTGTTACTGATTCGCTATATGATGAGGAAGTAGACGTTTGATTGTATTATAAAATTGTTTCATTTTAAACATTTTCATGACTTTTATATCTCTCGAGAGGGTTTCTCTAATATCTTCCATGCCTTTTTCGAGCCCGGCTAGAACCTTGAGAATTGTCATTCTGAACTCTAGATCTGACATATTACCAATGTCTGTATTGATTAGGTCCCTAGCCTTCGGTACTGCCTCTTGTTCTTTTTTTTTGTGTTGAATTTTTACGTCTTGTCATTTTGTCCAGATAAGAGTAAATGAAGGGGCAAGTAAAATACTAAAAGGGTGGCAACAACCCCAGGAAAATATGCTTTAACCAAATTAGAAGAGATCCAAAATCGTGAGTGGGGAGAAAGGGGATAAAAAGAGGTTCAAAAAGGAAGAAAGAAAAAAAAAAACAAAAAGAAAAGAAAAGAAAAGAATTTAAAAAAAAAGAAAACACCTAAGAAAAATGTAAAAAAGAAAAAATATATATATTAGATAAACTAGTAAAAAATCGTTAAAAAAGAAAAAGGTAACAGTTAAAAAAAATTTTACCCGAAGGCGAGAAAAAAAAAAATGAAAAAGAAAAAATTAAATTAACTGCAAGACTAAAAAAAATCACAGGAAAAAAGCCATGAGTTCCGTGCTTGGCTTTCTCCTCCTCTGGAATTCTGCTGCTCTCCTTGGTATTGAAACCGCACTCCTTGGTAGGTGAACTTGGTCTCGGCTGGTAGAATATTCTGCATCTGGGTATTTATTCCATGGGGTTTTAGAAATAAGTTAGCATTGTGAGTCCTGAAATATGGTCATTTGACTTCTCTCCTTACTAGCCTCTCTGGCATCTCTATGGAGTTAGTCAGAAACATGTACATGCAGCCTTCGGTGTTCTGTCAAGTTTTGGGGGGTATCAGTGGCTGATACAAGACAAATTTCAGACTGAATAGGAAACTTGCCTCTAAACTGTCTAAGGAGTCACAGAAACAATATCAATTCTGTTTGACAATATATATCATTTAGCAAATATCTACTCTGATCTCATAAGTTGTACAAAGAATGGCCATAATATTCTAAAAATTTTTCCTTAGAAGAGTCTATATCAGTGAAAGTGCCATTCCAAAACGTGGCTGCCAGTAATGCTAGAGAAACTCCACCTTTGTCTGGAATATGCTCATTATTGCTTTTAGAAAGAAATGAAATGGGATGGGTGTCGAATGTGTAATATGAGGTTTCCAGGAAATGGAAATTCAACATGAACTTTGTCTGCAGGTTGCATATGAATATCTACCTGGAATGTACGTTACAGTCTTCATGACTCTCAGAAGCTCATGGAAGAAGAGTGGGTGTAGTTACTAGTGGGGAAAACCTGTTAAATTTTTATTCTAAGAAATCTAAAATTGATATTATGTTTAAAAACAGTGAAAATGTAAATACATGAAGTTTATGGATTTTCCAAATAAGTGAACTGTTTCTGTTGCCTATGATAATTAGGAAGCCTATTAGGGGGTGCCTGGGTGGCTCAGTCATCAGGTGTCTGCATCAAGCCCTGCATCAGGATCCCTGTTTAGCAGAAAACCTGTTTCTTCCTCTCCCACTCCTGTTTGTGTTCCCTCTCTTGCTGTCTCTCTGTCAAATAAATAAATAAAATCTTAAACAAAAAGAAAGAAACCTATTGTTGGGGCACCTGGGTGGCTCAGTTGGTTAAGCATCTGCTTTTGGCTTTGGTCATGATCTCCTGGGGTTCTGGGATTAAGCCCCTCCTCAGGCTCCCTGCTCAGTGGAGGGTCTGCTTCTCCCTCTTCATCACCCTCTATCTCTTGCGCCTCTGCTCCTGTGCACTGTCTCTCAAATAAATTAATAAAATATATTTTTAAAAAGCCTAGTAATTAAATAAACATAATTTATATATGTGACCTCTCTCTCTTTCTCTCTCTCTCTTTTTGTCTCTGTCCCTGTCTCTATGTCTCTCTATATGTGTGTGCTTTGTCTCTAATTTCTTTCTTTTTTGGTGGGGAAGCACAAAACAAAACAAAACAAAATTCAAAGACTATCAGTGCAGAAGTTGTACCTAGTTTAAGTATTTCCTTTCCTTTATAACCTTTTCTCTTTGTTTCTGCGTAATTATACATACATGGGGAGAGAATTCTATAGTACAGTATATTTTTATCACTTAACCTATCATCAGCATTTAAAGAGGTTGTTATCTGTCCAGCACTATTCTAAGCATTTTGTATTTACTAAATCATTAAATACTCAAAATAATTATTGATAGTAGGGCTATTATTATCTCGTTCCAATAATAAAGAAACTAGATGTACAGATACGTAAATAACAATGATAGAAGTGGTAAAAATGTAATTCAAACCCAGGGAGTCTGAGTCTAGAACATAAACTCTTGACTGATATATTCTGCTTTTTAATTCTGTGCTCAGTATTTTTCTGCATAATAAAATATACTTTGCTATTAGCTATAGTGCTATTAGCAGTTCCCTAATATTTTATGACATCTGATATTATTTATACATGACAGTGGAGATAAATTTAACATCACTTCCTATTAATTTGCATATATTTTTTTACTTTCTCTTTTTTAATAGAAAAAACAGAGTGAAATTATTATTTTTTTTTCTTTCACAATGAATTTGCATTTTTAGAAATGGTCACTAGGAGTAGGTGGTTTTTTTTTTTTTCATTATTAAGTTCACATTACAGATTTTAAAAAATTCTACTGCAAATATTCCTTGATGAACTAAGGACATATTACCTTCAAGTTTTTGTTGCCTCTTCATTGTAGAAGGCAGCTATCAACTTGGAATGTCATTATCTGTGAGGAGATGTGCAGATTCCAAAGTTGCAGTTGCTTTAATGGCAAATCTCAGGTGAGTCTGCTATTGAAGTCACTGTCTTTGCACATAAAGAATACAAGATATTTCGAACATAAGAAAACTTTGTTTTCTTACCTTGAGAAAAATCTCACTTTGTTGTTTTCATGTTCAGTACCCATAGGCTGTGTTTAGCAAAATAATAATAATAATAATAATTTTTTAAAAAGATTTTATTTATCTACTTGACAGATAAAGAGAGCACAAGCATACGGGACAGCAGAGGGAGAGTAAGAAGCAGGCTCCTCACTGAGCAGGGATCCCGATGTGGGGCTTGATCCCAGGACCCTGGGATCATGACCTGAGATGAAGGCAGTTGCTCAACCAACTGAGCCACCCAGGTGCCTCTAAAAAATAATAATTAAAAAAAATCACCATCATTTTTCACAAGCTTAAAAAGTTTAGTTCCATCAACTATAAGATCTTAAATTCATACTAATAATTTCCATTTTTGATCACAAGTCTCATTTAGATGATCTTAGTTTGCTTAAATAGACACTTTGAACTTTTCATTTCAGAACTTTTTTTTTTATTTGCTATGGCAAAAATCCATAAGGTATTTCCTTAAGAAAGAAATATACATGCCTAAATATAAGTATACTTATTTGTCCACTGTCTTTATATGTACATACTACTATAGATTGCTTTTTTGTGACTTCCCCAAAGTTAATGTTGAAAACTAACCCTCAACATGATTGTTTTAGCAAGTGGGGCATCTGGGAGGTGATTAGGTCATGAGGGTGGAGCACTCATGAATGAGATGAATACATTTATAAAAGAGCCTACAGAGTTCTCTTGCCCCTTATAGAAAGTGGGGGGAGGGTCAGAAGGAGAGGGAGGGAGAGAATCTCCAAGAGATTCCTCGTCAAGCAGGGAGCTGGATGCAGGCCCCAATCCCATCACACTGAGATCATGACCTAAGCTGAAATCTAGAGTTTGTCAGTTAACTGACTGAGCCATCCCAGCATCCCTTGGCTTATATAAATGAAAAAACCAAGGGTAGGTTTGATTCCAGTAATGGCCAGATTATCAGGGGTTAAACAATGTTGTAAAGATTTGGTCCATTTCTATCTCCCCACCTGCATCTCTGGTCTATGCCTTCATTTAGGTTAGCTTCATTGTCAAGCAGCAATTATCCAAACTGAGTGGCCCCTGACAAGTCCTTACAGGCTTTATAGCTAGTGATTATAATATAAGAGAGATTTCTCTTCCAAGAACTTCCAATAAATGCTGGAATTGAGTCTCATTCATTCTCTGGAGTTGTTTTCAAATCCCTGAAACGGGTAAATGCAGTTCACTCATTGGCTAGGCCCAAGTTACTAGAGCTGACATGGGATTGCCCCCATGGATGGAGAAGAGGAAAGAGTATTTTCAAAGAAAAATTGATTTGAAGAAAAAAGAATAAAAGTCTTGCAAGCAAAATTAAGTACAGTTACATAATATATAAAAAGGATGAATAGCTTTCTGGTAGAAGAATATCTTGAGCATGAAGTTTGACTGAAATTTAGTACAAACCTGTGTATTGAAAAATGGTAGAATCTGTAAAACTCTTATTTAGAAATAGCAAGCAGATTAATATCTACCAACATGTTCTACCGTTTGGGGAATAAGACCAAAGGGATCATTTCATAGGATTATGATTAGGAAGGAAAAAATTTAAGGAACTTGATAGGCTCTGAGGGAAATAATGCTCAGGTTGATAATATACCTAGTTTTTCATATTAAAAGACTCTCTACAAGGCTGCTTTTAGAATGTTTTAATTCTGTCTCAAGAAAGAAATTGGTTCATCTTTTCCTGCCAAATTTTATGCTTATTAATGCATAAGACTGTGTGAAGTCTTCGCAAATGTTTTTCCACAAGATAAAGAAGATTTTTAATGAAGGACTAGTGGAAGTTTTATGGTAAACTATGATGCTTTGGGGTCTGGGTGACAAAGTATAGCCCAGTGAGTAAGAGTAAGTTCCTCAATTTTGCATGTAACTCATAACTGGTGAAGAACCACAATGTCTGGTAGATCTTAGAGCAATAATCCAGAGCACATCACTTGTGGACCAGACAATGAACATCATCATCAGGGAAACATGAAGAAGCTTCACTTGGATCAAGGAAAAGCAGAATATAGAAGCTACTTGTTAATTACATTGACAGGTTTATGAATACATGCAGGTCCTCTGAAAGAGAAGACTAGATTATGTTACAGTAAATGAAAGATCATATAGCCAAAGACGAAAGTGAGAATAAATACATTGGAGAATCATTGTATGTAACTTCATTGATTAGAACTCACTGGGGTGTTACGGTAATATTTATAATAATGTGTATTGTAGATTTGAAAAAGATATTTGTTGGTATCTCAGCCACATACAATCAAGTTTTCCTACAAATACAATTCCAAAAAAAAAAAAACCACTTTCAAATTATGACTGTATTTACTTGTTGTATAAAGATAGCAAGATCTAGAAGTATCTATTTAGTTTTTGAGAATGGGGCTTCCTCAGAAAGCTGAAAATAGGACTATCCTACAAGCCAGCATGTGTACTATTAGGAGTATACTCAAAGGATTAAAAAAAAAAAAAGCGATTTGAAGAGGAGCATGAACTCCAATGTTTATAGCAGCAATAGTCAAATTATAGAAAGAGCCCAACTTTCCACCAACTGGTGAATGGATAAAGAAGCTATGATGTATATATACAATGGCACATTACTCAGCCATAAACAAAATTTAATTTTGCCATGTGCAATGATGTGGATGGACCTAGAATGTATAAAGCTAAGGGAAACAAGTCAGCCAGGGAAAAACAAATACCATATGAATTCATTTATATATGTAATTTAAGAATCTAAACAGATGAACATAGGGGAAGTCAGAAAAAAAAAAGAGAGAGACAGAAAGACAGAGAGGGAGGCAAATCATAAGAGACTCTTAACTATAGAGAACAAACAGGGTTATTGGAGGAGAGGTGTGTGAGTGGATGGCCTAAGCAGGTGATGAGCATTAGGGAGGGCATTTGTGATGAGCACTGGATGTTATATGTAATGAATCACTAAATTCTACTCCTGAAACCAATATTACACTACTGTTAACTAACTAGAATTTAAATAAAAACTTGGAACATAAAAAGCCCAAAAGAACCTAGTAAAAGTAAACTTAAAGGAAAATTGTTTTATACTAAAGAGTACTATTCTCTTTTTATATTTGCACAAGTATTTATGTGAGTATAAAAACATAAAACTTCTAAAATTAACAATTATGTAATTGTTTAAATTGTAATATTTTCTATTATAATAAATTTGAAAATTTTATTGAATATGTACTTTAAATTTTATTTAGTTGAATATTTAGTAACACTTCATTTATGGTTATAAAGTTATTTTCAAATAAAATAATAAAAGTCTTCCTCTTTCTTATTTCAATATTTATTATATTTCTTTATATCCTTGATGGGATATGATACATTTTTATGTTACTTACAAATAAAAGCATTGAGGTTTATAATTGTTACTGAATTGTAGAATCGAGTTGATACTTCAGAGTTACATGAATTTTAGAACAACTAAATTCCAACTAAATTCCAACAACTAAATTCCTCCCAGTGTTCATTAAATCACAATTTTTGTTGTTAAGTAATTTGGTCAGGCACATAGGCCATCTGTTGAATTGAATACAAGCTATGTAATCTGCTTGGACCATATTTTTGTTGTATATAGTTTATCACACTTATTTAATTACTACATGCTTCCAGATTTTTGTGGTTTGCAATATGCTCACTCAGTGAAGTTCTGTCCATATTGCATTCCTTATTCACTGAGAAACTACTAACATTTCTTGTTGATTAAGTCAGCTTTGCTTATCATTTAGTGTTAGAATGATAGCACTGGATTATTTCTCTTTTTGGAAACCTTATTATGCATTTATTGTTGACAAGAAATGTGTGTATTTCATTAACATTGTTCAATATTTTCTTTCTTCCCTTTTTCAGAAATTTTGAGCATCCTGTTGATATTAGGATAACTTCTCTTCACTTCTTTTCTCATCTTCTGAGACATTCTAAAATTGGAAGTGTTAGAAAATGTGGAATTCTCTTCCCCTCTCAGAAAGAGTTATAACCACCCTGATATTCAACAACCATTACAAACCATACCTGATTTTTTATTTTTCATCTCTTACAGATTATTATAATATCCATCATCTAGAGAACTTTCAGATGATCCTTTTAATTTATGTTGATTCCTATTTTCTAGTTTTCCATGGAGTTGAAATTATATCTGCTTGTTTTTCTCACTTGAATACATTTATGTAATGTAGAAAATGGACCATGATAATTTCTCTTATATGGTACGAGCACTTTATTTTTTAAAAGTTTTATAAGTTAAAGCATTTTGTATTTTATGAACTTAACTGAATTTTAAAAATACCCAACTCAACTATTTACTTGACTGGTTGTCCTATTATGTATTGTAAAATAAAATGTTCTTTATCTCTTTTAAGTTCTGAAACCATTAAAATCTCTGTACTGTTTTCCATGTAGAGAAGCACTTCTCAGGCATCATAGAACCCCTCTAGTTTACCATAATAAATTGCTAAAATCTGAATATGTGTTTAAACCATTTGGAACTGGATAATGGGCATTTCACATTATCCCCCATGGCAAATCAAGCTACTGATTCCACCACTCCCGCTTTTTTTGGGTTTGCTTTCTATAATTGATTGTCACAATTCTACCATGTTAGGAATTCATTTGATCTCATGTCTTTAAATTTGGATCATATTGACTTTCAATTCTTAAAACATCAAGAAATTTCTACTGCTGCAGAACAAAGTTTCTGCAAGCACAAACACAAAGCTGAATAACAGCTGGTTGAGGCATTTGGGAGCAACCTCATGGCAGAAAAGCCATGAGGTTTCAAGATCACAGTGAGAAAAGAAGCACATGCACATTAGGGTGAGCCAGAAATTTTCTACCACCTTTCCCATGCAGGCTTGTGCTAATTCCCAAGCCACACTTGGCAAGAGTTATACATATGTAATTTTTATGTTTTTTTTTCTTTACGTATATTGTCTTCAGTAGAAAAATAAATGTATTATTCACATTACTCATTCATCTGAGTAAATTAGGTGCTGAGACTAATCATATTTAATTTTACTATCCTTTTGGCTTTTCATCTGTATGACACCTTATGTGATAGGTGGATTTTGAAACTCAACATTTCTGCACATAGTCTTCATTCATTTGATGTCAAAGGCTTATTTTAGTGTGTTTTTTTTTGAAGAAAAAAAGTGTCTACTTTACAAGTCTTTGCACTGCCTTTTATTAACTGATAAGTATAGTTTAGAGAGAGCAGGGCTTAAATTAGTTTTTCATTTACTAACTTTGGAAAATGAGCAGGTTATTTGGTATAATCATTTTGTGTTACAGTTTCTTCATTTATAAGTAGGAATATTGTACTTTCTACATACTTGTTGTATTAATATGACAATGCATAGAGAACAAAATGAGAACTTGGTCACAATTTGTTACTTTTAATATCAATATTTTCATCAAAACCCATCTTATTAACAAGAAGATGTTTCTTGGTTCTGACAAGAAATTTAAAAATGTATTTTTTTATTTTTTTTAAACGTATTTTTAATGTATAAAACATTTGTTTACTTATCTTATTATTTACAAGAAAAATAATCCTTATCTATAAGGATCAATCACAATACTAATTCATATAGTTTTCAAAATTCACTCAGAAGACAGAATAGGCATTTTTTTCAAAAATCACTTTACAGTTATGAGAAATATCTTTCTTGGTTTTTTAGAGATTTTATTTTATTTATTTGTTTCCTTGAGAGAGAGTTGGGAGGCAGGAGCAGAAGGAGAAGAACAAACAGACATACTTAGTACAGAACCCAACATGGATCTTAAGCCTATGAACCTAAGATCATAACCTGAGGTGAAATCAAGAGTTGGATGCTTAACTGATTGAGTCGACCAAGTGCCCTGAGAAATAATTGTTAATGAAAGTGAAACAACTTACATGTTTCCCAACACAAATATAGATGCATAAATACCACAAAACTGTATAGAAAAGATATTATAACATGCACATCCATCTCTAATTAATAACTAGGCTTGGGTTTATATACGACTTATTAAATATGGAGTTGTGGTCAAGTTACTCAAATTAACTTCCATCTTTATTGAATGAGGTTAATATAAAACCTATTAGCATCCAGTGTCTGATAAATAGGAAGTACTTAAAGTGTGATACTTCTTTACTATATTTAAAGTGTGATAAAAGTAATTAAAAATTAAGAGTCACTTATGGTTTGTCTTTCTCTGCTTGACTTATTTCATTAAGCATGATACACTCTAGTTCCATCCATGTTGTCGCAAATGGCAAGATTTCATTAGTGACTCTTAATCTCACAAAACAAACTGAGGGTTGCTGGGGGGGAGGGGGTTTGGGAGAAGGGGGTGGGATTATGGACATTGGGGAGGGTATGTGCTTTGGTGAGTGCTGTGAAGTGTGTAAACCTGGTGATTCACAGACCTGTACCCCTGGGGATAAAAATATATGTTTATAAAAAATAAAAAATTAAAAAAAATAGTAATTAAAAATTTATTGTCTCCTGAGTTGTTAATTTTAGCCATTCTGACAGGTGTGAGGTGGTATCTTATTGTGGTTTTGATTTGTATTTCCCTGATGATGAGTGATGTTGAGCATTTTTTTCATGTGTCTGTTAGCTTTTTGTATGTCTTCTTTTGATAAATGTCTTTTCAGGTCATCTGCTCATTTCTTAACCAGGTTTTTTGTTTTTTAGATGTTGAGTTTGATAAATTCCTTATAGATTTTGGATACTAGCTCTTTATCTAATATGTCATTTGCAAATATCTTCTCCCATTCCTTTGGTTTCCTTTTAGATTCGTTGATTGTTTCCTATGACCCAACAATTGCACTACTAGGTATTTATCCAAGGATACAAACATAGTGATTTGAAGGGTTGCTCATTCTCTCTCTCTCTCTCTCTCTCTCTCTCTCACTATCTCTCTCTTTCAAATAAATAAAATCTTTAAAAATGTTTAAAAAACAAAACAAAATAAATCCCACTTGGTCGTGGTGAATAATCCTTTTAATGTACTGTTGAATCCTATTGGCTAGTATTTTGTTGAGTATTTTCGCATCTGTGTTCATCAAGGATATCGGTCTATAGCTCTCTTTTTTGGTGGGATCCTTGTCTGGTTTTGGGATCAAGGTGATGCTGGCCTCATAAAATGAGTTTGGAAGTTTTCCTTCCATTTCTATTTTTTGGAACAGTTTCAGGAGAATAGGAATTAGTTCTTCTTTAAATGTTTGGTAGAATTCCCCCGGGAAGCCGTCTGGCCCTGGGCTTTTGTTTGTTTGGAGATTTTTAATGACTGTTTCAATCTCCTTACTGGTTATGGGTCTGTTCAGGCTTTCTATTTCTTCCTGGCTCAGTTGTGGTAGTTTATATGTTTCTAGGAATGCATCCATTTCATCCAGATTGCAACCTCTTCGACCTCTGCCGCAGCAACATCTTCCTAGGAACAACGCAAAAGGCAAGGGAAGCAAGGGAAAAAATGAACTACTGGGATTTCATCAAGATCAAAAGCTTTTGCACAGCAAAGGAAACAGTTAACAAAATCAAAAGACAACTGACAGAATGGGAGAAGATATTTGCAAACGACATATCAGATAAAGGACTAGTGTCCAGAATCTATAAAGAACTTAGCAAACTCAACACCCAAAGAACAAATAATCCAATCAAGAAATGGGCAGAGGACATGAACAGACATTTCTGCAAAGAAGACATCCAGATGGCGAACAGACACATGAAAAAGTGCTCCATATCACTCGGCATCAGGGAAATACAAATCAAAACCACAATGAGATATCACCTCACACCAGTCAGAATGGCTAAAATCAACAAGTCAGGAAATGACAGATGCTGGCGAGGATGCGGAGAAAGGGGAACCCTCCTACACTGTTGGTGGGAATGCAAGCTGGTGCAGCCACTCTGGAAAACAGCATGGAGGTTCCTCAAAATGTTGAAAATAGAACTGCCCTATGACCCAGCAATTGCACTATTGGGTATTTACCCTAAAGATACAAATGTAGTGATCCAAAGGGACACATGCACCCGAATGTTTATAGCAGCAATGTCCACAATAGCCAAACTATGGAAAGAACCTAGATGTCCATCAACAGATGAATGGATCAAGAAGATGTGGTATATATACACAATGGAATACTATGCAGCCATCAAAAGAAATGAAATCTTGCCATTTGCGACAACATGGATGGAACTAGAGCGTATCATGCTTAGCGAAATAAGTCAAGCAGAGAAAGACAACTATCATATGATCTCCCTGATATGAGGAAGTGGTGATTCAACATGGGGGCTTAAGTGGGTAGAAGAAGAATAAATGAAACAAGATGGGATTGGGAGGGAGACAAACCATAAGTGACTCTTAATCTCACAAAACAAACTGAGGGTTGCTGGGGGGAGGGGGTTTGGGAGAAGGGGGTGGGATTATGGACAATGGGGAGGGTATGTGCTTGGGTGAGTGCTGCGAAGTGTGTAAACCTGGTGATTCACAGACCTGTACCCCTGGGGATAAAAATATATGTTTATAAAAATAAAAAATAAAAAATGAAAAAAAATGAGATTTAAAACTAGAATGGTCATAATGAATAATAACATAATTGAAATTTACTTAGAGTTAATAAATAAGGCACTATAATCGTAAAACTGTACCTCAATTCCTTTTCTAATGGTGAGAATAAATTAAAAGAGACAGTCAGTCATGAAGCCAAAATACTGAACAGAAACAAGGTAATGTGAAATTTAATTTTAGATTTGTCAGTAATAGTCTTTGTGATTCTGGAAAATACACTTAATATCTGCACATTTCAGTTATGTTTTCTGTAAAATGAGTTAGATTGGAAAGTCTCTAAATCTGTCTAGGTGCTCATTGTTTATAACTCTAAAATATATATTTCCTATATGAAAGATTATTTGAATATTGAAAACTTGATTTTTGTAAATATCTACTTGTTCTTAAAATACAATATTGCTTTAAATATTAATTGCTTTTCTTTCATTCTTTCAAGATTTTACTTAAATTTAAGTTAATTATCATATAGTATAGAATTAGTTTCAGGGGTATAATTTAGTGATTTGCCACTTGCATATGACACCCAGTGTTCATGGAAATGCCATCCTTAATGCTCATCACCCATTTACCTCATCACTCTATCCAACTTCCCTCCAATAACCTTCAGTTTGTTCTCTATACTTATGTTCACCTATAGTTATGAGTCTTTGTGGTTTGCCTCCCTCTCTGTTTTTTCTTTTATCTTATTTTATTTTTCCTTCCCTTCTCCTATGTTCATCTGTTTTATTTTTTAAGTTCCATATATGAGTGAAATCATATGGTATTTGTTTTTCTTGGACTAACATATTTTGCTTAGCATAATACACTCTAGTTCTATCCACCTCATTGCAAAGGGCAAGATTTCATTCTTTTTAATGGCTGGTAATATTCCACTGTACATGTTTGTGTTTGTGTGTATATATTTATACCACATCTTCTTTATTTGTTCATCAGTCAATGGACATTTGGGCTCTTTCATATTTTGGTTATAGTGAATAATGCTGCTATATACTTTGGTGTGCATGTGCCCCTCTGAATCACTATGTTTTTTTTTTTTTTTTATTTTTTTTTTATAAACATATATTTTTATCCCCAGGGGTACAGGTCTGTGAATCACCAGGTTTACACACTTCACAGCACTCACCAAATCACATACCCTCCCCAATGTCCATAATCCCACCCCCTTCTCCCAAACCCCCTGCCCCCGGCAACCCTCAGTTTGTTTTGTGAGATTAAGAGTCACTTATGGTTTGTCTCCCTCCCAATCCCATCTTGTTTCATTTATTCTTCTTCTACCCACTTAAGCCCCCATGTTGAATCACCACTTCCTCATATCAGGGAGATCATATGATAGTTGTCTTTCTCTGCTTGACTTATTTCGCTAAGCATGATACGCTCTAGTTCCATCCATGTTGTCGCAAATGGCAAGATTTCATTTCTTTTGATGGCTGCATAGTATTCCATTGTGTATATATACCACATCTTCTTGATCCATTCATCTGTTGATGGACATCTAGGTTCTTTCCATAGTTTGGCGATTGTGGACATTGCTGCTATAAACATTCGGGTGCATGTGCCCCTTTGGATCACTACATTTGTATCTTTAGGGTAAATACCCAGTAGTGCAATTGCTGGGTCATAGGGCAGTTCTATTTTCAACATTTTGAGCTGGCAAGGATGCGGAGAAAGGGGAACCCTCCTACACTGTTGGTGGGAATGCAAGCTGGTGCAGCCACTCTTAAATCTCATTTTAAAATACTTTATTTCTACATTTTTATTGACAATATTCAGGGTTTTTTTTTTAATTTTTGCTGTATCCCTTTAAGATTTATTTAAACAGGAATATAATTTCCCCAAATATTTTAATGTTTTTCATTGCCAACAGAGCTAACATAGATCTAAATTATTTTTAAGTATAATAGAAAATTTATGCCTGTAGAAGAATATCATGGAGATTTTTCTGGCTTAAAATGACTGATTAAAAACATTACACCACTTAGAATGGCCAAAATTAGCAAGACAGGAAATAACATGTGATGGAGGGGATGTAGAGAAAGGGGAACCCTCTTACACTGTTGGTGGGAATGCAAGTTGGTGCAGCCTCTTTGGAGAACAGTGTGGAGATTCCTCAAGAAATTAAAAATAGAGCTTCCCTATGACCCTTCAATTGCACTACTGGGTATTTACCCCAAAGATACAGATGTAGTGAAAAGAAGGGCCATCTGTACCCCAATGTTTACAGCAGCAATGGCCACAGTCACCAAACTGTGGAAAGAACCAAGATGTCCTTCAACGGACGAATAGATAAGGAAGATGTGGTCCATATACACTATGGAGTATTATGCCTCCATCAGAAAGGGTGAATACCCACCTTTTGTAGCAACATGGACGGGACTGGAAGAGATTATACTGAGTGAAATAAGTCTAGCAGAGAGGGTCAATTATCATATGGTTTCATGTATTTGTGGAGCATAAGGAATAACATGGAGGACAAGGGGAGTTAGGAGAAGGGAGTTGGGGGAAATTGGAAGGGGAGGTGAACCATGAGAGACTATGGATTATAAAAAACAATCTGAGGGTTTTGAAGGGGCGGGGGGTTGGGAGGTTGGGGGAACCAGGTGGTGGGTATTGGAGAGGGCACGGATTGCATGGAGCACTGGGTGTGGTGCAAAAACAATGAATACTGTTATGCTGAAAATGAATTTAAAAAAATAACATGCATGCTTTTCTCCATTTGTCTGTATATCTATATCTTTATCTATATATATATATATATATATATATCTACCTCTATTAATCTATCATTTATCTATCATCTATCTATTAGTAAGGAACTGACACCAGGTGAAGTATGTCCACTAAATTGGGGAATATGGTAAATAAGAAAAATTTATGGACAAGTAGAATGTACTGAATGAGGCAAAGCTTAGGGCACCTGGGTGACTCAGTCAGTTAAACACCTGCCTTTGGCTTGGGTCATGATCCCAAGACCCTGGGATCAAGCCCCACATTGAGCTTCCTGCTTAGTGGGGAGTCTGCTTCTCTCTCTACCTCTGCCTACTTCTCTCCTTGTTTGTGCACCCATGTGCTCTCTCTCCATCAAATAAATAAATAAAATCTTAAACAAATAAAAATAAAAAAAAATCAAAAGAGACAAAACTCAACAATGGAACCATTTGCATCACAAAACCTCAAAAATACTCTGCAGTGATTAGTACCAAATATGTCCAAAGATAGTAGTACAAAGTGGGGATGAAAGGAGAAGAATTCATTGAAATTCTCTTTGAGAAGAATCAGTAAGATCCCCTAGATCCCCTTTCCCAGGTTTCATTTTCCACAGCCTGGTGAATACCCCCTACCCAGCAGGGACCAAGTGGTTTACTCTTTGGAGAATGCAGCAAGAGGCAAAGAGGCTCCATATTAGGATACTAAAAAAAAAAAAGAGAGAGAAGAAGAAAAAGTAGAAAGAGAAGAAAGTAGAAAGAGAAGAAAGAAAGAAAGAAAGATGGAAAGAAAGAATGGGTAAAATAGGGGAGGATTAATGATGTTGAGTTTCCTGAGTGTTGTCATTGAGACTGAGGAAATTCTTATCCAGGACAATCCCCTGGTTCTAGGTAAGAGCAACTTATCTGAGAATTTAATAAAATTGGGCAGGAGTACCTGCCGAATTAATCATACTTGGAGGTGAAACATGTGTTGCCATAATGGAATAGTGTTATATGCATTATATTAGCATTGACCTTGCTTTGCTATTACTTAAATAATTCAGGAAATAAACCAAAAAGATAATGAAATTGAGTAATTTGGCTAATAACCTTACATATAGTTTTTTATGTTCTTTAGGTTGATAACTGAATTTAATGTCTGGTTTAAATTGAACACACTTGAATTCTGGATTAGAAGTGGCTGTGAATTCTGATTACATAAATATATTTCTAAAAGAATTTTTCCATGTGGAGGAATTCAGAGATGAGCTCTGCAAAGACTGAAAGGCTCTTGCACACTTGCTGTCCCATCAAAACATCCAGCAATTGATTATTCATAAAAGGAGCATGCGAACTCGTGTTTCTCAAAGTTAAAATGACTGCCACTAGAAACGTAATATCTAATCACTATTCCCCAATCAGCTGTTCCAATTTGGACTGATAATGTTCACAGATGATGATGGTTCATTTTCTAGCTCAGAATGAAGAATGTTTAGTTCTAAGAACTAAGGCCATTATTATTCACATGCTTTTGATCCAGGAAATTCTTGCCCAAAAAGGCAAACATAAGCCTGTAACTGTCATGGTAATGCATTATTTTAAGAAAGTGATGAAACAAAAATATATGTTTATAAAAAATAGAAAATTTAAAAAAAGTGATGAAACTAATTTATCTAACCAGATTGTTTGTTTATCTGATCAATTCAATATTAATCAATTTACTTACTAAGAATTATTTCAAGGCTATGTCTTACTGTGTTCAAAAATAGTACTAAGTCACTATATCACAAACTACCCAATCTCCATTGATAATCTTTTTAAAGGACAACTTGAACTCAGATTCCAAAACCATATAAACATCCATCCATAATTTCCCCCTGTAAGCCTCTTTTAAAGTAGTGTTCTCCTTTACTGTGTTGTGGTTAATAAACTTTGCATTGGTAACACATTAGTACACTGGTCTTTTGAGACAGTTTTTAACAGGGATTTCTTTCATCAAGTCACCAGGCTGGTTATAAAGTTGAAGTTCAAACATACTTGAAATGCAAGCCCACAAGTTTAATTTCCCTGACAAATATTTTTTAATTCATGGAGAGCCATAGTAGTGAGATGATCGTCTTTGATTGCAGAGATAGTTTATTAAATCTGTTCACACCGGGTCTTAGTTTCAGCTCCCCACCTTTAGTATTCTTCCAGATTCTTTAAGATAAAACTGAAGTGTGATCATTCAGCTCTTGTCCACATCTTCTGGAAATGTTAAGCATTTACTACTATAGATCTGATATCAGAAAGTTTTATTTAAGTCTATGGAAAACCTACACTGTTCCTGACACATTGTTGCATCCACAATACTTATTAAATTAATGAAAATATTAACTTACTAAAGGCTTTTAGAATTTCCTTCCCTTATGGCACCTGTGGGTTTAATTCCAATTTCTTCCAGAAGTAAACATCCCATCAATATAAACTGAATTATATGTATTGCATTTTATCCATCATGTCTAGGTGTTCAAAGGGTGAAAGTTTCTCTTTCAATCTCATTGGCCTTCTCATAATATCAAATACTAGTTCATTCAGTGCATCCAGTCAAAATCTGGAAAAGAAGCTGGTAAAAGGAGAGCACAATCTATTGGAATGATTGAAACCTGAAAGAACTGTTTAGATTTATGAATGGTATAAAATTTTAGGCTTGATTTTAATAACTTTAGTTACTCTATTTCTTCCCAAGCAGATGGTGAAGCTTATGAAGAAAATACAATTAGATCTACAGAAATAAAATAATTACATTTTATTTGTACATCCCAATTATAGGATTAAATTACTGACCCAATATTATAGGTCTTATTCAGAGACTTTCTTAGTATTTATTTTATAACAAGATTTCTATTGTACAAAATTGAATCTAAGTATTCATTTTATATGTTCAGTGATTAAGAATAATTTTCCTGTTTTTCTTACCCTCTTCATTCCTTCTTCCTATTAGAGAATAATTTTCTATTATAAGAGTATATCAGTTTAAGTCTATGAAAGAAGGACAGTATTGTTAGGAGATGTCCTATTTGTCTTATAAACATTCCACTTTAAAAAATCTGGACAAATTAATTGTACTAGCTGAGGAGGACCTTGACCATAAAGATCCATTGTCTTTCCTGTAATTAGCAACTCCCTAGTCTTTATCATTGACAGGGGAAAAGACAAGGGGAAGAATTCTAAGAAGAATAGTTCATTGATGTATATTTAAAGTGGACCTGAAAGATAAAAGCTATTTTTTATTATTTCCTTTTGTGCTGTAAATATATCCTTGATAATCTACAATTACACTGAAATTACACTGCACCTACCCATTGTTTCAGATGTTAGATTTGTATTCAAAATTTGGGAACCTGCTGTGTATTAAGTATGATATTTATTTCCATTCTCATCTTTTCTGTTACACACCGACTTTTAAAATTGTTACTTCATGATTCACTTATTATCTGGGTTCAACAGTGGAAACTCTACTTCTGCTAGAATACATTTGGTAGATTGTTTTACTTGACCTTTAAAGCTTGACTGACAGCAGTATAGAGGAACAACTAGAGAATGTTGAATGTATGCAAGAGGATAATAAAATGATTTATGCAAATGATGAAAGGAATGGAAACAGAGGATTATGAGAAAAGGGGGCATAAGTAAGATAGTAAAAATATCCAAATCCATATGCATTATTTAGGTATGTATTGATATAAACTCTATGCCTCAAACAAAATAAGTCTTATTATTGGTTGTCTTTTTATTTCTGGAATATTTGGTATTATAAGAATTTTAAATAAAAACTATAAGGCAATGATTATTTAAAAATATTATAAATAATTACATTCATTATAGTCCAAATATGCCAGTATTCTTATACTTTCTTGTAAGTATGAAAGGAAATTTAAGTGTTTAGTTATCCATATCTTATACATACCTTAATTAATTTATACACCTAACTTACGATTTTTAGCAGTAAAACCAATATACAACATATCCAATCTAGTTATTTTTACATCATTAAGTTATCAAAAATGCCATTATTTATCCAACAAACAAATTAAGAGCCAACAAAATGTTCAGTGGCTTCCTCTAATAATTTAAATAATCTGTGGTACATACATAGCAATAAAAAAAAGAATCTTGAGGTCCATTATGCTTTAATGTATTGTTATGACACATTATATCACTACAAGAAGACATGCAAATCAACATCCCTAATCATCAGGGCAATACAAATGAAAACCACAGTGAAATATCTGTTCACACGTGTTAGGATGGTTATTAGAAAGAAAAAAACAAGAGATAAGAAATACTGATGATGATGTGGAGAGAAGGGTATCCTTACACATTGTTTATGGTAATGTAAATTGGTAGAGCCACTGTGGATAACAGTATGAAGGTTCTTTAAAAAATTAAAAATAAATCTGCCATAGGATCCAAATATTGCATTTCTGGTTTTATATCCAAATGAAACAAAATCATTATCTCAAAGAAGTATGTCATGTTTATTGCAGCATTAATTATAATAAGCAAAGTATGGTTCTGTGTCCATCGATGGATAAATGGATAAAGAAGTTGTGGTGTATAAGTGTGTGTGTGTGTGTGTGTGTGTGTGTGCGCGTATGTAGGGGGAATGTATATATACATGTGTATGTGTGTATATGTATATAAATATAGCATGTTTATATATGTATATACATATGTACATATGTGTGTGTTTGCGTATACACAAACCAACAAAAATTGAGTTTATTAACCTGCTAGGCAAGGGATTATATATACCAGTAAAGAATTCACACTATGAAATATTATTTAAAGTTAAAAATAATGAAATCCTTTCCTTTTGTGTGTGTGCCTAGGATGAACTGACATTTGGAGGGCATTTTGGTAATTGAAAGAGTCCAGACAGTGGAAAAAAAAATCACACGATACCACTTATATGTGGAATCTGGAAAAAAAGAAAAAAGAGTGACATCATTCAAATAGGGAAACAGAATGGAATGGTGGTTGCCAGGGGCTTGGGGATAGGGAAAATAGGGAAATTTTAGTAAAAGGTACAAAGGTTAGTTACAACTTGAATGAGGTCTGAGGAGTTAATATACAAGATGATACAAGACTGCCAACACTGTACTGCATAACTGAAATTTGCAAAGGAATAGAACCTAAAACAAAAGCAAACACAAGGTAAATATGTGATGGTTGTGTTAATCGACTCAATGAAAGGGGTCATTTCATGTGAATAGATATTTCGAATCATCACTTAGTACACCTCGAGTATCTTTCAATTTTATTTTCAATTATACTTCAAAAAAGTTGAAAAGAAGTTTTCAATATTGACTCATCAATTGTGATGAATGTACTACACTAATGCAAAGTGTTAATAATAGGATAAACTGTGAACTGTGTGCAGGGGTTGGGGGAGATATATATGGATATTCTCTGTACTTGCCACTCAATTTTCCCATAAACCAAAAGTCTCCATAAAAATAAAATAATTAAAGAGAATCAATATGAAACATAATGGAGAAATAATTATGGTGTAAAGATATTTTTTGAATCTCTTATTTTAAGATACTAGGAAAGCTGTTGAGACTTTGAGAAAGAGAAAACAGGTGGTAGAAACAAGGTAGAGGAAACACAAATCGAAGATAGTAGCCACAGGACGTGGCTTCCTGAGGGAGTCAGCAGCAAAACTCAAATCTGGCAAAAACGATCCAAAGATCAAAGATAGATGTGGGTCCTGAGAACAGGGTTTGTAAATTGCTGCAGGTACAAGTCTCTCATTTTTCTTCACAGAACTAACAGCTGGCAATTGTGGCCTCTGCTTTTAGGTAAAGTCTGGACAATATTTTAGAAGAAGTTGCACTCCACTGAGAAGTCTGAGGAAGATAATAATTCCTGTGAAGAGACAGAGAAAAACCTTAGAGACCAAGTGGCTTAAGGAGGTATGGAGAAGAAAGAAGGAGGGAGAATAATTCATTTTCCTAAAGTGAAATGAGCTAATATATTCCTTCAGTACTTTACCAGAGTAGTTTTGGGGATTTTAGTTGCCTGCTTCTGTCTGCTGTCTGCCTGATCCACACTCCCCCCAGGGTAGCTGGGCTATCAACACTTGCATTTAGGAGCGAAGCCTGTTAAAGAAATATGTTTGTCACAACTGCAGAGATATTTTGCATTAGGCATCTGTACCAAAGAAGGGAATCATGCTTTCATAAGTCTGGATGGAAAAGCAATAAAAAATACATATTTGAAGAAAACCAACCACCAGAACAAAAAAGACTGAGCTGAACAACAGAAAACTTACTTTCAAATAAATAATTAGAGCATTGAAAAATAACCTTTAAAATTTACATTAGGTATTCACAGAAATTGAGAAAAAATGTTTTATACATTAAATACAAAGAGGTTACCATAAGAATGAGCAAAATACAAGGAGTATTTTTGGAAATTAGACTATGACTACTGATATGAAAAATTCACAGGATAAAATGTATAATAAAATGTTTTAAGTTGAATATGAAATGAGTCATGTGGGAAAAATGGAAAATATATCTTATAATATATAGAAAACCAGTTGATATATGATCAACTAATATTTGACAGGGGAGCTAAGGGTACTCAATGGACAAAAACAGTCTCTTCAATAAATGGTGCTGGGAAAACTAGATAATTACATGCAAATGAATGAATCTAGACCCTTATCTTATATGACACACAAAAACTAACTTGAAATAAAGACATAAATGTAAGACCTGAAGTTATAAACATATTAGGAGAAAACATAGGAAAAAAATCTTAATATGGGTCTTGACAATGATTTTTGGATATGACCTAAAGCACAAGCAACAAAATCAGGATTACATCAAACTCAAAAGCTTCTGCACAATGAAAGAAATGATCAGCACAATAAAAAGGCAAGTTTTATAATAGGAGGAAAAATTTCAAAGCATACATCTGATAAGGGGTTAATGCTTAAAATATATAAAGAACTCCTACCACTCAATAGCAAAATAACAAATGTCCCAAATAAATAGATATTTTCCCAAAGAAGATACTCAAATGGCCAAAAAGGTACATGAAGAGATGTTCAACATCTAATAGTAGGGAAATGCAAATCAAAATCATAATGAGATATACTTCACAACTGTTAGAATGACTATCATCAAAAAGATGAGGGATAACAAATATTGCTGTGAATGTGAAGAAAAGGGAATGTTTGTGTACTGTTGATGGGAAGGTAAACAGTTACAGCCACTACAGAAAACAGTCTGGATATTCCTCAAAAAATTAAAAACAGGACTATCATATGGTCCAGCAGTTCCACTGCTAAGTATATATACAAATGAAATAAACCATTACCCTGAAGAGATGTACATCACTATGTTTATTGCAGCATTATTTAAAACGTTCAAGATATGGAAACAACCTAAGTGTCCAGCAGTGGCTGGATAAATAAAGAAAAAAAAAAACATGTTTATGTATACACACACACACACACACACACACACAGGAGTATTATTCAACAACAAAAATGGAGGAACCCCTGTTGTCTGGGACAACATGGTGAATCTTAAGGGTATTATGCTAAGTGAAATAAGCCATTTGGGATAAACTTCAGTTGCCTGTAGGGATAACAGGCTTAATGATGCACCTTCACTGGCTGCGTTCTCTTCTAGCTACCACTCCCTGGTTCCCCACCTTGAGATTCCAATATAAACTAGGACTATTCAAAACTCTGCCTCAGGGTCTTTTGGAAGAACTCAAATTTAAATGGGATCTGTTTTCAGGAGGCTTGAAAAACTAGAGTGATACACCACGCTATTTTTTTTTTTTTTTAAAGATTTGTGTTTGTTTGTTTGTTTTTAAAGATTTTATTTATTTAAGACAGAGAGAGAGTATGAGAGAGAGAGAGAGAGGACAGTGGGAGAAACAGACTCTCTGGCGATCAGAGAGCCTCATGTGGGACTCGATCTCAGACTCCAGGATCATGACCTGAGCAGAAGGCAGTTGCTTAACCAACTGAGCCACCCAGGAGCCCCACCACTGTGTGTTTTGATGAACATCTAAATTAATGGATCCCTTCTTACAATGAAAGAACTTTATAAGTGGTAGTAAAGTCCCTGACTAGAGTTTTAATGATTTCAAATCCTTACAGATGACACTTACAAGCAGAAGATACTGGTTTAAGAATTAAATTGTATACTGTTAACACACTTCAAGAAGTCTCTCTAGACAGAGGCCTCAGAGTTTTTCTTGGACTCTTTCAAAATTTTTGAAACTTATTTTCATTGGGGGCACCTGGGTGGTTCAATCAGTTAAGCCTCCAACTCTTGATTTTGGCTCAGGTCATTATCTCTCAGGGTCCTGAGATTGAGCTCCTAGTTGGGCTCTGTGCTCAGCAGTCTACTTGTCCCTCTCCCTCCCCTTCTGCCCCTAAGATCCCACTCATGATCTCTCTCTAAAATAAATAAAAGACAGAAAGAAAGAGAGAGTGAAGAACACAGGCAGGGGGAGTAGCAGAGGGGGAGGGAGAAGCAGGTTACCCGCTGAGCTGGGAGCCCAATGCCAGGGCTAGAGCCCAGCTTTTTTTTTTTTTTCCAGGAAAGTTAACTGCTTTATTATCATGACAAGACAGATGACAGGTTTTCACTTCACCATTACATTCATGCTAGGGACAACACTGTTTCCTACTCCAGATGCTATGTGGTCTTTTAAAAACACATTATTTACTATGCTTGGGATATTTGGGCATGCTTAATAAAATTTAAAAAATATTACAAAACATTCCTTTTTTTTTTTTTTACTGAGTGAAGTACCTAATTTTATACAATTTACACACAATGTTTAATTTTAGTAACAGAAACAATGATGTCATTTCACTTTTTGATATTTAACAGTAACAAGACTTGCACTTCCCAAGACGTGCACTACCGCCAGAAAAGAGTCTATCGTCAACAGGAGGGTCTTGGCGTCTTACATATTATGTTCCCACTTTAAGTTCTATTTGCTAGATTTTAAAAGACACAAAGACAATGAACAAGTGGCTCATAAAAAAGGAATAAAAGCAGCTAATAACAACACTGATGTATCAATCTCATTATGATTAAAGAAATACAAATTAACAAAACAAGATACCATTTTCCACTTATATTGGCAAAGATTAAATTAAAAAAAGGCTCCTATCTATAGCTGAGCAGGGAAAAAGTAGCTGGGGGTGAAGGGCTGGTCACACATTGGATATATATATATCTACTCCCTGAGATCATGAGCTGAACCCAAGGCTGACCACTGACTGAGCCACCCAGGCACCCCTAAAATAAATAAAATCTTTAAAAAATAACCAAAAACTTATTGTTGGTAATGGCGCAGTATTGATAGTTAAATAGTTAATTGAAATAACTTCTAAATTTTGCTCGAGATATCCCATTAATTTGAATCTTCTTTGTTTTAGCTAACAAGTTATTATGGTCAAATTTTCCTTATAGAAATACAATGTAAGTTATGAAAGTTTTAAACATATGTTATATCTTAGTCACTTTAAATTATATGTATGCTTGAGTTTAGAATCCTAAGTTTTCATAACAGAACTAATCAAATTCCCTGGTTGAATAATTTTCTATCAAAATAATGATATATTCAGTTATGTTTCTGATCAGGTAAATGTATGTTAAATCAAAAGAAGCATGAGTCATGAATGACTTGGTTTGTGTTTGTTTTGGTTATAAACAGAACACAACACAGTTACATATAAATTTCCCCAAATATTTAACAGTTAATTTTTGACATGCATATCATTTCCCTGATATTTTAACACTTAAAAGTCATTAATATTTAAACACATTTTAATTTTTGTCATTAAGACTCATTGCATTCCTGAAAATTGCCTTTCCCCATATTTTAAAAGACTCAGTTTCTTCCCAAATATGTTAAACCATGTGTAATGTTTAAAATTGAGGAAAAAAGGACTCATTTATCAGAAAAAAAAAAATGGGGATGACAACCCAGATATCTAAAGTTGCCATAGAGGATTTCTTTTCTTCAAGACTGTCATCTGGCTATGTGTTTAGATGTTTGTCTCTTATTATTTCTTCCTGGTACTTAGGAAGCTATTTTAATTGAAACAATCAGGTTTTTTCCCACTTAAAGAAGAAAAATATATTTTACTTCTCAATGTTGTTACCTATTTAATTTTTTCTGGTTTTCATGGAAATCTGTATAAAACTTTAAAGACAAATTAAGAAAGATGACTGTACATAGGGAAAAAGGAAGTGTACACCCCTGGATGAGTAGTCTTCATTTTTTCTATGTATTTAAAGGACTCCTAGTAATAAATTTAATAGGATTTTGAAGCAACATGGGAAATATTTGAGTAATTCGGGGAGATTTTATGTCTGAGAATATCCAGGAAAATACTGGGAAAAAGCATTGTTTATCACATAGTTGTTCAGTCAGATGATAATAAAAGTGTATTATTAAGGTACTTGATTTTATTTATATAGACTCCTTCTCTCTCTCTTCCTCCCTCCCTCTCTCAATTCCCCTTAATTTGTGGCAGTTATGTTCTTTAAAGTCACTGCAGACACTGTATTAATAAATATTAAACCACTGCTTCTTGGAAAAACACAGGATTAGGTTCCTAAGAGTTCCTGGTTTTATTTTTGTCAACCAATCAAAGCTTAACCCTATTTTATGTGTCTTTCTATTTAAAGACACTTACTTGATATACGTTATTGATTTATTAACACTGAACTCAGAGCCAAATAGCATATAACTCTTCACACATGAATGAAACTTATCTAACACATCTTTTTCTCTATAAGGGACATCAGAATTTCCTGTGCTTAGGAACACGAGATAGCCTTTCAGTACTATGGTTGTGGGCCATTTTAAAGAGAAAAATCACTGATGAAA
This sequence comes from Mustela nigripes, assembly GCF_022355385.1. Taxonomy (NCBI): domain Eukaryota; kingdom Metazoa; phylum Chordata; class Mammalia; order Carnivora; family Mustelidae; genus Mustela; species Mustela nigripes. The sequence goes on from NC_081560.1 coordinate 131,696,275, forward strand.
AAGTACAAAAATGTAATATCCATGTTACAAAGGACACTTGTTTGCAGAGATGAAACAAGAGTGTCTCCTTGTTTGAACTAAGCTGGGAATATATATGAAGGGCAATTCAAAATTTTCATCACCTGTGCCTGTCTGCGGTGACCACGAAAGCACCATGAATTTGATTTTAGAGAGTAGGCAAATTTACAACTATGGAATCTGTGAATAATGAAGATCAACTCTCTGTATGTGTGTGTGTGTGTGTGTGTGTGTGTGTGTATAACTAGGTGTCGGAATAAAGTTTAATTTCATTTTTCTAAAACATTTTTCCATAATATATATATAGTCTTAAAATGCAAATTTTCTGTGCATGTAGGTCAAAACCAGTGGAACAATGGGCAAGTTTATATGGTTCTTATAAATATTGTCTCTTCATTTTTACAAAATGAAGAGTGAAAGAATGAAAATACAACCACAAAAGTAATTCGAAAAGAAAAGTTTTGATTGTCAAAAAATTCACTCACAAATGCAGTAAAACAAACATTATTTTTTTCTAATTATATCTACTTAATAATAGTAATACATGATCATAGAAATACATTTAAATTCAATAGAGAGGTAATTCAGTATTAAAAATAGCCCTACTTACTTTTACGCCTACACCCTACTAAAAGTGCCATTTTGAGCTCCTTTTTTAGTTTTGTTCACCAAAAAACAATATGCATTTTGGAATGTTTTTAATTAAATAAAATTTAACTGCTTTTCAGTCTGAAATGAACATGAAATTACGTAGAGTAAGCATTATAACCTAACAAATAGATTATAACTATGTCCATGTGGATAGTTTTTTGGGGTTATCTAATTTGAAACACGCACTTTCCCAATGTCTTCATAGGCTTTATGTATATATATCCACTCCCCAAATCAAAGATAAGATGTATGGTAGGTATGTAGTGACATCATCTTGTGTTATTATTTTATGTACACTTTTATTACAAATGAGCCTCACAATCTTTTTTCCTCTATTTTCATTGGCTTTTGTAAATTGTCTATTTAGTCTTTTCCTCATTTTTTCTACTCATTTATTCTGAGAAAATTTTTTAATACATTCTGGGTTCTGGACATTTATCAGTTTTGTAAGTTTCACCTATCTTTTTTCTTTTTAAAAATAGATTTAAATTTTTTTTTAATTTTTAAATTACTTATTCATTTGACAGACAGAGATCACAAGTAGGCAGAGAGGCAGGAAGAGAGAGAGGGGAAGCAGGCTTCCTGCTGAGCAGAGAGACTGATGCAGGGCTCGATCCCAGGACCCTGAGATCATGACCTGAGTGGAAGGCAGAGGCTTTAACCCACTGAGCCACCCAGGCACCCCTTACCTATCTTTTTTCATTCGTTACTTGTATGAAGTCATTTGAGGAAAAGAAGTTCTCATTTTAATATAACTGAACTTGTTAATTATTTTTTGCAAACAATGTTTTTGGTATCTTATTTAAGACATATACCCTCCTGAGGTCATGATATTTCAGTAAGATTTTCTGGAAACATGTTTATTAACTTACCAATCACAATGGTTCTATTATTTGCTGAAAATTGAATTTTGCTATGTTATTATATGAGATAGCAATTCAATTTATTTATTTATTTATTTTTCTGTACTGAGGCATGATTTTTCTAGTATCAATTATTGAAAAGAACTTTTTTTCTCATTATTTTTGACAAAAAGTATTTTTGACAAAAGTGTTTTTGACAAAAATCTGATACTTCTGTACAAGTGGATCTGTTTTAGAAATCTCTAAGTTTTCATATTTCTATTTGTGTATGTTACTTCATTATTGCCACAATGCTTATCAAATTTAGATTTCTAATAATTCTAGATATTTGGGAAAATTCTCCACTGTGTGCTTCTGTTATCTTTTCTTTAATGGGTTTTTATTTAAATTCTTTTGCTATTCTTAGCCATATGTTATCCCTTTGACTTTAGAATTGATATACCAAGTCATATAATAATTTACTAAGCAGTACTTTTGTTTCTGTGTATGTTTTATTTTATAATATATTTTAAAAAGTAACTTTGAATAAATAAAGTTGTACAACACCTTTACAGGAAAAATTTTAAAACTTAAGTGAGAGGTGCCTGGGTGGCTCAGATGGTTAAGTTTCTGCCTTTGGCTCAGGTCATGATCCCAGGGTCCTGGGATCCAACCCCAAATTAGGCTCCCTGCTCAGCAAGAAATTTGCTTCTTCCTCTCCCACTCTCCCTACTTGTGTTGCCTCTTTTGCTGTGTCTTTCTGTCAGATAAGTAAGTAAAATCTTTAAAACAAACAAACAAACAAAAACCAACTTCAATGAGATACTTTAAAAAATGAAAATATACAACTTGTTAGTGGATTAGAATTATTACATTATTCAAAAGTTATAATTATTATTAGGCAAATACACTTGTAACAACCATCTTCACCAAGAAACAAAACTATGCCAGCAAGTCCAGAAGTCCCTCATGTGTTCAGATCTAATCCTAGTCATCTCATTTACATCTAACCAAAGTAAACACTATTTTATTATAGTAAAAACTTAGTTGTTTTTTTTATGGTTTTGTTACACAGAGACATTACTAGTCTAACAATTTAGTCTTTCTCACTTTTTAACTTTTTTTTTTTTTAATTTTATTTGTCAAAGAAGAGAGATTCAGAAGACAAGCAGGGGGAATGGCAGGCAGAGGGAGAAGCAGACTCCTTGCCAAGGAGGGAGCCCTATGTGGGGCTCGATCCTAGGATCCTGGGATTGTGCCCTGAGCTGAAGGTGAATGCTTATCTGACTGAGCCACCAGGGCATCCCTTAACTTTTGTTTATGCATTTCAGGTCTCTCTTAATTTACACTCCCCACCCTTTCTTTATTATAAGCTGTGTCCTTTGAAGAACCTGTACTCACCTGTAACATATGATTTCCCACAGCTTGGATTTTTCTTATTACGTGTCTATGGTATTACGTATTATGCTGGATACAGATGGTTGATCAGACTTTATCATATGGAAATTGGTAAAGATACAAACGTGGCTGCCCAGGCTTTCATCATCTTTCCATAAACCTATTCCAATGTGCATCTGATGCTATTTTAGCAGACACACTTTCATACATTTTTCTTAAAATTTCTGAGTATAGTTGACATGTAACGTTATACTAGTTTCAGGTGTACAAGTATAGCTGCTATCTGTCACCATACAATGTTATTACAATACTATTAGCTATATTCCCTATGCTGTACCCTTTATTCCTGTGACTTATTTATTCCATAACTGGAAGCTGCATCTCCCACTACCCTTTAACCATTTTGCCCATCCCTCCACCCAGAAGATGAATTTTTTTTTTTTAAAGGTTTTATTTATTTGTTTGACAGAGACAGAGATCACAAGTAGGCAGAGAGGCAGGAAGAGAGAGGAGGAATCAGGCTCCCTGCCTAGGAGAAAGACCGATGCAGAGCTCAATCCCAGGACCCTGAGATCATGACCTGAGCTGAAGGCAGAGGCTCCAACTTGCTGAACCATCCAGGTGCCCTGCAGAAGACACACTTTTAATTTCTCTTTCTGCTTCTAAATTTTTTCACACATATGAAAACACCATTACAAATATCCATATTATATTTGTATTAATTCTAAAAGAACTTATGATTTAATTTTTTTCATACATAATATTATATCATTTTTACCCAGATATTTTTCTTTCTATTTATTTTTCTTACCTTATTACATTGGTTATACTTTTGTATGCTATAGAATAGAATGGGGACATGGGGCATTCTTGCTTTTTTCCTATTTCAGAGCACAACTTTCAATATTTCACCATAAAATGCGATAGTTTCCATAGATTTTATGTAGATACAGTATATTAGATTACAGAAATTTCCTTCTATTCCTAAGGTGCTCAGAAATCTCTTTGCTCTTTCAAATAGATGCTTAATGTAATCAAGTAAGTATTGCAACCTTTCAGGTAATTATGTGATTTCACTCATTTATCTGCTGACACTCATTATGTATTGATTTTCACATGTTAAAACAACTAACATTCATGAGTTAAGCTCCGCTTGATCATGATATAATATAATGTTTATGGACTGGTACATTAAGTTGTTAATAATTTATTTAGGATTTTTGTATACATATTTATAAGACAGATTAATTTGCTTTCTGTGATGGCAAAACAAGCATCATTTAGAAACTTCTTTTTGCTCCATTATTTGATTCCTTATTTTCCTCAATCTTTGAAGAATTTTTAGATGTATGTATGCTCAATTTTATCTAATATTTTAAATGTGTATTTCCCCATCTCACTTAAATAATTTAACTGGAATTAAAATTCTAGGTTTGAAAGATTTTTTTCTGTAGAACTTGAAAGGGAGTGGTTTTTGTTTTTGTTTGTTTGTTTGTCTTTTAGCTTTTAATGTTGTTTCTGAGAGAGATATTCAAAAACATAGGACAGTATCCATACTTCTATATAGAAGTAACATTTTACCAATGATGTTTTCATTGGAAAGGGTAACATGGAGACTTTCAAATATATCTGTAATTACTTATTTCACAGACAAAGAAAAATATTTGAAACAAAAATAGGAACAAGTTAAAATGTGGGAAGTGTAGTTTCTGTTATTCTCTGTACTCTTCCATATGTGGAACAAACACAAATACGTAAAATTTGTATGTTTGTATCAACATCCTTGGTGACAGAAAAACACATGCATTTCTTTGTATTTAATTTTTGTAACAATTATTTCACTTTGCAGTTTTTTTTCAAGTTTTGTTTAACTACAGTAAGGCACATTCACAATGTAAATGTTTTCAGGAGACAATACCAAACAGTGAATGAATTTGTTAATGAGACAAGAGAAGTTTAGTAAAATTGAAATGGAGATAAGAATGGAATAAACTAACATTCAGAAATATATTTGTATATCATCAATTTTACTAGAATTTATTAAGATGTAAAGTCTTACTGCTAACTTGCTCATTTTCTAATTTAAAAATTACTTATTTTTTAATTTAAATTCAATTAACACATAATCTATTATTGCTTTCAGAGTTAGAGGTCAGTGATTCATTAGTATTTTTTTTAAGATTTTATTTATTTATTTGAGAGAAAGAGAGGGAGGCAGAGGGAGAGAGAGCATGCACCAGTGGAGGAGAGAGGCAGAGGGAGAGAGAGAAGCAAACTCCAAGGGGAGTTTGATATGGGGCTTGATCCCAGGGACCTGGAATCATGACCTGAGCCAAAGGCTGATACTTAATTGACTGAATGGCCTAAGCACCTTATATATATCCAGTGCTCATCACATCACGTGCCCTCCTTAATGTTCATCACCCAGTTAACCCACCCACCCACCCTTTTCCCCTCTAGCAATCCCAGTCTGTTTCCTATATTTAAGAATCTGTTATGGTTTTTATCTCCCTCTCTCATTTTTGTCTTCTTTTATTTTTTCCTCTCTTCCCCTATGAGACTCTGTTTTGTTTCTTAAATTCCACACATCAGCAAAATCATATGGTAATTGTCTTTTTCTGATTGACGTATTTTGCTTAGCATACATGTTCCATCCATGTCATTGCACATGGCAAGATTTTATTCTTTTTGATGGCTGTGTAGTATTCATATCTATATCTACTTATCTATCTATATATATCACATCTTCTCTATCCATTCATCTGTCAATGGACATCTGAGTTCTTTCCATGGTTTGACCATTGTGGACATTGCTACTACAAACATTGGAGTGCAGGTGCCCCTTTGGATCACCACATTTGTATCTTTGGGGTAAATACCCAGTAGTGCAATTGCTGGTCATAGGGTAGCTCTGTTTTCAACCTTTTCAGGAACCTCCATACTGTTTTCCAGAATGGCTGCACCAGCTTGTATTCCCACCAACAGTGTAAGAGTGTTCCCCTTTCTCCACATCTTCGCCAACAACTGTTGTTTCCTGAATTATTAATTTTAGATGTTCTGACCAGAGTGTGGTGGTATCTCACAGTAGTTTTGATTTGAATTTCCTAATTTTGAGTTATGTTGAGCATTTTTTCATGTGTCTGTTGGCCATTTGGATGTCTTCTTTAGAGAAATATCTGTTCATATCTTCTGTATATTTTTTGAGTGGATTATTAGTTCTTTGGGTGTAAGTTCTTTATAGATTTTGGAAACTAGGTCTTTATCTGATATGTCACTTACAAATATCTTTTCCCACTTTTTCAGTTGTCTTTTGGTTTTGTCAACTGTTTATTTCACTGTGAAAAGCTTTTTATCTTGATGAAGTCCCAATAGTTCATTTTGCTGTTGTTTCCTTTGTCTTTGGAGGCATGTCTAACAAGAATTTATTAAATGCAAAAATTTGTCTGTATTTTGAGTACATTTGGTAGGATAAATTTTCACAAGTGATGTGTTCCCTGGATTTTTCTCTTTTAGTACCATAGGTAAATGACAGAGAAATTTTTAAAAAATGCATAATCATGAATGGACTGGAAAAGCTTCTTTTATTATTTATATTTTGGATTATCAACTGTTGTATTTTGGTGCATTTACAAACCTTCCAAATTCTTCCAAAACCTTCTATATTCTTCTTCAATATGTTATGCAAAAATTAATCTACTCTTCACATAAAATATAACAACAAGAATTTGTGCCACTGTACTCATTAGATGTTTTGGTGAAATGTTCAATTTAGCAAATGGTGAAGTTTTGTAGTGATTATTTTTTCATTAAAAATGCATTAATCTGCTGTTCTGTAATTATTATGATGTATATGGATTCTCCATATGTTCTGCTACTTCATGAATCCATACAATATTCTTACTGCTTTTTTGTCGCTTAGAGTTAATAATTACTAGTCCTATCTTAATAATCCTACTGTAGGGCTATTTCCCAGTCATCTATGTTGCCATGTCTTTGAAAGATGTGATCATCCATCTTGTGGTAACCCATCTTTTATCATATCTTTCTTTTTTTTTAAGATTCTTTTATTTTTGTTTAATTGTTTTGATAACATTTATATTAGTAAACATTTATATTAGTAAACATTATTAGTACATTCATAAACACAACATTGATATCAGTAAAATACTCTATATGACTACAACTAAATGGCATTAATACTGGGCAAAAATAAAACCATCACTAATACAACCTGCTGAGAGAGAAATGACAATGGCCTGTTTTGTAAATTCTATTAACAGAAACTTAGATTCCTTGATACAACATTAGAAACTCTGAAACCCCGCCCAGGTCCAGTTTTAAGTACTATCATTACAGTCCTAGTGGTGGTCTTTACATGGGTTTACTACATATATTTCATAAGTAGCCATTAGTATAATTTTACCAAACAATGAAGTGGTTTATGCAGTGGCAAGATGAAAAGTGGTTTAATGACAACCAATAATCAATTTGAACTCATGACTAGATAAGTGTATTTAAGAGAATGATGTGAAGCTTTTACTATAAGTTATATACCATTTATTAGTTTTTTTCTTTTATTCATTAAGACATTCATTTACAGCATATGCATTTTGCCATGGTGTTAATGGTGACATCTGAACTGAAAAAACAAATTTTCTGAAAGTTATTTGATTCAGAAAGGTATCACTGCAACTACAAGTCTATCAATTAACTATATGAGAAATTAAAATGAAAGCATGAAGGAAATGAATAACTTATAGAGTACTTACTCATTCTAAAGTGTAATTGGTATGCAATGACCCTATGACCTAAAGAAAAGTTAAATTGTTCAGAAAAAAATAAAAGTATATCATAATTTCTTAAATACAAGGACCAAAATATACACGTTAAAACATCCTTCTAATTTGGCTTATTTTTCATGGTTTTAAGTTTATTTTAGAATTAATGGATGCTATCTGATTAAAACAACATGCTTTGGGTATAGGTAGTCTTTGGAAAATGCTGACGATAAATATATTTATCAAAGATTGAATTAATATTAATGCATTCTTTTCCTATTGTAGTTTATATACATTATTATATGCACATGTATGGATTATTGAAAGATTTGAACTCAGAGGGATTATAAAATAAAGATGGCTTTATTTTATGAAAAGTTGCTGCCTTTAACCAGAGTAATGCCAGGTAATAAAGAATCTTTATCTCTTGAGTGGATGATTTAGTAAAAAGAAAAGTTGAAGGAGGGAAAGATCAGTACATCAATAAAAGAAAAAAAATGGCTGTGAATTGTCATGATACAGTGAACATTAAAGAAATTTGAGTTTCTCTTCTCATAAATATTAAAACAACTATCAGACTGATAAAGTATTTCTTAGTATTGAAACACTTTTTACAACATAATGATTATTATAATTTTAGGCTTTGGGATAAAACTAAACTGCTTCTTAGGTATGTGATATTATTTTGTATAGACCTAACTAACTTTGGATCTCAGTTTTCTCATTTTAAACAATTATCGTGAAAATTCCTGTCAAAAACATGCTGTGATGAGTAAATGCAATCATTAATATTTACCATTATCCCATCATTGCTCCTTATACTTCTTGATTTTAACAACAACAAAAAAATTGTCCTTAAAATACTGCTTTACTTATGAAGTCCTCAGGTAAGAATGCTCTTTTTACTTTGCAACCTCTATTTGAAACTAGAAGCATGGCATGACTTTTGGTTTATTCTCCCATATACATTTATATAATATTTTGTTCTTTTACTTTTTCTTTTTTTTTTTCATTTTCTACTCCTGCAAAATATATGCCATCTTTGATTAGTATCTTATTTTCTTTCTTGTAGTCACATTATGCCTCCATCCATATTCCTTGCAGGCCTGGAATTTAGGTTATGATATACAATCTTTGATGTCTCTGAAATGAATGTATACTTCTTACACCATTGGAGTTTATTGATGATCTAATCCACTTTAGCAATCCATATTGGCTGTCTCATTTTTTGTTCTTGCCTTCGTGAATTATTTCACCTCTAAAATCTTAAACATAAAATCCTACATTATGTATCAAATTTCCTTTGTCCTGCTTTAATAGTCTCTCTCAGTACACCTCTTCTCAAATGCATTATGACTTTTAATCCAGGACTGAAAAATATTTTTATCAATATTCTACCAATTAATAGTCACTGGTGGGAGGACTGTACTGAGAATTCTGAGCCTGAGGTTGAGGCTCAGCAGGAAAGAATTGTGATCAATTATCAGTGTTCAAAATAAAGCAGAAGTGTATGGTTGCATGTATGCCAAATAATTTTAAGTCCCCAACCTTTCCTAGTTTTGTTAAACTATCATTCTTTGAATGCACAACTTCTTTTAAAGTTTTATTTATTTATTTGAGAGAGAGGGGGGGGGAGGCCATGCATGTGCAGAGGGGCCTCGGGGGTGGGAGAAAAAGAGGGAAAGTAACCCAAGCAGACTCCTCACTAAGGCCAAAGGCCTACCCTGGGGCTCAATCTCAAACCCTGAGATCATGACCTGAACCTAAATCAAGAGTGGACACTCAACCTACTGAGCCACCCAAGCACTTCAAATTTTATCTGTTTCTTTTTACTTTTTCTTTTGTGTGGCAACTAAAAGTTATAAGATTACATATATGGGTTGTTATATGTTTCTCTTAGACAGCACTGCTTTAGATAATTCCACCTCTCAGCCTTTGAGATGTCCTAGCTGATGCTAAGTTGCTCTGCTGAGCTCTGCCAAACTCTAGATTTGTGAGTAAAATAAATGTTTCCATACATTTTACTCACAAATCTGCAACACACTTCATTCTTCTTCCTCAGGAATGAATGTCTTAGCTGTCTTTCAAGATTTTCATTTCTCTATGTTTTTGAATTAGCTTGTTATTTTAAAGGTCCCTCTTAAATTTTTCAGAACTTAATTTTTATTTTCCTAAGACCTTAGGGGAAATAGTTGCTCTACTTGAAGCCAATAATCACAATTCTGAGTAGAAAGATTTAGTTTTATATTTTGGTTATGTGATACAAAAAATATATTCAGTGATATTTTGTGTGTTTAACAAGAAGTTAGGTAAGATCACTGTTATGTATAAGATGTTTTCATTAAATTAAGAATGTTTTAAAAGACCCTATGTGCTTATTTCAATTAAAAATTAGTTTACCTGGAATAAAATATATTTTGATTTTTGCTGATAATTTTAAATAAGCTTTCAGCTTGTTGTATTGGGTGATTTTAAGTGCCAGTTAATATAGTGCAGTATTATTTCAGATTTTAACACAGGCTAGGGTATCTGAATAGCAGGATAGAGATAAAAGCTTAAAGAAAGACCAAAGGTTTTTTTTTTTAATATAAAATTATTAGAATATAGAGGCAAAACCAAGAGTTGTATGGTGAATGTCTAGCTTGCAATTGGAACATTTAATTAAAATGTACAGTCAACAAATATATTCTTTTGAAACATTTAGGAAGGGAATATAAATTTTCTTAGATGTGGGATTTAAATACAGATATCAAACTTGTATGTCCAGAGGTAGATAATGCATCTGCTTATAAATCAAAAGTAAATTTTGACATTTAATCCTATTAACATTTGGATTATCGATTAAAATGACCCTTTAACTTAGAGGTTACTTTGGGATTGCATTCAGGTCTTTTAATATTTTATGAGTAAAATGTCAACATAAATTGTCCTCTTAAATGTGGAAATGCATGATGATAGATAATAAATGTACCCTAAGCAGATAGATTAACCTCCTTAGGATACCAGTACTAAATTGAACAGTCTTTCTTTAATAAAGTTGGCCAGAAATATTTTTTGCAAAAAATGTCTATTGGAAATGTTTGCTTTAGTAATATTTGAACTCAGCAGAAAATTGACTTGTTTTGTAGTTTTCAGAGTAAACTTAAATAGTGGTTTACCTCTCAAAAAATATACCATGTCATTCTTTCACTTTGAAAATGTAGGCACTTAATATATATTACAATTTATAACTAATTTTTCAACACTTCACATTTTAATAATCAAATAATTTTAAATGCCTGATTAGTACAGTTAAAAATAAAACTTTAGTAAACTATCTAAGAAAAACAAAAGTATATTTTATTTCCTATTTATTTCTCAATCCCAGTACTGATAATATTGTATTTGGGGTCTTAGGAGGCACATGGGTATAAACTTGTCGTTCCTTAAAGCTCAGTAACAATGACTCATAAGCCATAATGGGAGATTTCAAAACATAATGTGCTCACAACAAAAAAGTACCTAGACCAAGGACAAGAAAACACATAAATAATCTGAATAAAATAATATGCCTTCTATAATATATATATTATATAATATAATATATAGATATATATAAATATATCAATATATATTATATATTGATATATTATATAATATATCTATAATAATAAGCCTTCTATAAGTACATATGGAAATATACCAGCAGTGTCCACAATAGCCAAAATATGTAAAGAGCCCAAATGTCCATCAACTGATGAATGCGTAAAGAAGAGGAGGTATGTATCTACAATGGAATATTACTCAACCATAAAAACAGATGAAATCTTGCCATTTGCAATGTCTTGGATGGAACAAGAGTGTATTAGTTAAGCAAAATAAGTCAACAGAGAAAGACAGATACCATATAACTTCACTCATAAGAGGAATTTAAGAAACAAAACAGATGAACATAGGGGAAGGGAGGGAAAAATAAAATAAGATGAAAATTGAGAGGGAAGCAAACCATAAGGGATGATGAACTCTAGGAAACAAACTGAGGGTTGCTGTAGAGGAGGGGGTGGGGGGATGGTGTCAGTGGGTGAGGGATATTAAGGGTATATGATATAATGAGCACTGTGTATTATATGCAACTGATGAATAACAAATTCTACCTTTGAAACTTAAAAACAAAACAAAACACAAGAATTACAGTTCATAATCTCAGGGTCCTCAGATTGGGCCTTGTATCAGCTTCTGTGCTCAGTCTGGCCTCAACTCTGTGTCTCTCTCTCCTTCTGCCCATCCTCCTGCTTGTGTTTTCTCTCTCTCTCATATAAATAAATAAAATCTTTTAAAAAACCTAAAAATAAAATTTCCAAAAATGACAGAAAATAAAGAATATCCATTTTTTGTTTGCTTTTTAAATTTTTATTTAAATTCCACTTAACATACAGTGTAATGTTAATTTCAGGTATATAGTTTAGTGGTTCAACACTCATATAACACCAGGTGCTTATCGCAACAAATACACTCCTTAATTCCCATCATTTCTTTAAACCATCTCTCCACCCACCTCTCATTTGCTAACCATCAGTTTATTCTCTATAGTTAAGAATCTGTTTCTTGGTTTGCTCCTTTCTTTTTTTCCCTTTGTCCATTTGTTAGGTTTCTTAAATTCCACATAAGAGTGAAATCATGGTATATATATTCCTCACATTTCCTTTGGTGTGCAGAGCTTTTTATTTTCATGAAGTCCCAATAATTCATTTTTGGCTTTGTTTCTTTTATGTCCATCATCAGGAACAAGATAGAAATATCCACTCTCACTACTGTTATTTAGCATGGTACTGGAAGTTCTAACCACAGCAATCACAAAATGAAAATAATAAAAGGCATCCAAATCAGTAAGGAAGAAGTCAAACCTTCACTATTTGCAGATGGCATGATACTCTATATAAAAAACTCAGAGGGGCACCTGGGTGGCTCAGTGGGTTAAGCCTCTGCCTTCGACTCGGGTTGTAATCTCAGGGTCCTGGGATTGAGCCTCGCATCAGGCTCTCTGCTCAGCAGGAAGCCTGCTTCCTCCTCTCTCTCTCTGCCTGCCTCTCTGCCTACTTGTGATCTCTCTCTGTCAAATAAATAAATAAAACCTTTAAAAAAATCAGAAGACTTCACCAAAAAATGGCAAGAACTGACACACAAATTCAGTAAAGTCACAGGATACAAAATCAATGTACAGAAATCTGTCGCATTTCTACATGATAAATGAAACAGCATAGAGAAATGAAGGAACTGATCCCATTTACAATTGCATCAAACACCATAAGATACCTAGGAATAAACCTAACCAAAGAGGTGGAAGACCTATACTTTGAAAACTATAAAACAGTGATGAAATAAATTGAAGAAGACACAAAGAAATGGGAACACATTCCATGCTTATGGATTAAAAGAACAAATATTAGGTTATTTTTGGTTTTGTTTTGATTAAATTCAGTTAGCCAACATATAGTACATCATCAGTTTTTGATGCAGTGTTCAATGATTCATTAGTTGTGTATAATACCCAGTGTTCATCAAAGCACAAATATTGTTAAGATGTTCCTATTACCTAAAGCAATCTACATATTTAATATAATCCCTATCAAAATACCAATAGCATTTTCACAGAACTAGCACAAATAATCCTGAAATTTGTATGGAACCACAAAATACCCCAAATAGCCAAAGCAACCTTGAAAACAAAACAAAACAAAACAAAACAACCACAAAACAAAGCAGGAGGCATCAAAATTCTGGATTTCAAGTTGTATTATAAAGCTGTAGTGATCAAAATAGTATGGTACTGGTACAAAGATGGATACATAGATCAATGGAAGAATGCCCATTATTTTTAAATATTCATGAAAATAATCACAAGGATTGATGATATCTTAGCTATCAAATTTTTTTAAAAAATCTCTATTTTTAAGATTTTATTTATTTATTTGACAGAGAGAGAGATGACAGGTAGGCAGAGAGGCAAGTAGAGAGAGAGGGGGAAGCAGGCTCCCTGCTGAGCAGAGTCCGATGTGGGGCTCAATCCCAGACCCTGAGATCATGACCTGAACTGAAGACAGAAGCCTAACCCACTGAGCCACCCAGATGCCCCTAAAAAAAAAAATCTTAATAAATTTCCCAAGTGAAGAAATCATGTACACTATTTGAATTATAATTTACTAAAATTTAAAAAATAAGAAAAAATAAGTGACATAACTTGTGACTTTGAAAGTATTTATCTAATGATGAACAATACTATGTCATGAAGAATCAAACCCTTCTTAATATGACCTATGTAGTTCTATGAAGAAACTGTATCAATTTAAATTAGTTATTATAAGATAGGTAGAAAACAAATAATCTTCTAACATAGGTAAATGTGCAGCATGTAAGTTTTAAAAGTGTGAGGACAAAAATAATAAAGCAGAAGCAAATGAACTTTAGGACAAACAATTATATGTGGTATGTATTTTAATAAACTCATGTAATATATAATACTTTGGAATACAAACTTCATTTAAAACAGATTATCTTTATATTCCATATATTTAGCTATATTATACATTATATAATATTTCTCTCTATATATTTATATATAAACATATATTATAAGTAAATACATTTTATTCATAATTCTATATTTTATTTCTTACATGTATACAAATATGTGTTATATATTTATATATAAAATATAATTACAGAAAAGTACATTTTAAGGGTTATAAGTTGAAGATTTGTATAATTATATATTAATACATTTGAAAACCCAACATTAAGTTGTTGGGTTTTTTTGGTCAAATATCAACATAGGGATGCCTGGGTGGCTCAGTGGGTTAAAGCCTCTGCTTTCGGCTCAGGTCATGATCCCAGGGTCCTGGAATCAAGCGCCCCATCAGGCTCTCTGCTCAGCAGGGAGCCTGCTTCCTCCTCTCTCTCTGACTGCCTTTGTGCCTGCTTGTGATCTCTGTCAAATAAATAAATAAAATTAAAAAGTATATATATCAACATAGAAGAGACTAGAAGGTAAAAAAGATGGAAAAGTGAGTCAAATATATATTATAAAATGATGGAAAGTCAATGAAGTTTTATGGGCAAATATATTAAGTAATTTAATAAATACTTATTGAGCACCAATTATGTTCTCAAGGATACTCTGGATGCTAGATGTGTAAAGAAGAGAGTGGGATAAATATTGTCTGGTCTGATGGAGCTTACAGTCTATTGGAGGAGTGAAATATTTGAAAGAATAATCACAATAATCAGTGTGTAATTTCTAACAGTGTTAGTGATTTTGGAAGAAAAAAAAAAGAAATGAGATAATTCATAAAGCTCTAAGAAATGTATCTGGCTTGGAAACATGGTGGAAAGGTTTTGAAGTCTTCCCTAAATTAGAACTGAGATGTATAGGATGAACGTTAAGTTCACAAGTATATGTGAAGATCAAGTATGGAAGCAAGAGATAGAGAAATAGATGATAGGTAGGTAAATGATAGATAAGTAGATAGATAAATATAGAGAGAGGGAAGTGGAAGGATAGAAAACCTTAAAATACCTGGTGTATAGTAAGTGCACATACATATTAGTTACTGTTATTATTAGGTAATTTATGCTTGTTATACTTAAAATATATTTGTTTTTATATACATACAGGTTTTTGGTAAATGCTTGTTTAAATTCTGGAATAATCATTTTATGAGGCAGGGAAGGAGATGAATTTTTTGGATTAATAATCAAATGGCAATGTGCCAATAAACTTAATTTCAGTTTAATAAAAAACAAAACAAAACAAAACAAAAAAAGAACTAAGCTTTATATGTAATAATTGTGCTCTTAAGCCAGGATCCGATATGAACTGAGATACATTTTTGGTACATCATGTTAACTTCTATTTTTCAAGTCTAATTTCAGTAATCCATACTTTGAGTATTAGGAAAAAATTTTTCTTGCTTTCAGTGGAATATCGATAGCAAAATTTTCAGAAAACGATTATAATATGGAAATTTTACTTCATCTTTAATTTATAGGTTGTCTTAATTTTGTTTTTGTTTTCCACATATCAAGTTATATGAAGAACTGATCAAATCAAAGTATTAAGAATTTCTTTTTAAATTGGGTTTTAGAAGTTCCCACCAAAGCATAGACAAATATTCTGAGAAAGGAAAGGCAGTGTGAAATAAGAACAAATGAAAACTGTCTGTGTGACTTTGTATTTAAGCGAATTTAAGAAAAATGGAGGCATATTGACAGAAGACAAATTACTTCGTAATTGCATCTAGAAATAGCTTCTTTTAATGTAGTAAACAAATGTCATTCTGGCTAGACACATCAGAATAGTCTCAAATAGAATGAATAAAACAAAAACGAAGAAGTCGACAAGCTTGAGAGAGCTAGGAAATGATTAAGCATTTCTCTGAAATAATTTTTAAAAAGAAATGAAAATGAGGCAACTGGAATTTCACATCTTAAGAGGAATGTCTTGTTGCTGCTCAAGATGGAACAGCCCATTCTGCCTTTCAACAAATCCTTTCCAGATATTATCTCAGTTATGATTTACAAAATAACGTTACCAATGATTTATGCTACAACTGAAGCTGGCTGTATATTTTTAACTAGCGCATCATTCTATTTTACTCAAATGGAAGTAATTTCAATTTCCCATTATTATCTTAGGCTATGATGCATACCGCAATTAGTGTCTATGGTCCATGAACATGTTTCAGAAGAGAAAGATGTTTAGAACTTCCACCTTTGTCACACCCTTGGAACGAGATAGGAGATAGGCTAGAGAATCCATTAAAGCCAGAAACTTTAAAAAATGCTTTCTCTGGGGCACCTGGGTAGTTCAGTCGTTTAAGTGACCTACTCCTGATATTGGCTCTGGTCATGATCTAAGGGTCATGAGATCAGAGTCCCACAATGGGTTCTATACTGGGCATGGGGCCTATAAGATTTTCTCTCTCCCTCTACTTCTGTCCTTCTTTGCCTGCTCATACACACACATGCTTTCTGTTTCTTGCTTTAAAAAACAAAACAAAACAAAACAAAACAACTTTCCTAATAAGTTCACCTGGATTACTGAAGTAAACTCATGTCTTCCTGTATAGCCTTTTACATATACAGTTGAAATTACTCTTCATGGAGATTTTTTTTATTACAAAATATGCTCAAAATTCTCTATAACACTAATTCTATATAGGCTAAAATCTGGATAGTTTTGTTTGGTGAACTGTTTATGTTGTGCAGGAAAATAGAAAAAGTTGGACTGGTAGAAATGAGACCAGAAGTGTGGGAATTCACAATGCCTAGTTAGCTAAGATATGATAAAAACAATACTCCTTGGGAAAGGTTAGTTTAAAAGCAAAAGTGTGAGCAGAAGACTGGGCCTCCTTTGAAGTTTCTGTGCTGAAAACAAGTCATATCCTACTTGTAGCTCAATGCTATCTTAGGTTAGGCATAAATCCTTGATAGTCACCTATTCTCTGCCTGTAAGTCACAAACATAGATAGTTCTAATCACACAATGCCCATAAATATCGTGGCCCTAGTTACTGAAACTTTATATTCCTTTCTAATCCTGATTCTTTGATGTAACAATAACATGCATAATAGAAATGGAGATAGAGCTTGACTCGGGGCCTTTCACCACTAGGGCATCTGGTCCCCGGTCTCTCTCCTTATTCCTATTTAGATGTTTGGAGTAATCTTTTCACTCACCATCTCCATTTGTCTTCTTAGTTTATCCTATGGATCCTTTGACTCTCAGCTCAAATCTTAGCTCATTTGAAACTATAGATCACACAGTTTCCTCCATCTCTAAAACCAAAGAGCTCATCATCTATACTATTCATGGGACAGAACACTGTATGCTTGATATTGCTTACATTACTTAACTTCTTTTAGATTATCTTTTTTGTCTAATCTTACTGTAGGCATTTAGAAGGCAGAAGCCATGATTTTGCTGTATAGCACCCAATGTATTAGCAAAAGCTAAACCAAAAATCAAAACTGGTCGCGTTTTGGTGTCTCAGTCAGTTAAGAGTCTGTCTTCAGCTCAAGTCATGACCTCAGGGTCTCCAGTTTCCTACTCAGCAGAAAGTCTGCTTCTTCCTCTGTCATTCCCCCAACTCGTGCTCTCTCTCTCTCTCCCTCCTTCTTTCTCTCAAATAAATAAAAACTCTTAAAAAAATAAAAATTGGTCAGTAAATATGTGCTGGGTCCTATGCTAGATGCTGTTGTTAAAACAAGAGGTGAAATCTATGGAAGCTTGTAGATTTTTTTTTTTGGCAGGAGAAAAGTTTTGTATTAATACTTTAGAGAGGAGAACATGAAGTAGGACTTATGGGGTTGATGTTGGGGGGAAGGGGATTTTGTAGATAAAATTAGGTCTACATTAAGACTTCAGTAAGCATGAGCAAAAGCAAGAGTAAAGGAGGAGTGTTCTAGCAGAAGACTACTGTGAGAAAAAGCCCAGTGGCTAGTCAGGGTGAAATTCATTCATCCACAGGATTTACACCATTTGTTGTGAAAAACATGCTCAGTTGGTGGTTATTGAGGAGAGCAATGAGCTGATTTGTTTTCAGGATGTTATCCCATTAATCAAGACCCAGGACTGAGTTTTAAATATTTGTCATAAAGCCTAAATTCTGACATCTCATATTTGGGTCCTTCCATAGAGTGACTTCAAATTATCACTATTATCACTATAATCCACAATGGCCTCTTTTATTTCAATTAGAAAAATATATTCACTGTCTCCAGATTTGTTGCCTACTTTTATCCTTTCTTCTTTTCTACAATAAATGTCTACAAAGAAAGATAGAGCATGATAAATACATAAAAGCCGTATAAATTTGCTGATTTGAGAGTTCTGAGGAGATGGACATTCTTGCAGTCTTGAAGGTATAGCAAAGGCTTGATGGGAATTACAGTGTTTTATATTGATATTATATAAAAATCAGTCTTGGGATGTGAATTTTTAAAATGAATCTTAAAAATGTGTTTGCACATGCATTTAATTACTCTGGGCCATAAACATTGATGATTTTTAAAAACTTTTTTTTTTTAATCTTTGTTCTCCTAAAAAGGGATATTCTCATGTCTTTGACTTTATTTCTGAGAGTCTAGTGCTGCTCATAAAGTAGTAGATGAATAAATGTTTGCTAATTGATTTATCAGATTTAGAAAAATAAATACTGAAAAGAAGAAAGCACAGTTGTGATGAACTATACCACATAGCCTTTGAAATCAGCATTATTATTCAGTCAGATGGGCTATTGAGATAAGTCACACTGTCTCTTCACCCATACTAAACATTACCAATTTAATAATTTAGTAAAGAATAATGTCATTTATGGAGAGCATGATTTAAAAATGGTGACATTGGAAAAGGAAAAACAATATATGTTTTGCACAAATTGATAATTTTGCTTCTTCCTATCAGAATAAAAGAAAAATAATAGGAAATATCTCCAGCAGTTGTTTAATGGAGCTTACACTATTCATTCTTATTTTACTTGCAACTGGTTTTTGTTTATTTGTTTTTCTGTGGCTGGTGCTAGCAGGGAAAGAGAAACAACAGTTTAATATGTCTGTGAAAGTCAGTATAAATGGAAATCGTGAGTTCCCAACTATTACAATGCAAGTAGATCTACTTGGGATTGAAATAACAACATAAAGTTTCAATCCCTTGGGAAAAATTACACCAGGCAGACTGATTGAGTGGAAACTATCCAATAAACTGTTCATGGACTTTATAATCAGTGAACCATATAAAAGAGACTCAATTTTCTGAATTGCATGTCAAGAACTAAATTTACATGATGTAGCCACTTGAAGTAAACATAACTAAGCATACTGGTACATGAACCCCTTGGGGAGAAATGGAGTATCACTAAGCAACTGTCTGACCTCCCAGCCAGAGTATTTTATGCAACCGAATGAATATTACTGCTTAGTGGAGAAAAAAATGTAATGCTGCTTACATAATTATTGTCCTTCTTTAACAAAAAATGTAATAGCTCCACTATTGCTAGCTACACCAATTTATACAATAAAAATTCCTAGAAAACAGAAATAACAGTCTTTCAATAATGGCAGACTAAGTAAATCAGATTAACTGTGCTCTAGAAGACAGATAAATTTAAAAGCAATGGGGTATTAATAAATTCATAAAGATTTACCTGGTCTGCTAGATTACTTGTGATATCTGTACCATTTTCAAGGTGACTCTTTGGTTCTTCCCATCAGAAGGTGGAGTCTTTTCCCCACCCCTTATCTGTTCTGGTCTTGGGACTTGTTTTGGCCAAAGTAATTTGGGAAAAGTGGCATCTTGCCAGTTCTGAAATCTAAATTTTAAAAGGGAATTCAAGCTTTTATTCTCTCTCTCTTGGAACTCTGCCACCATGGACTAAAGCAAGGCCAGGCTATCCTGCCAGAGGATGAGATAACACATGGAACAGGGCTGAGCCTGCCAGGGCAAGGACATCCTAGACCAACCAGCCCTTTTTCATTCATCCATAAATCCATGGGCTTGCCCAAGCAAGCAAGAGCAGCCACACATGGCTCAAACAAGAGCCATTCAAGCAATCCATTAATTGTCAGAAAGAATACATAAGAAATGTTTTAACCACTAAATGACTTAAATTGCCACTACATGTAACTTTCACATCTGGCCAGAAACAAATTTTCATTTAGACAGGTGAGTCTAATATTTGGGGACAATTTTCCTTTCTCCTTGTTTACTAATTCCCATTTCAAAAGCTTAAAACAACAGTAACAATGACACCAAACTGTTGCCTTGGAATTCCACAGGAAATTTCCTTATCCAAAGATAAGGAAACTGAAGATTATATATATCAACAGATAACAGAAAAGGAAGTCATGTTGGATGTTCTCCCAGCAGAAGAAAGAACTCCCAGCTGAATGTTGGAAATGCAAGAGGAATAATCAGGAGGCCATAGAAGGAAATTAATTTTTCTAAATTCCTCAAGTATTTTCGTAGAAGATGTAAAAAAGTTGATTGATATTTAGTCCTTGATAAATTAGGAATCATTTTGAAATCTCTAGGGGAATCACTCATGACAGTAATCAATCAAAATAGATACAAAATCAGAGAAACAAGAACAAAGTCATTAAAAAAATAAAAAAATAAAGTGATTTAAAATTGTGTGATTTATCTCAAATGTATTGATCTAGGAACAAATGTAAATGGATCAGAGTCCAATCATAAGTCAAAGATGATCTCATTTTACAAAGAAAACTTTGCTTTTTATTAAAAACACATTTAAAATAAACAATGATATAAAAAGTTTACAAACAAAAATATCAATATATAGAAAGTTGGTGTGACTGTGTTTATACTGTTAAATCAGACTTTTGGGCAAAAGTGTTAATAAATTTAAAGAGCGGTATTTTATAATGTAAAGCTTTAATCCACCTGGATAACATATTAATTATACATTCATGAGCATCTAATAACATAGCTTCAACATACAGCAAAGTACAGATTCGTGTGTATGTGTGCATGTGTGTATATATGTATCACTATATGCAAAAACCGCATGATATATACTCTTAAGCAAACAAGGAATACATGCAACAATTGACCATAATATGTAAAAACAAAGAGATAGAACAAATGAAATTTGTCTTTGATATCATTTTAATACACTTCCCCCTTCCCATGGAACTCAGATACCTAGTATATGCTTAAGTTCTCAGTGTTTAATAATAGAACATTCAAATGTGCATGTTTTATGTGTTTTAAAAAATAAATTTCTTCTATTAATAAATGCATGTTATTGTAGAAAATTTTAAAAATATAGAAGAAATATTTAAAAGCTCATGAAAGTCATCAAGTAATCCTTCATTCTCACTCGTCCTGATCTTGGTGTAAGGGAATGAGGATGGGTATTAAGGACAGACCTGAGTCCAAAAGACGTCTGTGATCTCCAATAGCTCTAGGACTTTGGGAAAATGTACTTAACTTCCCTGAGCCTCAATTTCCTCAGAAAATTAGAGTAATGGTACTAGTTAAGACTATGTTGGTTATTAAAAAATCATTTCAATTTCACAGGAGCACATTCACAGATTAATTATAGGTATATAAATAGGGTGTCTCATAAATTCAGATATGGAAATATAGTGGAACCTCCAAAAGAGAAAAGTGGGATTGAAAGGAACTTGAGAATACAGGAATAAACTATCTCCCACCTCTAGTTTTCTTGTCATGTATACCTTCATTTTTCTTTCTCTAGTTCTTAGATCAGATGAGAAATAACCATGGAAGTTACCCTGGGTGACTCATGTCTGGGCCAGTAGTCAGCCAAAGTTCAGTTCACTGTAAAGAGGGAAATGGGGTGTCATTTTACAGAATAACTGCTCATTTGCGGCTGCTCTGGGGTTGGTGAGGCTAAGGAAGAATATCTGTATGAACAGAGAATCCATGACTTTTCAGGGCTACTGTGAAAATTAAATGTATTTAAATGTTTTGGTGATCATTGATAGTTATCATGTTGATTATCAGAAACATTCAGATTCAACTATTGATTCTATTGTCATAGCTTATTTTTATATCACTTTACTTCTTTTATGTAAGTGCATATATATACCGACATATCACTTCTTTTATATTTACACACATTATACATAAAAAATATTTAGATGAAATGATGCAATAGGTAAAAAAACATAAATTTAAACTATGCATTTTTTTAGTGAACGTTATATTGTAACCCTTTTTATGGATTATTTCAAATTCTTTAAAAACAACTTTTTTGTTTGGCTGTGATCTTATTCTTAATAAATAAATCCTATAATTAATTGATTTACCTAAACAAAGTTTCATCTTTAAAGTGAATTGGAGACTTAATCCTGAACAGATTGAAAAGGCAAGCAGTAATATTCGAAATGGTAATGTATGCAGTTTGTTCCATTTTCACACAATGCTATCTCATTGATAATGTGTTTTTGATGTGAGATAAAATCAACAAAAGAGAATTG
Source organism: Mustela nigripes (assembly GCF_022355385.1). Taxonomy (NCBI): domain Eukaryota; kingdom Metazoa; phylum Chordata; class Mammalia; order Carnivora; family Mustelidae; genus Mustela; species Mustela nigripes. The sequence goes on from NC_081560.1 coordinate 131,718,961, forward strand.
ACAGATATGCATATGAGCATATCCTTCACAAACACAATATGCCAAATTTAAAATTCTGTTAAAGCTAATTGTTAGTAACATAATTTGGCAACTCATCAAGCCTTGCAACATTTGTGTATTTTGTGATATTTCTTGTATTTTACTATTATTTTTTGGAAGGAGGGATTCTTAATAAAAGGAAAATAAGCAAATTTTCAAGAGTCTTTATTTATTTCCTGGTTCAGCATAGGGATTTGGAGTGAAATTGGCTATGATAGACATAGCTTGCTTACATTCCTTGAGATTACATGTTATATTTTCAATATTCATAAACATGATGAATAAGTAAAATCCCTAAGATTATTGTTTTCATTTATTTATCCAAAGACATTATGAACTTCCTTTGTAGAACAGGGGTTCGAATACTTGCAAAAATATTTGTTTTCTGCTGTTGCTTTAATGTTAAGAGTAATTACATCATAAGTGCTTGATGGTAAGAAGTGCATATACTTGGCACAACTTTTATGGTAATTTTGTAGACAGTAGTTATTATCAAAAAGTTATAAATAAATTAATTTGATTCTTTCAGATATTGAAAGGTATTAGCTCTTTTTCCAAAAATCTTTACTAAAACAGCAATGTTATAATCATTATAATGTCAAACATGGGAGGCATTCTATTTTAGAAACATAGATAATATTAAACATAAATAATAATACATGGTAATAAATGAATAAATATAAAATAAAGAGACAAGTATAAGCATTCTATTGTATAAACATACATTTTTAAAAAGATTTTATTTATTTATTTTTCTGAGAGAGAAAGTACAAGTGGGGGGAGGAGCAAAGAGAGAGGGAACAAGCAGACTCAGTGCTGAACTCAGAGCTTGACTCAGGCTCACAACCCTGAGATGAAATCAAGAGTGGGACATTCAACCAACTGAGCCACTCAGTTTCCCCTAAACATACATTTTATTATATGTTAAATAATATAGTATGAATATATATATATATAATATGAATGCTTGTCACAGGCCATACAGAGGCAGTACAGATATATTGGTAATATACACCAGAGGTTTTTAACATTATTGCTAAGGCAGTTGCATAAGTGTGTGAGAGGATGGAAATAAAATGCTCTGAGATTGTGCATAGTTTGGTGACTGACTTATGTTACAGTTTGTGGCAGTATAGTCCTACTAAAAGGAATATATTTTGTATGAGCATGGCACATGTTGATTAAAAGAAATAGTAATCACAGAGGGTGTTGGATCATCACAGGTGAGTTAGTTTTGGAAGACTTCAAAGAAAAAAAGTCTGCTTGATTTAAAAATTCATGGAATACTAGATGTTTAGATGAAAAGAATTAATTAATGATGTTTCCTGTAAATTCATAGATGCAAGATGATTAAAAACCTTGTAGACATTTTTAAAAGAATCAGAGTTATCCAAGAGTTATGCAAGTAAAGTTAAGGTATACCTTGGAAAGTTTTCTGAGACTTAATATGGAAGGCTTGAGATTTCAAATCAATCAGTTTAGTTGTTTATTCCAGAATAAGGCATCAGTCAAGATATAGATTTTTAAATTACAAATTATAGAATTATAATTCATAATAATAAAAATATATAAAGTGAAAGTTTTAATGCATTAAGTCTATGATTAATTGTTAGTGATGTTAATGTTTTTAGAGCATTAAAATGAAATTTTCATTATGAAAATAGGACAAACTATGTCTCTATATCTATTATATATATTCTAAAAAATTATAATAACAGATATAACTTTGTCTGAAATTTTAACAACTATTAAAATACATTGTGTATCAGTTGATATTTCACCTATAATGTTTGACATTTCTAAAAGATTTAACTTTTGCATTTTGAATGTAATGAAATATTGTGCAATATTTCATTATTCAAGAACATATCAAACACGCAGCCACTTCAAATGAAAAAGGAAATGAAAGGAAGACTGCTAAAGATTTTGAAATAAGGTGAGATTAAAAATCAAGTATTGAATTTACAAAATACCTTTAAAATATGGTCAAGTTGGTTACAGAAAATAAATGTAAATGTTATGAAGCAGGGATGAATCAGTAATGTAATCTAGTAGTAAAGTTTGGATCATTTAATTTTGGAATCAAAATTAATTTTCCTTGAAGGAAAGTATAGAAGGTAACTCTGAGTTTCTAAAATTTAGAATGATGTGAGAATAGAAATACTGAATGTTGTTATATAATAATTTGAAGTAGGGAAATTCTTTCTTGAGACTGACTTAAAAAAAAAAATCTTTTAGAGACATATCTTGAAAGAAGTTGCTGTGGCCGATGTTGAAGTTATTGCTTATGTTCTCCTCCAGGATTTTGATAGATTCTTGCCTCATGTTGAGGTCTTTTATCCATTTCAAGTTTATCTTTGTCTATGGTATAAGAGAATGGTCGAGTTTCATTCTTCTACACGTAGGTGTCCAGTTTTCCCAGCATCATTTATTGGAGAGACTGTCTTTCCCCACTATATATTTTTTCTTGTTTGTTGAAGATTATTTGACCATAGAATTGGGGGTCCATATCTGGGCTTTCTATTCTGTTCCACTGGTCTATGTGTCTTACGCCAGTACCATGCTGCCTTCGTGATCACAGCTTTGTATTAAAGCTTGAAATCAGGTAACCTAATGCCCAGTTTTGTTTTTCTTTTTCAATATTTCCTTAGCAATTCGGGGTCTCTTCTGGTTCCATACAAATTTTAAGATTGTTTGCTCCAGCTCTTTGAAAAATGCCAGTGGAATTTTTATTGGGATGGCATTGAAAATATAGATTATTGTTGACAGTATAGACATTTTAACAATGTTTATCTTTCTGATCCATGAGCATGGAATGGTCTTCCATCTTTTTGTGTCTTCAATTTCTTTCATGAGTGTTCTGTAGTTCTTTGAGTATAGATTCTTTACCTCTTCGGTGAGGTTTATTCCCAGGTATCTTATGGTGGTTCTTGGCACTATAGCAAATGCAATCAATTCTCTACCCTTTCTATATTTTCATTGTTAGTGTATAAAGAAGCAACTGATTTCTGTACATTGATTTTGTATCCTGTCACATTACTGAATTGTGGTATGAGTTCTAGTGGTTTGGGGAAGTCTCCAAAGGCAAAGGAAAGAAAAGTGAAAATGAACTTCTGGGAGGGACTTCATCAAGATCAAAATCTTCTTCACAGCAAAAGAAACAGTCAACAAAATAAAGAGGCAACCCACGGAATGGGAGAAGATATTCACAAATGACACTACAGACAAAGGGCTGATATCCAAGATCTAGAAAGAACTCCTCAAACTCAACATGCACAAAACAGATAATCACTTCAAAAAATGAGAAGACATGAACAGACATTTCTCCAAAGAAGATATACAAATAACTAACAGACACATGAAAAAGTGTTCATCATCATTAGCCTCCAAGGAGATTCAAATCAAAACCACATTAAGATACAACCTTACACCAGTTAGAATGGCGAAAATTAACAAGACAATAAACAACAAGTGTTGGAGAGGATGTGGAGAAAGGGGAACCCTCTTGCATTGGTGAGAATACAAGTTGGTGCAGTCACTTTGGAAAACAGTGTGGAGATGTCTTAAGAAATTAAAAGTAGAGCTACTTTATGACCCTGCAATTGCAATACTGGGTATACAGATGTAGTGAAAGATAGAGATATAGTGAAAAGAAAGGTCATCTGCACCCCAATGTTCATAGCAGCAATGGCCACAGTCGCCAAACTGGAAAGAACCAAGATGCCCTTCAACAGAAGGTAAGGTCCATATATACAATGGAGAATTATGCCTCCATCAGAAAGGATGAATATCCAACTTTTGTATCAACATGGATGGGACTGGAAGAGATTATGCAGAGTGAAATAAGTCAAGCAGAGTGAGTCAATTATCATATGGTTTCACTTACTTGTGGAGCATAAGGAAAAACACAGAAGACACTGGGAGATGGAGAGGAGAAGTGAGTGGGGGAGTCAAACCATGAGAAACTGTGGACTATGAGAAACAAACTAAGGGTTTTGGAGGGAGGGTGGTGAGGGGGTTGGGTGAGACTAGTGGTGGGTATTATGGAAGGCATGTATTACATGGAGCACTGGGTGTGGTACATAAACAATGAATTCTGGAACACTAAAAAAATTAATTTAAATATAAAAAACAACAAAAAATCTTTTTGTACTTCACATACTCTGTTATTGTTCATGATGTTCCCTTTTCTGAAATTTTCTTCTACTTTTCGCTATTATTACACTTTTAACTATACTTCCAGCACCCTGAAAAAACTGCAACTCTGAAACCATCTCTGATACCACAATAACAATGTCTTCTTTAAAAGTATTTCCTAACATTTCATGATGTTCCTTCTACCTAATACCTCTGTAGTAATGATTATAGGCTTTTTATGTTTTTTAGTACTCAGTAAGTGTTGAAAAAATTGAATTGTATTTATCAGCACATACAGTTAGGCAGACTGAGAATCTGGAAGCTTTCCATGATTCTCCTAATACTTACTTAATCACAGCAAGGCTTTGATGGTGTCCCCAAATGCAGAATCAAATTCTATCATTAATGTGTATTTGATCAGATGATCTAAAAGGGTTAGTTAAGCTCTCTTGCATCACTTTCTGCTTTACACTGACATGCAAATATAAGAGATCAGAAGAGTCCCTGTACACGTTAGTATAGGAATCCTAGAAGGAAAAGTTGGGACACATTTCACTTATTTCTGGAGGTAAGTGAGGGATATAAATACACACACTTATAAATATAAATATATATATATAAATTATATATGACATATAAACATATAGTATTATAAATAAATATATCATAATATGTAATAAATAAATATATATATAAATTATGCTCTTATATAAATTAAAGCATAAATAGGTGATTCTAAATTTATACAGTCCAGTCAAAGAGGTCCTCAAAAGATACCTGAATCCATGAAGTATATTTATCAAGTGACTAATGGGTTAATGTATTTTACCTGTTTTACTGTTGATAAAAGATCAACAGAGGGATATAAAAGTATATGTCTGTATACATGTGAAAAACTGAATAATGCAACATTTATTAAAATATTTTTAAAAAATTTTTTCCTATCCTCCTCATTAAGATGACTTAATTTTCTAAACTTCAGTTTTATCTTTTTGTATGTACAGAGATATTTTTGTGTTTTCACCTTTTCTTCCTTAACTATAGGAAGCAAAACGCTATTCATTACTAATCCATATAAGTTGTACAATTGTTTTTCCTAAAATGTTTTTATCAGTGAACTATTTATTATAAAATACTTACCTTTTTCCCTTTAATGTAATACAGAGTTGGTTTGAGAGGCAGTAATTGACTGAGTTTGTTTTGCCAGTAGTTTCGATGTAATATATGCTGGGTTCTTACTTCACATGTTTCCTTTTATAGCTCATCCTGAGGACTCCTGTTCTTTATTTACCTATGAATTTCAGTGGCTGCACTTGCTTCATTGTCTTGGGGTGATGTGGGGATCAGTGGTCAAGCCAAGTCAGTATACCCATCACTTCTCATCAGATTTTATAACTTTGGTGGCTGGAATTGCTTTATGATTCTATGCCCAAAGCTCTGGGGATTTGGAAGGGTTGAGAGGAGAGCACGAACACATGATGCCTCTCTATATTAGTTTCCATAGTAACAGTAGAATTGTTCTTATTAAGGTATGACTTGGCTCAAACTGATTTTTGAGATTGTGTTTTTTTCTTGAAAAACGTGAATTATGCTACATTACATGGAACTGTGTGTACTTGATTATCATATTTCTTTTTGTCCTGGGAGAAGACTTCTTTTAGTCATTTTTGCTTTGCCAGATTGGTTGACCAAACCTCCATTTAACTGGAGGTTCGTTTTGTAGGTGACAAAGAAAAATCCATCTGGCAAACACCATTCAAGGTTCCATTGTCTTGTTTTGGAATAAATAATTCAGGTATATTATTAATAATCACACAGAAACCTGGTATTAATTAAAAGGAAACACCTTTCTTCTTTAATACTTTGGCCCTGAAGTGACACGTCTGCTTATTACTTGTTCAACCAGATAAATCATATGACTTATCCTAATTTCAAAAGGCAGACAGATGAAAGATAGTACACAAAATATTTGGTGAGTATTACTATATTTATTTAAAAATACTAAATCAATTTTGAGGAATTATGTAGGGTTACTTCTCTTGCCAGATGCTGAGACTTAAGCACAAAAACTGATTAGTACTATAGTAATATAACAGATATTCCAAAAATATTAGGAACATGAACATACGGAGTAAAAGACATTAAAATATAATATGGTAGAGATGATGTTGCAGGGCAGTGGGGAAAGAATTATGTTTTCAATAAGTGGTGTTGGATACATTAAATATTTATACTGAAAAAAAGAAAAAAAAACTATGATCTCTACCACACACAACACAATGAAGTCAACTTTAGGAACCTTCAGTATCTATATGTGTAGGTAACATAGTAAATGTTCTAGAAGAAAACACAGGAAAATCTCCCCAAGAATTTGGACTGTTCAAAAGTTTCTCAGAAAGGACAACAACATTTCCAAACAGTCAAGAAAAAAATGAATAAATTACACCACATTAAAATTAACAACTTCACTTTTTAAAGACATAATTTAGAGAGTGAAAAGGCAAACCACAGTGTAGGAAATAAATATTTTGCAATAAACATATCTACAAATGACTCACATCCTTTACATATTTATAGATTTCTACAACAGAGAAAAGGAAGACAACCCAGTAAGGAAAGAGGAAAAAAAAGACTTATTTGAATAGGCATTTTGTGAAGCAAGAAAACCAAATGGCCATTAAACATGTTAAAAGATGCTCAACTTAGTAAGGAAATTGAAATCAAAATCACATGAGACACTGCTACACAACCAGCAAAACGGCTAAAATGAAGAAGATATTCCAAGTCTTAGCCCAGAAAAAGATGTAGATTAATTGGAACACTAGTGTAAACTGGTAAATTCATTAAAAATAAACTAACTAACAAACACTTTACCAATATCATTTAAAAGTAACCATATTCCAATCCACTGAACTAGGATTCTAGTCCTTGATATAAACTCTTGTAGACACACGTTTATATACTTACCAAAATACATTTTCAATACTATTCATAGGCAGCACTGCACTTAAAAGCTCCAAGCTCAGGGTACCTGAGTGGCTCAGTTGTTTAAGCATCTGACTTTAGCTCAGGTCATGATCTCAGGGTCCTGGGATCCAGCCATACTTGGGCTCTGCTCTCAATGGGGATTCTGCTTCTCTCCCTCTCCCTTTGCTCCTCCCCTTGCTCCTGATCTCTCTCTCAAATAAATAAATAAATAAATAAATAAATAAATAAAAACAAAAAAAAAAGCTCTAAGCTAGAAATAAACTAAATGTTGATTATATGTAGCGTAGATCAGGGGGTCATCATTTTTTTTCCTCTGGAAGGCCAGAGAGTAAATTATTTAGGACATATGCAAGACATAAGGTCTCTATCACAACTTTTCACCTTTTCTGTAGTGCAAAAGTAACCACAAAAAATACATAAACGGGCCTGCCTGTGTTAAAGTAAAACTTTAGTGACCAAGTGGCAGGCTAGATTTGGCCCATGAGGAACAGTTTCCCTACCTCTGGCATATATAAATAACTGCTGGTGTGTTTAAACGATGGAATGTTAGGGACCATGGTTACAGACCAATGATAATGACACACAGCAGCTTCCTGCATCAACATGGATAAAGCTTAGGTATTTTTTAGTAATGGAAGCCCACCACACATATATACAAATTGTAGAATTCTACTTATAAATTGACCCTCTGTGGTGTTAAAAGTCAAAAAAGCGGTTAACTTTGTTTAGTGACTGATGGAAAGTATATAACATGGGCGATACAAAGGAGCTCTGGAGAGCTCTTTGAACTGGTTTCTGGTTGGTTACATGAGCATATTGATATCTGGTTACGTGAGCATATTGACTGTGAAATTCATCTAGCTGTATATTTGTGATCACTGCATGCTGCAGTGTCTACACTGGACTTCAATAAATACTGTTTTATCAATTCCATAAGAAAAGGATAGTCAGAGGAAAATTGATGATCACATCTCCTAAATCTAGTGCTCATAGACATTTGTGTTTCTCATGTGCCAGATTAAATCTGTTTTACTGTGTTAGAGAAATGACAGGGAATCAAATTACATTTAAATGGAGACCATAAAGTTAATTTCTATTTAAAAAATTAAATGATTTTCAGTCACATGAATATAAATAAAAACAAGAATGTAATTTTTTTCTTTAAAACACATTTTAATACATAGCAAGATAGTAGTAAATTAATACACAAAGATTTAGGTTTTAATTTATACTCTCATAACTAATGGTAATATTGGGATTCTGGATTTCTTAATACTAAAATAAGTATATCTTTTTATTGATATTCTTATAACTTTTAAAATATCATATAAAATAAAAAGTTACAAGAACATCAACAACTTTATGAAATTACAGGAATTCACTCCTTTTGGCATAAAGATTTAATCTTAAAAATATATCATTAAAAGTACATATGGCAAAGATATATACACCATAGCATTATATAAATTTTAGTTTTAAAAAATTTTATATTGTGTTAAATTATGATGCATCTTAATACCCAAAAATAGTAAATTTATTGAGTAAATGATATTATTCCATTTGAATAAATATGCTAGAAACATTAGATTAAGGTTTAGAAGTTTAAAAATAAAATGCAAATATTAAGGAAAGTTAGATTTAAAAAAGCAAATTGATTTAATTTTTTTATAATTTATGATCATAAAAAGAACAGTAAAACAAATCTGCTAAGGAAATAATCTGGAGTTAAGAAAAAAAAGAAAAAATTATTTGTGGCTGATAAAACCATTTATTTATTCTTCTACTCTGGAATTTTTTCAGTCTGTTATAGTGATTATGCATTATGTTTATAACTTTAAACTATTAAATATGTATTCTTTCATTTTCTTAATTTTATTATTTTACCTCTAGTTAGAAATCAAATAGTTTTTATGTAGGAGAATTCAAACCAACAAATATTTGTTAAACACTTCTGTGTTAATGCGACATATAATGCAAAGTACCTAATACTAATATGTACTCTCAGATAATGCTTTACTTAGTAGTTCACGTAAGTTAAAAGTGAAATGAAGGGCTTGAAGAAAATGTCTGAAAATGTATTTTATATTTTACCAAGCAAAACGTGAAATAAAGATTTTGTTTTCCTTTCATATAAATCAAATTTGCAATTTAGTCATAAAATTATTTTAAGAAAATATTTTGAAAGATCATTTTTTCTGCAAGATTATGTAAACTTCCACATATATTACTAGTGATAGTTAACATTAGGTGGCACTGTTTTCCTTTTGCAAGGAAAAAAAAAAAAAAAAAAACCTTCATTTTTGTTCCATGCCAGCTCATAATGGAATCCTAAAGATTTACAAAGAAGGGCATTTAATGTTTCAGATGTTTTAGAAATGTGCTGTTCACCAAAATTTTTACATAATAGGTGTCCTATTCCCGGCAATATATGTTATATAAAGATATATGTTATATAAAGAGGAATATGAAACCATACAACAGGTTATAAATCAAGCATCCAATGAGTATACTTTAAATTGTATAAATTGTATTTAAATTGTATTTCTGTATGTTCATTCTGATTTACCTTCTCAAGGTTTATACATTTCACAAAATTTTACATTGTGATCTGAAGTCCTTCTAGTGGTAAGGGAGAAAACTCTTCTCAACAGAAGTATGAAATTTAAGTTAGAATGGCATTGTTACATTCTTTTCTATGTTAGTAATTATTGTGTTTGTTTCAGTATCTAAAATCAATTTTTTGTTCACTTTCGTATTATTATTCTTTTCAATTTAATTTAGAGATTATATGTGTTATAAATGCAATATAAGGGGCTCCTGGGTGGCTCAGTGGGTTAAGGCCTCTGCCTTCGGCTTGGGTCATGATCCCAGGGTCCTAGGATCGAGCCCTGCATTGGGCTCTCTGCTCAGCAGGGAGCCTGCTCCCTCCTCTCTCTGACTCCCTCTCTGCCTGCCTGTGATCTCTGTCTGTCAAATAAATAAATAAAAATTTAAAAAAAATAAATGCAATATAAATAACCAACATTTGATCAGCTCATATCCTTTCCTATGACGCTAAATGTGTGAGCAGCAATAATTGGGGAAACACACATACATATACACACAGACACCACCTCGTCATTGACCAGTTAAGTACACACTGAAAAACAAAGCTAAGTTTTTACTATTCTCTCAATGTTTATCATCTTTCATCAGTACCATTGTAGTCACTTTTTAAATGATTATCTTGCTTTCTTTTCAAATCGGCCTCTACCTTAAATGTCATCGTGTTTCTTCTAAAACACAAATCTTCACAGGCTCTTCACCCCTTAAACAGTTAATTGCATCTTTTTTCCTGAACTGTCACTCATCAGACTTCCAAGTGCTTTCCCATCATTTTCTGTGTTACATCTTGATAATTACAGTTCCTAAGTAACTTTCTGACTCTTCAATCTTTTTGCACATTCTGAGCATTCTCTCCTTCAAATAATTTATTCCTCTTTTTCATTCTGGCAAATTCCTTTGTAGGTCAAAAACATCCCCTAAACTGTCAACCATTGCACATTAAGTTAAGGTGCTTCCCTTCTGTCCTATGGCTGTATTTCTTTAATTCACACACCGCATTGCACTGAAATTATCATATATCTTCTCTCTAGTAGATTCCAAGGGACTTGAAAGCAGGGATCTTGCACCGAAGAGGTTGACTGCAGAAAGGAGCTGTACAGCATAACTGTGAAGAGTTTTTGGCTTCAGATGCCTGCTTTTAAATCCCAGTTCAGCAGTTATAACTGTGGGACTTCAGCCAAGTAATTTAACTTTTTGGAGTGCACATTCTTCTTCTGTAAAATGGGGATGACAATAAGATCTGACTGATAGAACTGGTGTACAAATGAGTTAATATTCAGACCTGGAACATTGTAAAGTTTCCATAATTTTTTCCCCCATTGGAATCACTTTTTAATATTTAAATACAAAAAGTTGAGCACTTAATTTATTTTTTCTTTTTTAGATAGATACCCAGGTCTCTCATAGCCAAAATGGGCAGAAGAAATGAGCTCCTGCTCTGTCCTCCAAAGTCCCAATCCTGTGGTTGAAACTGCTGCCAGGCCCTCCCTCCCTTCAAAAAATGGGATAGTGAGATCTTCCAGTCATGAGTGATTTAGTGAAAGGGGTCGGATGGCCAGAGCTGGAGTAACTATCTGCACTGCTGCATTCTGGTATCGGGGTGAGAACAGAAGAAATGGGACAGCGTGGAGGGCACAGTTGCAAGTTGGGAGGCTCTGGGAGACACTGGGGAGAATTCCTTAGATAGATCAATGTGCCAAAATTAAAAAAATAATAATAATAACCCAAATAATTAGCAGTTCAGACACTATTGAATTTTCAAACTTGTCCCACCAAGACAAGTCATATAGCAGTAGCAATCTAGATCTTTCCAGGTAGTGAAGGTAGAACAATTTCCCTCTGAGAGCCTCATGTTAGGCCCTAGAAGTATCTGCCACGGCTGCAGTTGGGGCTGCTCCATTTGCAACTTCTCGGTCTCAAAGACAACAGGAAGAACCAGGATCGTGACGGAAGTGGTCCCAATCCATAAGGATGCCCTGGAAAACATGTACATTTTCTGAGCCACAAAGGGAGAGATCAAAAGTGGCTCCAGCAGCGGTCTGGAGCCTTTCTGGGAACATCCCCGTCAGACCCCACAGTCTCTCCACCAGGGTCTCCTGGAGCTCCTGGCCGGCTTCCTCCTCCAACTCTTCCTGAGTCTTCTCAGGATCACCTTTGGGAAGCAATTTGTCAGGGGACAGGGGCGCCCCAGGACCACCAGTGGTGGCAGCTATTTGTTCCATAAATATTGATGGTTACTACTATAGTAGATACCTAAATAATACTGATAGCATGAATAAATTAATACTGAGCTCACATTGCCCTGTAATCACAAACATTGTGAGAGACACTACTATATCAGAAATTATACCATGTTGTGAAATGGCTACCTGCATGATGGATCTTTGATCTCAAACGTGTTGTTTGGGCAATGTTGAACCAGTTTTCAAGATTTTACACTGGGAGAGTTTACATTAACATCAGGACTTTCTGATTTTTTTCTTTTAAGTAAGCTTGGAAAATTTGGCAACTTTTAACCCAATTCCCAATTGATAAAAATAAGCTTGAACAGAATTACAGTAAGTTCCCTTCACATTGATGACATATTCTCCACTTTGTGCAGTCTGAGTCTTCCTAGCACTGAGGCTATCATTTGTCATACTTAGCACTTGAATATTATCTTTAAAAAGATTTATTGACATATAATTCATGTACTAAACAATTTACCCATTAAAGCATACACTTCAATCCTTTTAATATCTTTGTAGAGTAATGCATTCATCATCACAATCAACTTTAGACCGTTTTCATTACCTTCCCCCCAAACCTGCATACTATACCTGTCAACCTCAGGCCACCTGTCTCCCAGCCCTAGACAACCACTAATGTACTTTCTGTCCCCATGAATCTGCCTATTCTAGATGTTTGATACAAATGGACTTATGTGTGGTTCTGCATGAGTGGCTTCTTTCACTTAGTGTAGTGCTTTCTAGGTTCATTCATGTTATAGCTTGTATCAGTACCCAATTTAATTTTACTGTTGAATAACATTCCATTGTATAAAAATACCAAGTTTTTATTTATTTATTTACTTACTTACTTGCCAGTTGATGGACGTTTGGGTTGTTTCCATTTTTTGATAATGCTGTTATAAAAATTACTGTAAAAGTTTTTGTGTGGCAATATGTTTTCATTTCTCTTAGATATATACCTAGGAGTGAAATTGCTGGGTCACATGGTAACTCTATGATTAAACATTTGAAAATCACTAAACTCTTTTCCCAAATGGCCACATCATTTCACACTCCCACCACCTGCATAAGGGTTCCAGTTCCTCCACATCTTGGCCAAAACTTATTATCTCTCTTTTTTATTCTATGCAACGTAGAATATGATTGTGAAGTTGTATTTCATTGTGGTTTTGAAGTGCTTGTGCCTAATGGTTAATGAATGGTTTGTGCATCTTCTGGAATGTGTCTTCAGATCCTTGGTCCATTTTTAATTAGGTTATTGGTTTTTTTATTATGGAGTTGCAATGTTTTTTTTTTAAATATTCTCAATTCAAATCTTTTATAAGATGCATGTTTTTCAAAAATACTCTCCCACTATGTGGGTTATCCTTTGACTTTCTTGATGGTTTTTTAGAAGCAAAAAGTTTTCCTTTTGATAATATTCATTTTAACTTTTTATTTTCCATTTCTCGTTCCCTCTTTCAGTGTCATATACAAGAAACCATTATCTAATCCAAGATCCTGAAGATTTACACACTCACACACACACACACAACACGCACACACACACATTTTCTTCTACTATTTCATAGCTAATCTCTTACATTTAAGTCTTTGGTAAATTTTGAGTTAATTTTCATACGAGATAAGGGCACTACTACCTTCATCCCTGTGTTTCCCCCCCCCCCATTTGTCCCAGAAACATTGAAAAGACTATTCTTTCCACATTTAACTGTCATGGAACCTTTGTTGAAAATCAACTGCCCCAAAATACAAGGGTTTATTCTGGACACTCAGTCTTATTTCATTGATCTATATGCTTATTCTTATCTAAATTACACACTGTTTGATTACAGTGGCTATGTAGTAAGTTTTATAATAGGAAATGTTTGTTTTTCTCTTTTGTCCTTTTGTTGTTTTGGCTATTCTGGATCTCTAGACTTTTCATATGAATTTTAGCATTAGTTTGTCAATTTCTACAAATAAATCAGTGAGGATTGCATTGAATCTGTCTATCAATTTGTGGAGTATTGTTATTTCATGATATTGTCTTCTACTCAATGAATTTGATGTACATTTCTACCTAAGTATCCTTTGATTTCTTTCCATGGTGTTGGGCAGTTTTCAGAGTAAGTTTTGCATGCCTTTTGCTAAATTCATTTCTAAGTATTTTATTTATTGCTTCTATTGTAAATGAAATTTTCTTAATTTCCATTCAGTTTGCTTATTGCTAGTAGATATAAACAATTGATTTTGTATATTAAGAATGTATTCTGTAACCTTGCTGAATTTATTTATTAATCTCTACTAATTTTTGTGGATTCCTTAGAATTATCTATACACAGGACTATGTCATCTACAAATATGATTTTATTTCTTCTTTTCCAATTTGAGTGCCTTTTTTTATTTCTTTCCTGATCACTCTGACTGAAACTTTTAGAACAATGTTGAATAGAAATAGTAAGAGGGGACATACTGTCTTATTCCTGAATTTAGGAGGAAAGTACTCAGTCTTTCACCATTAAATATGTTTGGTGTGGGGTTTTTTTAATAGATGTTCTTTATAGCATTAATGAAGGCTCTTATTCTCAGCTTGTTGAGGGTTTTTATCATGAAGAGGAGTTTAATTTGGTTAATTTTTTTCTGACTATTGAGAGGCTCATGTAACTTTTGTCTTTTATTTTATTGATGAGGCATATTATGGAGTTGATTTTTATGGTCATTTCTTATAAATTTTCAGAGGGAAGTAAAATATTTATTATATAATAACTCAATCAAAGTAGGAAAAAATGTTTTACAAGTGGAAACATATTTATAAGGGAATGAAAATAAATTGTAAAAATGAGACACATCTGTCTAAATTTAAGGGCAATGATCTTAATCCTTCAATGGAGAGCTAGTGAGAGTTCACAATGAACACTTCATTTCAGACTCCATTGATTTCCTTAAGATATGTTTGGAATTCATAAACAGAATTAAAAGTATGAATCACATGTCTGGATTTTAGCAACACATATGTTGGGTTGTTATACTATACTTTTAAATAGAGGAGCATTTAAACAAGAGACACTAGCCTTCATTAGGAATATTATCAATACATGTGACTATGTTGATAGAGTTCCAATAAAATGAACAAATCTTGAAGGATTCACTAAGATTCACTAACATTATGTATTCTGCTCAAACATTCCCAAACTTTTAACAATGACTCAAATTATATTACTACATCTTTCTGCTATGTTGATAATTATGGCAACACCTTAGTATACAATGAAATATTATTCAACCAAGAGAACGTTGTAATTCTATCCTTTGCAGCAACATGGATGAACCTGGAGGTCTTGTGCTAAGTAAAACTAATGAGGCAGAAAAAGAAAAATACTCTATTTTATCACTTACATGTGGAATATAAAAGAAAAAAAAGTTGAACTTAAAAGAAATAGAGGTGGAGAAGATGGAGAGATGCTGGAAAAGAAATGTCTAAGTCTCATGTATATAAGGAATAAATTAATCTAATATACAGTATTGTGACTATAGTTAATAATACTGTATTGTATGCTTGAAATTTTCTAAAAAAAATAAATCTGAAATATTCTAACTGCCAAAAAGAGAGAGAAAACTGTATAAGGTGTAGATGTGTTAATTTTAACCTGATGTGGTAATGATTTCACAAAGTATGTGTATATCAAATTATCACACTATACACTTTAAATATATATAATTTTACTTGTCAGTTATACTCAAAAGAAGCCAGAGTGAAAAAAGAAATCTATATGCAAGACTTAATTAATTAGCATAAATAGGTTTTATAAGTAAATTTGTCACTGCTCAAGTGTGTTTTCAGAATATGAAGCTGTTGAACCATTACTGTTTTTTATAAACACAGTTTTAGAAAAGATTAAGTCCCAGAGCCTCACATCTTTTTTTTTTTTTAATTTTGGTTGCTTAGAATACAGTGTAATATTAGTTTTAGGTATACAATATAGTGGAATTCAATATTTCCATACAAAAACTGGTGCTCATCACAAGTGCACTCTGTAATAGCCATCACGTATTTAACTCATCCCCGTTTCTTCTCTATAGAGTCTGTTTCTTGGTCTGCTTCTTTCTTTTTTTTCCCTAATGATTGTTTGTTTTCTTTCTTAAATTCCACATATGAGTGAAATCATGTGGTATTTATCTTTCTCTGACTGACTTGTTTTGTTTAGCATAATTCTATCTATCACATCTTCTTTACCCATTCAACAGTTGATGGGTATTTGGGCTGTTTCCATAATTTCATGGTTGCAGATAATGCTGCTATAAATATTGGGATGCATGTATCCCTTTGAATTAGAGTTTTTGTTTTCTTTGGGTAAGTATCTAGCAGTGAAGTTGATGGATCATAGGGTAGTTCTATTTTTAACTTTTTGAGAAAAATCCATACTGTTTTATAGAGTGGCTGCTCCAGTTTGCTCCCCCAGCAATGGTGCATGATGGTTCCTTTCCAAGACCCATTGATTCTTGTGTTGTTGATTTTAGTCATTCTGTAAGTGTGAGGTGATGCCTCATTATAGTTTTGATTTGCATTTTCCTGATGGTATTGAGCACCTTTTCATGTATCTGTTGAAGCTCTGTATATCTTTGAAAAAAATGTTTGTTTATGTCTTCTGTCAATTTTTTAACTGGATTATTTAGTTTTTTGAGTGTTGAGTTTGATAAATTCTTTATATATTTTGGATAATAACCCTTTATCAGATGTCTTTTGTAAATATCTTCTCTCATTCTAAAGATTGTCTTTTAGTTTTGTTGGTTGTATCCTTCACTGTGCAGAAGCTTTTGATTTTGATGAAGTCCCACTAGTTTCTTTTTGCTTTGGTTTCCCTTGCCTAAGGAGATATATCCAGTAAGAAGTTGCTGTCGTTGATGTCAAAGAGGTTACTGCCTGTGCTCTTCTCTAGGATTTAAATGGTTTCCTGTCATACTTAGATCTTTAATCCATTTTGAGTTTATTTTTGTGTATAGTGTAAAAAAGTGGTCCAGTTTCATTCTTTTCCATGTTGTTGTCCAGTTTTCCCAACACCATTTGTTGAGGCTGTCTTTTTCCCATTGAATATATTCTTTCCTGCTTTGTCAAAGATTAATTGAGCATGTAGTTATGGGTTCATTTCTGGGTTTTCTCTTCTGTTCCATTGATCTATGTGTCTATTTTAGTGCCAGTGCCATACTCTTTTGGTCGTTACAGCTTTGAATATAACTTGATGTCTAGAATTGTGATGTCTCCAGCTTTGCTTTCCTTTTTCAAGGTTGCTTTCATTATTTGGGGTATTTTATGGATCCATATAAATTTTAGGATTGTTTGTTCCAGTCAGTAAAAAATGCTCTTGGGATTGCATTGAATGTGTTGGTTGTTTTGGGTAATACAGACATTTTAACAATATTTTTCTTCTAATCCATGATTGTGGAATATCTTTCCATTTCTTTGTGTCTTCTTCAGTTTCTTTCATCAGAGTTTTATAGTTTTCAGAGTACCTGCCTTTCATCTTTTTGGTTAGGTTTATTCCTAGGTATCTTAAAGTTTTTGGTGCAATTGTAAATGCAATTAATTCCTTGATTTCTCCTTCTGCTGCTTCATTATTGGTATATAGAAATGCAACAGATTTCTGTACATTTGATTTTGTATCCTGTGATTTTACTGAATTTGTATATCTGTTCTAGTCGTTTTCTGGTGGGGTATTCAGGGTTTTCAAGTTGTCTCCAAATAGTGAAATTTTTATTTTTCCTTGCTGATTTGGAGGCCTTTTATTTCTTTTTGTTGTGTAATTGCTGTAGCTAGGATTTGCTGTAGCATGTTAAATAACAGTGGTGAGAGTGGGCATACCTGTCTTGCTCCTGACCACAGAGGAAAACCTCTTAATTCTTATAAGCAACATGGCATGTTTCCTTGTCTGCAGGAATCAGTGCTACCATGTCATGGGGGTTTCTCTTGCCTAACCTCCATGTAGGGCTGGCTGGTCCTGCAGTCTGATATTGCTCTACATGACTGATGTGAGTCATTCATACAAGAAATCATTGGTGTCTCCTGATGACAGAGAAAAGTACCCCAGATTTTTGACAATAGTGTGATGCTTTTATTTCTTTTTCGTAATAAATGCACTCTGTCCAAAAAAGAAAAACTTGCAGAAACTTTATTTTCTCATTTATTATCATTTCATTAGATTTTTATTTTCAATCATGGATTATTTGTTCTTTAGGTCTAACATGACAATAATAATGATAATATATTTTGCTCTGCAGATCTTATTGCTTATATTTTGAATAGATTCCATGGGGATTCCACTGATTCTAGATGAACAGTTCATCACTGAAAATGTCCTATTAAATCTATATTTTCATTTATTACCTTATTCTGTAGGTAATTATCATTTAATAACAAACACAAAACAAGCAGAAAAAAGAAAAACTGTCCCAATACTTTCTAGTTGTGTGAGTTTGGTAAAATCACTCTCTACATTTTTCATGTATTACTTTTACAGTGGTATTATTCAGCCTGGAACATCTAACTTTTTTAGTATATTTAGAGATCCCACAGGTACCTTGAATACAACATCTATGGTATTGACTTCCTTTTCCTTTCTTAATATGTTGCTAATTTCTTTTATCTATAACTGCTAATATCAGCAGCATATATTCCATATTCTGAGTCTGGACTCAGAAAAGAAATTCTAATATTATCCACCCTCTCACTCTATATCATTACATAGATCAAAAACTCTCATAGATTTTGCCTTGTAAATACTTAAGAAATCTATTCATTTTTGTCATCTTTCTTATTACAGATATTACTTTATATGTATATATAAATATATTTTATGTATGATTAAAATATATAATTGACATATTGATTATTATATATGTATCTATTCCATATATTCAAATAATTACCTCTTCAATGCAATTATTAATTGTCACAATAATGCTAGATATTCCATTTAACCTAGTGTCCCCTAATATTTATATCTTCTTTAGTCATACTGCAATTATTAAAATTAAGAAATTAACATTGGTACAATTCCACTAATCTACAGACTTTATTTGGTTTTTGCAAGTTTTTCCATTAATGTCATTTTCTCTTCTTGGATTCAATCTAAGATTTCACATTGCATTTAGTTGTCATGTTTTCTTAGTATCCTCCAATCTGTGACAGTCCCTCAGTGTATGTGTTTCATGACTTTGACATTTTTCAAGTGCATGTATCATTTATTTTGTAGAATTCCTTCTATTTGGATTTGCCTGTTTTCTCATGTAGATTGAGGTTTTTCATTTTTAAGTAAGTACACCACACAAGTGATGCACCCTCAGTGTAATTATATTGAGGTATATGGCATCAAGATATTTTATTACTAGTCATGTTAACCTCAATCATAGGTTAAGATGGTCTATGTCATTTTCTTCACTATATAGTTACTATTTTCTTTATGATAATTAATATGTATCTTGGGAGAGATTGTGTCCATGAGGATATTCTATTTCTCTTAAGATCTTGGCAACTAGGGGCCCCTGGGTGCCTCAGTGGGTTAAAGCCCCTGCCTTCGGCTCAGGTCATGACCTCAGGGTCCTGGGATCGAGCCCCACATTGGGCTCTCTGCTTCCTCCTCTCTCTCTGCCTGCCTCTTTGTCTACTTGTGATCTCTGTCAAATAAATAAATAAAATCTTAAAAAAAAAAAGATTTTGGCAACTAAAGTTTCCTTTTTTGAGTGAATCTAGTCTGCAACAATTATTACTGTCATTTTCATCTCCTTCATTCATTCCCCATTCAATAATTTAAATTCTTTAGTAGGGAAGAGTTAGTTGTCCATTCTTAGCGATTTATTTACTTTATTACTTATTTATACCAATATGGGTTCGTGATACTTTATTCTATGGGTTCTAAACAAACACTATCATTATTTTTTAGTTTGTGATTAATTGTTTCAAATTAGTCCATTGGAAGTGATTCAGATTGGCTATTGTGCACTTCCTTATTTTGACATCACAACATTCTCAGGGATCATTGTGAAGTTTTCCTCTCTGGACCCTAGAATTAATTGTTTCTTCAAGGAGTCCTTGTTCATTTTATTTGAGAAAGTGATTTAAAAAATAATATCTGGGATGCCATAATACTCCACCATCTCAGAAGACAAACTTTTGTATAGTCTTCTTTGTCTTTTGTGTTATATTATCTATTCAAAATGCTGTTTTCCAATATAACTTGGGTTACATCTACCTCTTCTGGTGTAGTTATAATTATAAAATTATAAAACAGTCTGATATAATTTTATATTTCATTTCAGTTTTCTCCAATATCCTGCATGGTTATTTAAAAAATTACATACAGTAACATTCCATCTCCATGGTCTATAAATCTGTAAGTTTTGCCATATGAAGAGTCATAAATCCACCAATCATGATACAAAACAGTTCCACTATCTCAACAATTCCCTTGTGTCTCTTTTGTTATGGCCAACATTTCTTCTCTTGCCCAGTCTCTGGAAACCATTAATTTCTTTTCCATCCTCATAGTTTTATCTTTTTCAGAATGTCTTATAAATAGAACTATATGATATATTGCCTTTTGTGTTGAGCTTCTTTCTTATAATTTTTATTTTTATTTGAGTATAGTTGATACCCAATGTTACATTAGTTTCATGTACAAAACATAGTGATTCAACAAGTTTATGCCTTATGCTATGTTCACCACAAGTGTGGCTACCTTCTATCTCCATACATCCCTATTAAAATATCATTCACTGCATTCTTATACTTTTATTCTTTTATTCCTGTGACATATTCATTCTATAACTGGAAGGCTTCTTTAACAAAATGTACTGGGAATTTTTGTTTCTTGGCATTTCAACACATATGTAATTGTATTTACTTTGATATTAATTTTTAATTTTTCTAATGATTAATTATGTTGAGCATCTTTTCTTACATTTCTCTGTCATCCATATGCCTTTTTTGACAATGTGTTTGTTTAGATCTTTTACCCATTTTATTCTCTCTCTTCTTATCATTGATTTTTGAGTGTACTTACAAGTCTTCTCAGAAATGTGATTTATAATATTTTATCACTGTGGCTTTTACTTACATTCTCTTAATAACATCTTTCAGAGATAAAATGAGTTGAATAGTTAAAAGTACATTGGGTTATTTATTTTTTTTCTTTTATGGGTTAGTTTTTATTGTCGTATCTCCAAAGTCTTTTCTTAACTCAGGGTCAGAAACATTTTTCCAGTGTTTTCGTTGAGAAAATTTATAGTTTAAATGTATATTTAAACAATTTGAAGTACCTCAAAAATGCTCATGCTTCAAGTATGGATGATACGGAGAAACTAGTGTGCTGTGTAAGCTGGAGTGCCCTCACTGAGTGGGAAAATGGATAAATCACTATCCCTCACACTGTTGCCTTGGAAATATACTATTCTGGAATGATGACATAATTTTATTTTGTGGGTTTGTGAAGTCCTGAGAAGATGACCTAAAGATTCTCCCAAACACAGTAGAAATAAGCTGAAGTATTAAAAGATGGTAACGTTAATGTCTTCACATTGAGTTTGTAGACTGAGCTTCATACTTGTTCTAATTCTTCAATGCACTTAATGCAGTACATTATAAAATTGCATGCTGTGTATTGTCTCCTTTTCTATATCATCCCCCCAATTTTCCTTTCTTTGAAGAATTACTTATGACTTATCAAATTTTTATTTAACACCCAGAACTTTACCTTGCTTGTATTAGACTCTATCTGAAATAATATTAGTTGAATGAATGAATGAATGAATGGTGTTTATGAAAGTCCTTCTAACTAAAACTGCTAAATGTCAGTATTTTTTTTTAAAGATTTTTTCTTTATTTATCTGACAGAGATCACAAGTAGGCAGAGAGGCAGGCAGAGAGAGAGGAGGAAGCAGGCTCCCTGCAGAGCAGAGAGTCCAATGTGGGGCTCGATCCCAGGACCCTGAGATCATGACCTGAGCTGAAGGCAGAGGCTTAACCCACTGAGCCACCCAGGCGCCCCTAAATGTCAGTATTTTAACATTTGAGAAAACTCTATTATCTCATTAGTAATTACATTCTCATCAAGAACGTAGGCTAATTTGTTTTAGTTTCAAATGAACAGAGTTAGAGATTATTTTTTGAAAATAGATATCTTTTATAGAAGTATTTCCTAAGAAACAAGCTTTAATGCTCAAAAAGATTAAGGAGCTGTTCAATAGTGAAAAACAAATTATACTTCCCATAGTTATCCAAAGTAAATTTGATAATATACTCAATTGTTATGACAAAATTTTTGCCTTTTGCTCTATTTCCCACAATATGAAACCAAATTTGATCTACCCATTGTATGTGCTGCAGTCGATATACACTTTCAACTTTCCACTCAATATACACATTTGTGATTTTGAGGGCTCCTCTCTTCCTGAGAAAGAAAAGCAACTAAAATATTACTATACCTCATTTTATGTAATAGAGAATATCTAATGCAATAAAGAATGTCTAACACAATAGAGAATGTCTAAAAATTGCATGTAAATTAATCTTGAAGAACTAAATTATATTTTCCTCTGAAAAAGTGTTCATTATGAGAAGTATAATTTTTTATTGAAGTATAGTTGACATACAATATTATATTAGTGTCAGGTGTACAATATAGGAATTTGACAATTATATACATGTGAAATGCTCACCATGATAAGTTAGTCACTATCTGTCACCATACATATTATTATAATATTATTGACTATATTCCCTATGCTGTAAAACTATGGGAATTTTTTGAGTAAAAAAATTGTCTGAAATCATGACAAAATTTACAATAGAAAAATAATAGGAGTGCCTGGATAGCAATTTATGGTCACTTGAGAGCAGAGGATCTTGTTTATGTCTCTAATTATCCTATGATATTCATTGTGGTTGAATAATAAAATGTGTAGAAGAATCTTTTTCTATTATTTTTATCTATAAAGAATAAATGTTTATAATTAGTGAAGACTTCTTAAATGTTGGACAATGAAGCAGGTGGATCTATTTATTTAAGTTTCTGTTTTCCAAATAGAGAGCTACTTTAGGAAAAAAATTGATAAATACTTCAGGAGGAATAGTCATGATTGGACCAAAGCTGCTGTGGCAAAGTTAAATGGACAAATTTGGCCATTTGGGAAACTGAGATTAAATAAGTTAAATAACGTGTGCAAGGTCACACAGATCTTAATTAGAAGGCTTGGGATTTGTCTTCAAGTTTTCTTTATAGCTGAAATTCTCATCATTATGGCAACTTTGGACACACGATATTGAGCATTTAGTGGTCCCTGATACTTCACTGAACTGAGAAAAGTACCTTCAAACAATGCTATCCTCAGCAATATATAGTGAACTTGGGTCAAATTGTCAAGCCCACACTTCTTTTAAACAAAACCTGTCCCTGTAATTTCTGAATTCAACTGGCGTAAGTGCTCAGGCTTCACTCAGAAAGTGGGTTTTGGCCGATTAGTCATACTTCTTAGTGTCAGGTCCTGTTGACCGAGGTCCAAAGCCTGACAGGGTCTTCAAAATATAAAATAAAATAAATATTTTTCAAAATATTTCAAAATTTTTATTCAAAATAAAATTTTTATTCAAAAATAAAATAATGACATCTGTTCAGAATTTGAGAACTGGCAAGTTTACTGAAGATTTGGAGACTTGGGGATTACTGAAGATTTTGAAAAAATGTCTATATCCTGAACTGCATAGCTTTCTGCCAACCCATCATTTATTTTCCTTGCTTTGGCATGAATTTCTCCTCATAGTGACTTTAGCCATACATAGGCTAACATATAAGGAACCCCTCCCACCACACACACACACACACACACACACACACACACAGAGAGAAATAAATTGTTTCTGTGAAAAGCAATTATGTGACTATAATTGTTCTCAGTCCAGTACCAAAATCATTCTGGTGACTGTTCTGGGTCTCCTCACCCTAAAGCCTGATGTTCTCTGGGTTCCAACGTATTTTTCCTTGAACATGGGAAAAAGATGCAAGGCATGGGAGCTATAGTGGACATTTCTTGTTTGCTATTTTTTCCACCTATTAGCCACACTCCCCAGTTATTGCTTGTTTGCTTTCCAGAAACTGTCCTTCTCTTATTCTAACTGCTTTAAGAAAAGTATTCCCATAATGGGGACTGGTTCAAGCACAGGATGAACAAATGATCCAGTTCAGACTGGTTAGACCCAATAAGACCAATGGTAAGATACTTGGGTTCTTAGGGGAACATGTTGTCTCTTCTCTGCTGGATTTGATCCTAAAGAGTATGCCTCTACGATTTTTGCAGCCTTCTGAAAACCATTTGTGGAGAGAAATCTGAGAATGGAGACAAGACAGCAGGCAGTAGGTTCAAGACAAACAAATATATATATTCTAAGATGTCACTGACAACTTTATTAAGCTACACTGAAGGCTACCAGCTTATCCTTAGACTTTTCAATTAAAGGAGACATTGAATCTATTATTGGAATAAACCAATTTTAGCTAGATTTTCTGTTACTTGTTTAGAAATGTACAAAACTATGTAGGAGAGAGTGGTATGAAATACTAGCCTGAAAATATCTTAATCAAGCAAAACATAATCTCTTATTAGATACTATAAGATATTTAAATGATAAATTATTTTAAATTATATCTTTTTTGTATTTAATGATATGGATAATATAAATTAAACTGAAAGTGGCAGAAAGTATAATATATTGTGCAGATGACAACCTGCTAAAAATGACAAAATATATTCAGCTACAGTGTTTTATTAGCTGATTTTTTACTGAGCAAGTATTATGTGTACTATGATCTTTAAATTTCCCCAATCGTGCAGATAAATCTTCATTTGTTCTTTTCTCTACCCTCCCTTATGTCATTCCATAAAAGCAGGTAAATTTGGTGAGGCCATTGGAAGGTTTTAAGTGTATTCAACCATGGTCTTCTCTAATACTTTGAGAAAGCACAAGGGGCACATTAATGTCACAAACACTAAATACATTTACCAATGCCCTTGAGTTGTCCTTGAATCCATTTTTGTATTCATACATTCTAACAGTCAGAGGAGGAATAATATCATTTATAGCAAGCTGAAATCGATGCTTACCATTTTTCTCTATCACACTTGAATTACCCTTTTAGTTTTATACTTTCTGCATATTCACTAATCCTGAATCTTCTCTCCCTCATCTCAGATTCCAAGCTGATATTCACATTATATCTGTAGGTAATTTATGTGCATTAGACAAGAGTTTGGTAAAGATTTGGTGGACACGGGGTTTCACTTAGAAATGTTACCATTCACCTATTTATGAATATATATTTTTCTAGGGGATTTCTTGATGTTGTACACAATGTGTTGCTTCATCTCTCTCTAATGCATCTTCTTAATTCCTTTATAATGTCCCTAACTAAGATTTCTTCAGAAGCTTGTAGGACCAGCTTCAGGTTTAGATTTAATTACGGAAAAAGTGGGGTAAAAAATGAGATCTACTTGGAGAATTGAAACACTGTTTCTATAAAACCTGATTAATATGAACTATTTTTTAAAAATTTTATTTATTCATTTGAGAAAGAGAGAGAGAGCGAGAGAGAGCATGAAGAGGGGAGGGCCAGAAGGAGAAGCATTCAGAAGACTGAGCAGGGAGCCAGACGCAGGACTCCATCCTGGAACTCCAGGATCATGACCTGAACAGAAGGAAGTTGCTTAACAACTGAGCTACCCAGGCACCTGATTTAAAAAGTGTTTTCCAAAACCTGTAAGAATGATTATGGTATATGTACATATATAGTGATACAGCAATAATCCTTACATATAATATATTTAACAAATTAAATAACTTAGCTTTCTATTAAAAATAAACAGAAAGAGAGCAAGCTTGTTAAAACATTGCAAACATGTTTTGTGGTGCCTGGGTGGCTCAGTGGGTTAAAGCCTCTGCCTTTGGTTCAGATCGTGATCCCAGGGTTCTGGGATCGAGCCCTGCATCGGGCTCTCTGCTAAGCAGGGAGCCTGTTTCCACCTCACTCTCTCTCTGCCTGCCTTTGATCTCTCTCTGTAAAATCAATAAATAAAATCTTCAAAAAAATTACAAACATATTTTCTTCTCCAAAATATATCTCCCCAATTAACAATCAGATTGAAATTTCCTTTGTGATCTGGTTTGAAGATGTCATGCAGAATTAGGAATCTAAATATCATGAGGACATTTAAATGTTGCAGAATGTATTAATGTCTGTCAACTATTTGTGATTAGTTCTTCTATTAGTCAAGAGGTGGTAGCATTTCTCAACTGTTAACGTCCTTCAGTCACAAGCTCTTAATTACAATTGTGAAAAAAATACCTATAAGACACCTGGAACAGAAATCCTTAACAGACTTTGAATATGTTAGAGCCTGATAAAATCCTGCAGCACACTCTCGCACCGTGAAGGAGCTACTCAGCTGGAAGGTTTTAAATTAGTGATGGCCAATCTACTCCTATAAAATATGCCTTGGAAGATACGGCTTCCAGTTCTGAAAGCAGCCAGACTAAATGAAAGCACATTCTACAGACAGCTTTCTGGGTCTAAAGTATGCCAAGCTCAGCTTAATTAATAAGTCTGATTTATAGACAATAAATATAAAGTTTATTCACAGATGCGTAATGGATGTTTCGCAGAGACCATTTTTACGTGTGCAATATTTCATTTTCCACAGTGAGAGGAGTGGGTTCTTCATGGGAAATAAAAGGAGATGTTTTATTTGATACGTGCTTTCCTGCCTTCTTCATTCTTGAGTCTGAAATACCATTTTTCTTCATTATATGTTGCTCCATTAAGTGAAGAAAATGATGTTGAAATAAAATGGAGGGTGCATCTTTGAAGCTCTATGAGAATTTCGGAGTGAACTTAAGAATCATCATATTACACATAAGTATTTGTAGATCACAATTATACAATTACAGGTTATATTTGTATATAAAGATCACATACATAAGTATAGAAAGATGAGGGTATGACACACATATGCACACAGACATACACACATGCACATGAAAACACTTTTTTTCCAACTAGCATCTGAAACTTTAGTGCTTTTCTGTTTTATTATTAAATATTTGATGAATTCAAAATAAATTTTAAAATATACACAAGGTATGAAAAGTATTATAATAAACTCTGTATACCTACGACCCAAAATAAGTAATAGGACATTATGAAATCCTGTGGATCTTTCTACAAAAATCTTTCCTTTCTCTACCTCAGTAAATAATTACCATTGCAAAGTTTTATTTTTCCTTTGTATGCGAGATGTGTTTGTGTGTGTGTAAGGTCTTAGTACATGTGTATCTAAACACAATATGTTAATAGTTTTTTAATCTGCTGCTTTTGAAATTATTATGCATGCATCTATAAACATGTTTATATATTTAATTAGATTTTTTTATTATCAGTTCTTTTTGTAATCATTATTTCTCTAAGAGTCACTCGGGTTGGATGCAGCTGTAGTCCATTCATTTTGACTACTGTGTATCATTCCATTTTGTGAATATACCATAAAAGTCATTCTATTAAAAAAAGTTAATCTATTTTTTCTTAGATTGCTTGTTTTGATGCAATAATGAATACTATTGCTTTAGAATTATTGTACATGTACCCAGTGTTAGATTCTGAGTCTTTGGGTATATGGAAGTTCATCTTTACTAGATAATGTCAAATATTTTCCAAAATATGTTTATAAATGTATACTCCCACCAGCCCCGAATAATTGTTTCTTTTGGTTGTGCCTCAATTGCTTGGTATTGTCAGACTTTACTTTTTGACACTTTAATTCCATACTAATTGAATATACTAATTTCTCTATTTTATAAGATTGGGCTTTGATGCTACTGGATCTTTTAGCCTTCTTCTGTTGAATGCTTATTTATACTTTCCTCTTTTTTTGTAAGTTTGTCTTTTTCTCATTGATTTGTAGGAATTGCTTTTATTCTTTATACTAACTCATTGTCCATTTTACATGCTGTCAATTTCTTCTCCTACTTTATGGTCTATATTTTTCATTTAGTTTATGATGTTTTTTGACCCTCTTACCTCTAGGTCTCACAGGGGGCCTGGCAAGACTAGAGTAAGATCTTACTGATGCTGCCTAAATGGTGAAGTGGAGACAGGAATTGAGCAGTACAAGAGATAATCTCATATCTGTGTGTTCTTCAGTCTCCTCTTGGCACTTCCCATTGGTTATAGTCAATGGGACAAGAGAGGGCAAGAGAAAGTGGGCGCTGACAATCACAGGCTTAGACCCTGACAATGGAAAATGGAGAGTGAATCTGGAGTTAAGTATATGAGAATAACCATACAGATTAGTATAATTTATTTCTACCAAGTAAATTGCAAGAGTTTCAAGTTCAATTTTCATGTTTTATCTTGAAAAATAAAAGTTTTCTGGGGAAATACAATTATAAAAACTGAAGTGGTGTTATTTTTTTCAGGTGTAGAATTTAGTGATTCATCAGATACAAATGACACCCAGTTCCCATCACAACAAGTGCCCTCCTAACTACCCAAAAAGTGATCTATTTTGTCATTAAATGATCTATTGTAAATATTAAAAAAAAAGTAAAGATATTAGATCAGTAACTAATGAAAATAGGTGTAAAACACTTCATAATTAGTTTATGATTTTTGTGCTATATTATTTTTTAAAATTCAAAATGAAAAATGAAGAACAGACATACAGTGAAATAATAAGCTGGATTTGCACTTATATTTATACTTATGTTTATGTTTATATTTATACATTTTAAAGCCAAATTCTGAGCAAGAATTCTTCTCATGCACTTATCCTGCTGCAATCACGACAGCCTATGAATTTGACCTCTTAGTTCTGTTTTTTAATATCTCCATTCTACTCTACCAATTTCAAAATTCTACCAGCCTCCCTAGATTACTTACAATAACCTCCTGATGTGCCTCCAGTCTCTAGAAACACCTCTTTCAATATTCTGCTGGAATCAGAATAATCTCTTTTATAATCAAATATGGTGTCATTTTATGTGTAAAACCCTTTTTTACTATCAATGCGTTTTTGAAAGCTCAAGCACTTTAAAATATCTTAAATCTTCCAGTTTGGTATAGCTTCAGCTTTATATATAGTTTCAACTTTATCCATTCTCTCATAATCTTTATCTGTTTATTTCCCAATCTATTTTCAGTTCTTGGTTTAGTATAGTTTTATTGAAAATCTTCCCTGATCCTTTAAATCTGAGTGATCCCAGAATATTGTATATTTTTTCTAGTACAACATTTATAACTTTTTATTATCATTACTTATCTTTCTTATCTTACTTATCTTTCTGTAGTCTAAACTGTATTTTGTGAAAGTAGAGTAAAATTCCCTTTTCATCACTTTATATCCAGATTCTTGTACATGTGCAAGATAGATGAGGTATCGTATATATAGCATATAATATATATAATATACAGCCAATAAATATTTATTGCTTTGATTCCAGTCTGGAGTGCCCTTATGAAAAGGCCACTTCATCTCTACAGTCGTATTGCCTACATGTTCCTACTATTTCCACTGCTGTCCCTGTTGCCATCATGTGCAAACACATAACAGGGAGAGACAATGGCACTTGTACTTTGGCTGGCATAAATGCATAGAAGTTTCATTGGTCTGAAAAATGTATTATAAAGGCTAAATGACCAACACAAAATCACAGGAACATGGGGCCTATGAGAAGCATTTGGATTTTTCCAATGTAAGAAAAGCCATGGGAGAAAGCAGATGGGTGGACTTCCCTACCCACAGTGGAACGTTCCAAGATACACCACTTTCATGTGCCTTCTCTGAAGGTATCCCACAAAGACTAAGCAAACACCTATATTGGTTGTGGAAATTTGGTTAGCTCAATAACATACCCCTTTGTATCAGCAGTCCCCCCATCCATTGTTGTCTCCTCCCTTATCCTTGTAAATGTTCACATGTCATGTTTTCTTGAGGCTTTTTTTTTTTTTCCCTAGGAAAAATACAGACTAGACCCTAGAGTGCCTTTGGTACCTGGGAATGGTACAGGAAAAACAAAAACAAAAACAAACAAAACAAAACAAAAACCTTTGAGGACTTGATTTTGGAATTGGTCTTCCTAACAGAGAAATTGACCTGGAGGTGAAAATAAGTAATTATAATTTAAATAACAACTTGAAACATTTAAAAAAGAAAGAAAAGAAAAAGTAATAGAGCTGAAAAAGAAACTAAACATGCAGTTTCAAAAGGTCTCCCATTTCAAACCCCTGAGAGAGAAAGCATACCTAAATGAAGTACGGAATATTTGAGTTAACAAGACTGAGAATGATTGAAGCAAAATAGAACTACTCTAGCCCCTGAAACTTTCCTTAACTTTCTAGAAACTTTGTAAGATCATTATTTTTCTTAAGATCTGACCTCACTAATATCCATGGCTTTCAGGAAAAAAAAAAAAAATTCAAAACAAAAAAACAGAGTGAAGTCTCGGAATAGCTACACTACACAAGCTGTGCTCTCAGAAACAGCCTAGAGGCCAAGCAGTTGCAAGACTAGACAAGAGGTGGCAGCACATAAATGTGTGTGGGTTTTTAGGGAACTAGGCCAAAGGAAACAAAATAGAGGAGTGTTTACCGGCGACTACATTGATGTGCAAATGTCCATTGTAACAAAGAACTCAGTATTATGTCAGGAGCCCTTAGACATTTGTCCCATTAGTTTGCTAGGATGTCTCCTTGACACTTGGACGTGAACATGATACACAGAAAGTTAGATGATGCGTTGGAACTTCACTGAATTAATATGTAGGAAGAATATCAGGAGACTCAGAAATATGTCCACATTAGAATTAATTTACTATATAAGTGGCAGTATCCAGCACCTGATTGCCCCCTTCCCGATGTTAAGGGAAGGGAACATCTTTACCAAAGGTAATGAAGAATGCACAGGAAGGAAGCACTGGCACGTTTGAGAAGTCCAATGGTGAGTATTTCATGCATGCCATGATCAATAGCTTGGATGTTATCATAAGTGGTGATTTTGTGATTCTCAAATAACAGAGGCCAGGTGGCAGCATATTCATAAGATGAAAGATGGACATAATTATTGTAGTAGGCAGATAACATGGTCATTAGGAAACCCTGATACACAAAAGTTGTGACCTCCATCATATTGCCACTCAATTCCCTTTTCTGGCCTTTGCAAAAACCAGATGGATAATGTGAGATTATGATCAGCTAACATAAACTTAACAATCATAGATTGTCCTGTTAAGATCTTTTATCTTTCTGGAGCAGAGCAACATAGGCTCTGGCATTTAAGTGGCTATGGATTTTCCAAAGCCTTTTTTCAACATCCATCAGTAGGGTAGTTTCTAAGGAACTCACTTTTACCCAAGAAATTTAGCACTGTACTTTCACTATCTTGTCTCCAGGCTATGTTAACTCTCCTGAGTTCTGTCATAATATGGTGGAATGCATCTAAATTTTGATGCACATATGAATCTTTTAGAGATGTTAAAATGCAGATTCTGATTCAGTAGTGCTGGGTGGGATCTGAGATTTTAAATTTCTAACAACTTCTTGGTAATAGCAATTATTACTTAGCAAAGATATAGCTAGGGATCTGGACCATCTTGACAACTGGGAGTATATCATGCTGGTCTTCTAGATTAGAGATATTATGCAAATTGAACCTGCTGAGCAAAATCTCTGAAGTAATCCAGATAGGCTAATAAGATAAGTGCATTCCAGAAGGTGGAAAATAAACATTGTGGAAATTTAGAGTCCTATCAACCCAAAGTGTTTGGGTTTCAGTGATTCTAAACATTTTCATAGCTTCTTTAAAGACAGACGCATCTTCTGGCAAGGAGGTTAATGACAATAAGCTCATGACCACAGGATTCACTGTCTTTGCTCATTTGGTTAGTAGGTTTGCTTTAGTTTTTAATAATTTAATCCATCAAATGTGAGACAGCCATTGTAGTATAAAAGTGGAATAACTCAATAACTTCTCGGCTAAGATGCCAGCTCAGAACACACATCCTGAGAAAGTCATGTACTATATTCCAAATCAGAAAAGGCATATGAACATGACAAAGCCCGATACATGGGCTGTGTACCCAATAGCTGGAATATATTTGTCTGAGAAACTATGTATTCATGCAGAGTTCTCCCCTATCACCATTACAGCTAGTGATCTATGTGGAGAGTTTGTTTTTTCCATCCTAATCATTTTAGATTCTACAGTGTGGGAGGCATTTGTTCTCACAGTTGTAATACTTTGGCCTATGCTGTGTTTTTAAGACTTCCAAACATTGTGTATAAATTTGACTATTTTAACCAGGAGTTTGAATATTTGAATATTTTATCTTTATTATACTTTCTTGATTGCATTAAATGACAATTTGATGTTGATCATTCATATATTTATAGAAATCAGAGGACATATTTTTGTTATGCTAGTTATTAAATAAATGCACCCTAGAACATGTACCATCTAATACAATAAAATATACAAATACTTCTTAATTATGGATGATTGATACCAGAAAGCAAAATAAGGCCTAACTGAGGGTACAGTGTCCATGACATAAATTCAGTTGAAGAGAAATTAAATCTGCACTAAAAAGGTGAGAGAAAAATATAGAACAGTTGGAAAGATGGGACAAATCAAGAATATTTCAGACGGATAAATAGAAAAGACAGAAAATACTTTTCCCATTGTTTGTACTCAAGCTTTGTCAGATATATAGATGATGGGTTTTAATAGAATTTCAATCTCTATGTGTTAACCAAGTTTTCTGTACAAATCCTTTACAATATTCTACCCTGATATGAAATTAATATCAAATAGAGTATCATTTATGGAGCAACAATGGATCCAACACAGTTTTTCTCTCCTCTAAATAGTCTGCAAGCTTAAGCAGCTCTATTATAATGCAAATAAGATTATTATAGTAATTTTGGATGAATATTTTCAAAAGCAGTTATGGCCTGTCAATAATGTTTATGATTACCCCAAATGCTTTAATGGCTCTCTTGAGATGCCAAAATGCAAGGACAAATAAACAGCTTTTAGAATAGACATTAGTGAAAGAAAATAAAATCCTTTTAGTAGCTTGCATTGCGTAAGTTCTCCAGCTTTTTTAGGGATTCTTCGGGATCAAGAAAAGCAGTAAATATTTACCGACGTTATTTTAAAAATCCTTCCATCTTTTTCTTTGATCTTGACATATTTGAGGAAGAGGATTATTAAATCTATTTAAGGTAGTGCTTTGAATAGGAATTAGAAAACTTGTTAGTAGTTACTATTGATGATATTAATTGATAGTATCATTACAAATACAAGTGAGAAAATCTACGTGATAAGCTTGCATGATTTGTTGTGGATTCCCAAAATATCTGTAAAAAATTAAAATAGAAGTGAAATTTAGTGATTATTGGCAGTTTAAATGAAATATAAGACATTTTAATTTTTAAGTTACATATAATAGACACAAAATACTATTAATGTTTTCATAAAAATGATTATGAAACATTGTTTATTGCAACATATTTTAAGTTATAGTCACCCTAAAAAAATCATTTATGCATTAGTAATTTATCCTAAGAATGTGTTATTTAGCCCATCAGATAACTCATAGAGGAAATAAAACAGTAAAAATTATTTATATGCAAAGTGCTTTATATATTGGAAAATATTTTATATACTGGACAAATGTACTCTTGCAATAAACCTGAGATTTTATTTTCAATTAACTTAAGCAAAATACATTAATA
Source organism: Mustela nigripes (assembly GCF_022355385.1). NCBI lineage: Eukaryota > Metazoa > Chordata > Mammalia > Carnivora > Mustelidae > Mustela > Mustela nigripes. Next base: position 131,752,769 of record NC_081560.1, read on the forward strand.
TGATTTTTAAATCAGCTTTTATTTTCCTAACAAGTGTGATCTTATTTCCAGCATGCTATTTCATGCTTTTTTCTCTTTTTTTTTTAAGATTTTTATGTATGTACGTATATATGTATGATTGTATTTGAAAGAGAGAAAGGGAGAGCATGTGGGCTATGAGGAAGGGGCAATGGGGCAAGGAGAGGGACAAGCAGTCTCCAGGTTCAGTGCAGAGCCTCTTATGGGGTTTGATCCCATGACCCTGAGATTATGACCTTAGCTGAAATCAAGACTCCAGTGCTTAACCAGTTGAGACACCCAGGCACCCCTGACACTTTCTCTTTTTAAACATTTCTCAGCGTGGCTTTATGTTTGTACATTTTCTGTATTGGATTCTCAAAATCATGTATTAATATAAACTGCCTAGATTTGTTTTTTTTTTGTGGGTTAAATTGTTGCTAGTTATGGTAAATAAAGTCATTAAACCAATATTCAGTAATTGATACAAAAAAAAATGCAGACCTTAAAATAATTGCATTAAAAATTCTCATATTAAAAAATACTACAGGGTGCCTGTAGCTCCCCTTCGGCTCAGGTCATGATCTCAGGGTTCTGGAATCAAGTCCCGTATCAGGCTCTCTGCTTAGCAGGGAGCCTGCTTCCCCTCTCTCTCTGCCTGTCTCTCTGCCTACTTGTGATCTCTCTCTCTCTGTCAAATAAATAAATAAAATCTTCAAAAAAATATTACACATCAAAATCTTATTAACTGGAATTTATAAGGTATAAACCTAAAACAAAGATGTGGCAAATAAATATAAAAACAAGCCAAAAATCATTCCCTTAAACTGACATTTTATAATAGAATAAAATGTACATATCTGTTATAATTTCAAAAATGTATTGCAATAATTTTTAAACATTAAAATGAATAGAGTAAAAGCTCTAAGTATACAAAACTGGGGAAGATATTCTCTTTTATTTAGTGTTATTAGTTATATTTTTAATAACTCTGTGAAGTAAAAATATGAATGATACTAAATATAAATTTTAAAAAGTTTAGATTGTTAAACAGTATCAATCAGACTTATTAGCCTATCACACATATATATTTTATTTATTTATTTACTTATTGTCAACACGTATATGTTTTAAAATAACATAGGCTATTTACAAAAATAATTCCACATAGGGTCACAAAGAAAAAAAACCTGGGTATTCCAAAAAAATAAATTCTACATGAATCTTTCTCTGACAACAATAAAAATTGAGAAATAGCTGCAAATATTAGTACAAATTTAAAAAGAAACATAAAGATAAAACCCAAAGAGACAAAAATCCACAAAGAATGAACATATATTTGAGTCTTATTTTTCTTGGAAAAGTTGAGGATCAAACTAGTATCTGTTTCCAACATTGGGAAAAATTATATAAAGTGAGGGAAGCCGATTGGACTAAGTCGATACGATTGGGCATTCTTGTTGAGATATTGCTGTTATTGCACACACACAAATAAGAGAGGTGCACAGAGAAGGACAGTGTGACCTTACGGGTGGTGGCAATTACAGCATTGCAGTTGTTGTCTGTCCTGTTGGTCCTGCAGTGAGTTTAGAGCTATACTTGAGATGCAAACATAAGCACCGACCTTGGATGAGATTGACATGGTTTCAGTTTGGTGGAAACTATCCTGTATTCTATCAGGAACATTAGGAAATTGTTCATGTCTGAGAGTGTCTTCATTGAAAAATTCTACATATTCAGATAAAATAACTCCTCCAGATCAAAGATTGCCAGGCAGGATTGATGGTAAGCGCCTTGTGTTAGACTTTTGTAGAAATGAAAACTACAGATTTAGACCCCAAAGTACTACAAAAAATGATCAGATACAGATTATTAAACAGCTATGTTAAAAATGTATAAAGAATTTTTTGAAATCTCCTAGATGAGCAAATAATGATGCAATCTTAACTAATGAAAAGAAACTTAATAAGCAACCACATGAGGCTTCTAGAAGTGAGGTGGGGGAAATTGGAGGGGGAGACAAACCATAAGAGACTGTAGACTCTGAGAAACAAACTGAGGGCTTTTTGTGGGGGTGGGAGGTTGGGCGAGCCTGGTGGTGAGTCACTGGGTTGTGGTGCATAAACAATGAATTTTGGAACACTGAAAAAAAAATTAAAGTAAAGTAAATTTTAAAAATGTTTGTTGAAATTTTTTAAAAAAGTATTAAGGAATAGACAGAATTAATGAACTAAAAGATTGATCACAACAATCTCCCTAGAAGGCATTCCAGAAGCACACAGAGTATTCACTAATTTTTGTGCAAAACTATCATCTCATAAATTAAGCAGGCTTTTATAATTGATACTAACATTTGATGGGACAAAACTTTTTGTTTTTTTGTCAGACTATTTTTGGACTCCTTTCAATTTTTTCAAGATTATTTATTTATTTGAGAGAGAAAGAGACAGAGGGAGAAAGAGAGAGAGAGAGAGCACACAACTAGGGTGAGGGGCAGGAGAAGCAGGTTCTCCGTTTAGTAGGGAGCCAGATGTGGAGCTCAGTCCCAGGACTTTAGGATCATGACCTGAGCCAAGGCAGATGCCCAGCTGAGCCATCCAGGCATCCCTCTTTTCAATTTTTTATTTCATATTAATTAACATATAATTTTCAAGTTTTATTTTAAAATGTTTACATCATGTAGATTGAGAAAATAAAAAATTGGCAGATTAATTTAAAGGAAATTAACATTTTTACAATATTAAATTACCTTCTCCAGTAACACATCATTTCAGCAACTTCAGTTTCTGATAAATTTATATAATATTTTCCTTTAGCTGTTATTGGGTTTTATTAATATTATATTTTTATTGTATTTTACTAATACTATATTTTTAAATTTTGGATAAAGTAAAATTTTAACAATTAGATTCTGTAACTGTTTGCTGATGAAATGGAAACAATTAATGGATTTTCTTTTTTTATCATTTATCTTGTACCTGGCCACCAACTTACCAGGTTCTTTGATTTTAAATAAGCAGAGCTTTTTTCTCTGACCTTGAGTAAGAAGACAAAATTGATTTTTCTTATACATTTCAAATATTATTTATTTGGAAATAATTTTCATCCAAAAAGGGAAAATAAGGTATAATTACATATCATATTACAGATTTTCAAATTGTATTTGCTATTATTATATCCTTCCCAAAGTATATGTATATTTCTAGTATTTTGACCTTTTGGTAATCACCAATTATTACTAATATAGAGTTACACACACTCATTTGTTTGTCAAAATTATTCAAGTTTTCAGATAATAAAGCTGAATCAGAGAGTCAAATTTTGCAAAGTCACATTTAAGAAGTAATGAAGTCAGAATTCTAACTCCACAGCTTTTATATTCAAGTGCTAGAAATCTTAACTACTATTAAAAAAAAAAGCCCTCAAAGTTAATTACTATAATATACTATTCTAATAACTACTACATGAAATATGCTTAACCAAAATTTTACTATAATATTTTTAGGTAATAAAACACATCAAGACCAATTTTCTCAAGCGGTCTTTGACTTTTCATTTAGGGTATACTAAACACTAAGTGCTTTTTTTAACTTCAGTAACTCTACGTTAGATTCATGTATTAATCAATTGGTGCTGCTCAAAGTCCTATGATTTTTTTTTCACTAGCTTTATTAAACTGATGTCAGAAATTGAACTAATGCCTAGTTGGGTTTGTCTTCAGCCTGTGTAGTCTCAGAGACAGTTTGTTTGAAAGTATAGATAATATATGTCCATAAAGAATATTTTCTTTTTAGTTAGTAGTTTATTTACTTTTAGAAATTTCTAAGGTTCTTATTTGTTAGATCATTAGGAGTTATGATTTTATCCTGTAGTGATACAATAGGTATCTCTCCCTCCCTTCCTTCCTTCCTTCCTCAAACTCAAAACCTCTTGGGAGTCAATTACAAGAGCAAAAGAATAGGAAGGTGAGGTAAATAATAGTTATGGAATGCTACTAATTTCAAATCATTTTCAAAACAACTTAGCAACATGTGTACTTTAAGTCTCACAAAGTTTAAAAAATGGTGGAAGTAAAAACAAAAACCAACAATCACTACCAAGTTAGGGATTTTAGTTTATGTTTCCCAAGGCCATTCTCTTCCACCATTTTATTCCACCTCCTTAGGGTGAGAAAAACAAAAAAGGGGTAAGGAACAGGTTACACCATTCAGAATCATTGACTTAGGAGAATTCTCTGAGGAGATCTTTCCCATGGAAAAATTGGACAGACACAGCACTGGCACAAAGTCTTAGCAGGTTCATCACCTAGTGGCTTGTTGACCCATGGTATTGCATGAGTGTAACTTACATTTACTTTTAAATGCAAATTTTCTCTTCTGTTTGTAGCCATCGGGGACATGCTCAGGGTGATTTTATATAATCAGAATATTATTAGCTCTCTCTGCCTGCGATAGAATTTCAAAGTAGGGAAATTTCATTTTCCAGCCTCTACTCTTCTCGGTCACATTTGTCCTCAACACTCTCTCTTCTTTCAATATTTCCATTACCTCAACAGAAAAAGACAATTAACTAAATCTTTTTTTAATTAAAGATTGTATTTATTTATTTGACAGAGATCAAAAGTAGGCAGAGAGCAGGTAGAGAGAGAGAGAAGGAAGCAGGCTCCCTGCCAAGCAGAGAGCCCGATGCGGGGCTCGATCTAAGGACTCTGGGATCATGACCTGAGCCAATGGCAGAGGCTTTAACCCACTGAGCAACCCAGGTACCCCAACAATTAACTAATTCTTAAATGATAATTATGAGTCAGGAAAAGATCTTATTGTAGGATTACATGTGTGTGTGTGTGTGTGTGTGTGTGTGTGTGTATGTGTGTGCAAAGATCATGTAAAGCATGGACATGGCTTCCCACTGTAATTTAATTGTTTAAAAACATTAAACAATGTTGCCTACCATGCCTAGATCATATGGTTCCTGCCATCTTTCCAAAGGCATCATTTCTCATAAATTTTACCCCTACATTGTTACCTACCTATTCTATAAACTTTCTATTACTTCCTAGTAAATATTAGGGTCCTTTCTCATCCTCAGTTTTGATCATGACTCCTTACTACCTATCAGACCTTAATTTAAATATCACCTTAATAAGGACAATCACAACCATCCAATCTGAAGTTCTTCCTGCTATTCTCAATGCCAGTGTCCTACTTTTATTTCTTTGTTTTCCACTGGAGAATTCTGTATACTCTCTGTTTGTATATTTGTTTTTATATAAAGCTTCCCAGTAAGGCCAGTGCCATTATGACACAGACCTTGTCCATCTCGGGATTTGTTGAATTAATAAATTAACACAGAAAACATGAAATTTTAAAGCATCATGGTACAGACATTATTTAGTTGTGTACTCATTTATCCCAACTCTTCAATTTATACTACAAAAGTAATTATTTGAAAATGGCTTTCTGGAGTATTTTATGACATAATTTTTTTTTTTTTTTAGATTTTATTTATTTATTTGAGAGAGAGAGAGAGAGAGAGAGAACATGAGCAAGGAGAAGGTCAGAGAGAGAAGCAGACTCCCTGTGGAACTGGGAGCCCTATGCGGGACTCGATCCCGGGACTCGATCCCGGGACTCCGGGATCATGACCTGAGCTGAAGGCAGTCGTCCAACCAACTGAGCCACCCAGGCGTCCCTTTTATGACATAATTTTAAAGTTTTCATTTCTCCCATAAATTTAAAGAAAAAAGAAATCAACATTCTCAAAAAGGGAGAGTACTTTAATTTACTTAGGTTAGTGTTCTAACTGGAAATTTCAGAAGCAAAATAACCAATTTAGAATATCTGTAATTAAGCCCCCTGTCCTATACACATCTGAAACTACATTCAAGGTCATGCTACTAGTTCTAACTATATAGGTCATATGAACATAGACATTTGTCATTTAGTATAGACAACATTATCTAACTGAACCGATGAGGCTGCAAATACAGATAATTGAAGTTTTAATTACAGTGTTGTGGTACTTAAACAGAATTAACTGTAACCTAGGAAACCATTGACATTTAGATAAGGGAGACAATCTCAGCTCTACAGTGTAAGAAATCATGGGAGTAAAATTTATCTTAAGAAGAAAAACAGAAGTAGGAAGTTATAAATAGAAATTACAAATTGAACACAGACAGAAGCAACCTTTGGTTCAGTGTGTAGGGGAGAGAGGGTGGTTTTAAAAAGATAAATTTCTGAAGAAATCTATAAATATTGTGGATTTGTATACTATAGTTTGTATTTTGCCCAAACTCTTCTTTCTTGGATAGGAAAGGAAGAAGTACCTGTCTAAAACGGACCAGTGATTGGGGTCTGATTCTAAACTCAACCTCTTCTAGTTCTGGTATCTTGAAGATGTGATTAAATATTTTAAATATCAGTTTTCATCTACATAAAATATGGGTAACAGTACATATATATGAAGGTTTCTGGAAGGACTATAGGGGAAATAGGTTTAGAAATTCTTACATACATTTTGATTCAAAGGATGATAACTATTAAAACATTCTAGCACAATTACAGTGTTTATTTTCTTAATGTTCACAACCTTCTTCCTGAAAGATTTTTGGTGCATACATATATATTGTTGTCATCTAGGCCCAAGACAGATTCTTGCACTGTATACATCAGGGACCATTGTAAAACTTCTTGTTGACTTCCTCATCTCAGTTCTAAGATTTGTTTTTTGTTTTTCACCCATACCCTTTCTTGTGTGACCCCTTGATTCTTTTTGTTTTGTTTTGTTTTGAGCCCTTGATTCTTAAACAGAATTCTTATTCTTTTTTTTTTTTTAAAGGTTTTATTTATTTATTTGACAGAGAGAAATCACAAGTAGTCGGAGAGGCAGGCAGAGAGAGAGAGAGGGAAGCAGGCTCCCTGCTGAGCAGAGAGCCCGATGCGGAACTCGATCCCAGGACCCTGAGATCATGACCTGAGCCGAAGGCAGTCGTCCAACCAACTGAGCCACCCAGGCGCCCCAAACAGAATTCTTATTCTATATTTCTAATTAAATTTTCTATACTGACAAGGTAAACTTAAAAAAATTCAGTGTCATTTTTATGTTTACAACTTATTTTAAAAAGAGTAAAAAATGGAACAAAATATAAAATGGAAATTTGGGTGAATAGTGGATTTATGGACATATGGCTAGAAGCAAGTATGGAAAAATGTTAACTGTGAAATATACATGTCAGATACATATATCTTCATTGCAATTTAAAAAAAAATCTTCCTGTATATTTCAAAATTTTCATAATAAAATGATAGGCAAACAAATTTACCTTTTAATCCTTCCTATAATTCATGAATTTACCCCATGTGTATGTCCAAAAAACTGTTTCCTCAGACTTATTTTGTTTGTTTGTTTGTTTTCTCTTGCAGTTGAAAAGGAAAGAGGATGGTTATAACTATCGAAAGATACAGAACCTTCATAATTCCTATTGCTGTGTACTTCCTTGTCCCTATATTAAACTACACTTAGTGCACGCAATAACCCAGCTGCTTGCTCTAGGAAATACTGCCCTGAAAGGCAAAACTGCAAGCAATCTAAATATATTACTTTCCAAGATTAAAATTTGGTAATAAGGACTTGCAAAGACCTTTGACTTTCCCTGCCTACCAATTCAAAGCTATTATTGTCATAAACTCTAATCTCAACCAGTTCACTTCCTTATGAAATCTGCCTTAAAATCCCTTCACCCATATCCTAAAATTCTATAAATCCTTTCTTTATTTTTCCACATTGAGATACTGTCTAAAATTCTGTCAAGGTGGTTTTCTCCCTTACTGCAATAGATACAAGAAACTAAGTTTTGCACGGTCAATAGGTTTGTTTGTTTATTTGTTTTAGATGACTAGAAAAGTTAGGCAATGTGTTCGGGGAAATTATTACATTATTAAATTTACCTTACTTTGAGCATTTATTCAGCAATGCACTTGAAACTCTGTCAAGTTCAAGAAGCTGATAAAGGTTCTGGAAAATATGTTGGTGTTTTCTTTGTGAACTCTAGAATTAAGATTATAGTTTGGAAATAACTATGCCTGTGTACAAGTCTAGGCTTTAGCAAACACTAGAAATAATCTTGGGTAATCCATAATCTCTCTAGGACATAGAAATACTAATGCCTACTGCACTAAGGCTGGTATGAATTTGGGTCCTATTTTAATCTCTCTTTCTCCACACACACACATACATATATATATGTATATATAAAAGGCTTTATGTACATAGTGTGTATGTGCATACATGTATATATGATTTATAGTTGATAATAAATAGTAATTTTCATGATGTATAACTTTTGTATGTGTGTGTCAGAAAAATATATATGCATATATATGTATATATATATTTATGTATTTAATGGCAATAAAACTGAAATGAGTTCATTGAAGCCTAAAAATTTAACTTTTCATCATTACTTTTTTATAGTCAGATAAATATATTTGATGATAATTATGGAAAACATGCATTTTAAGCCTGAATATTGGGTCTCGGGACCACATTTTATTCAAACAATTAGTACCATAGTGCCATTTTTTTTTAAAGCTAAAATCTTTTATTTATTCAGGTTTATTTAATTTCTATATAATGCCCTTTTTCCAGGATTTTATCCAGGAGAGCACACTATAAAATAAGTTGTTAGATCTCCTTCAGCCCCTCTTGGGTGTGAGTTTCTCTAACTTCCATTGTTTTTTGGTTATCTTAATATTTGTGTGGTGTTCTAGTAACTTATTTTGAAAGATAGCTCTCTATTGAAATTAGTCTGATGTTTCCTTATGACTAGATTGGGATTATAGGTTTTCAGGAGCAAGACCACAGAGCTAAGGTGTCATTTTCATTATTTCATATTAAGCATACCTACTATTGACATGAAATATTACTGTTGATATTGATCTTGATCATCTGGATGGTGTAATTTTTTCAGATTTCTACACTTTAAAGATACTTTTTTTCCCCTTTCCATACTATGCTTTTTGAAGGAAATAATTATGCATAGTTCACATTTAAATTTCAAGGAGTTTTGCTAATCCTCCTTGAGAGTAGAGTAACAATTTAAATTATTTGTATATACTGACACATATGTATAGATATTTCTATATGGAACATCTTTCCTGTATTAAGTAGGAGTTTATATCAAGGTCATTAATTTTAATCCATTACCACATGGATCATGCTAGATTCCTTCCCTTCTTTATGGAAACTACCTCACTAACAATCTATTATCTATTTCTTTAGTTGTATAATTCTAGTATACATGTTGAGTGATATCAGAATTGTTAAACTCTTACCTCCATAGGAAAAAATAAGCTTTATCAGCTTTGCAAAGTTTATGTACAGCATCTTTACCTTTAATCTTAAATATTCTATTCATCATGGAAATTATTTGGTCAGCACCTTTTATCCCTACCTCCTTAACTAAAGGTATCTCATGCTTTTCTTATATAGCTAGATTGTCTTGTCATGGTCTGTGTTCCTTCCTGGTATTACTCAAACTCCTAAATCTTTTTTTTTCTTTAGTTTTCATACATTAGGTTAATTCTTTGTGGTGTGAAAGTATATAAACTTTGCCAGAGGTAGAATCCTATGTATGCACAATTTCAGTGTCATAAATATTAGCTTCATGCCCCCTCCCCAAGTTCCTGTGACTCATCTATTCAACTTTCCCGCTCTTCCTCCAAACCTCTGGCAACCATGGTCTCTTTTACTGTCTTCATAGTTTTGTCTTTTTCCAGATTGTTGTATAATTGAAATCAAATAGCCTTTTCAGGCTGCCTTCCTTCATTCTATGGCGCTATAATAAATGGTATTGTACTCTTAACTCCAAATGCCAATAGTTCATTGCTGTTATGCAGGAAAGCATTTCAGTTTTGTATATTAACCTCATAATCTGAAAACTATTATGAATTCTCTGGGATTTTCTACACAAATAATCATGTCATCTGCAAACAAAGAGTTTTATGTCTTCCTTCCCAATCTGTGCATCTTTTATTTATTTTTATTGCCTTAATGCAATAGCTAGGGCTTTTTCATTAGAAAGTTGAATAAGAATGATGGAAGGGGATATTCATGACTTGTTCTCTATTTCAGGCAGAAAGCGTCTAGTTCCTCATCATCGAGTCTGATAGAAGCTACTGGGGTTTTTTTTTTTTTTTTTTTGTAGATTTTGTAGATAACTATTCCATGTTTGCTGTGAGTTTTCTCATGAATGGGTGTTGGATTAGTAAAAAAAATTATCTGTACCAATTGATAAGATCATATGATTTTTTTTTTTTTTGCCTAGTGATCTGGAAGGTTACATTAGTTGATTTTTAAATGTTGTACCAGCCTTACATAGCTGAACTAGATCTCAAGTGACTACAATGAATATTTATTTTTATTCATTGTTTTTCTTTATTTGCTAATAGTTGGTTGAAGATATTTACATTTACTTGTATGAGAGATATTGATCTATAGTTTTATTTAGTGACTTTATCTGGTTTTGGTAAATAGGGGAATGCTGGCCTCATCGAAGTTATGAGGCATTCTCTTTGCTTGTATTCTCTGGAAGAAATTTTGAAAAATTCAAATTATTTCCTCTGAAAGTTACTAATTATTGACTCATTTTTTGATGGATATAGGCCTATTCATATTATCTACTTAATTTTTGACTTTTGGTAGTTTGTGTTAGGTAACTGTTGCATAGATAGATAGAATATTAAAATATTCGGACATATCTGTTTTGCATGTGAAATATATTGATTTAGAAATAGCTACAATGATCTATGAATCTCATAAAATTTGGAATGTAAATAGAGCTGGTGACCTTCTGGGGAATTTAATACTTGTTTGTTTAATTATTTAGAGACTTAGTGCTAATGAGATAATAATAAGTCCTCCATTGAAATGCCACAATTATCAACCAGTTTTGCATGAAAGAAAAATAAAATAAATCCATAGGCATAAGATGTCATCATAACTTTTTGCAACCACTATATTACAAGAGGGAGAATAGAATTGCAGGAGTGTAGTTAGTGATACAAACCAATCATCTGCATAATAGAAGTTATTAAAATGATCATATACTGACAATGGTGAGAATTGTCAGAAACATATGTGCAGATAAATCTTTTACATTCATGAATTTACAGAAAGCTATGTAAGTGATAGGTAATAGTCAGCATCCAGATATCTCTGCCTGGGAAGCATGTCTTTGTTTTTCTTCCTTTCCCTTTTCATCATGCAGGCATTTCTTTGTTTATGAATTCATACAAATAATTGGAAGAATAAGTAGAATGTAAAGCCAAGATAGACATTACACAACTTCTTTTGTGAGTATCCAGTATTTTGTGTGTGTGTGTATGTACACATATATACACACATATTATATATAATATACATATATTATATTATTATTATCTTTTAAATGTGGCCTACTTGGATAGTTAAGGGAGTGATTATAAAGTGCTCACCATGGGAAGGGAGGCAGATTTAAGACATATTTAGCTGGCAAAATTGTCTAGTTGAAGGAATGAAGAAGATAGGACAAGGAAGGGTCGAGATTAGTGGGGCCATAATAATTTCATGAATTCTAATAAAAAATAAATGAGAAAGGAGCTGATTTGGGTGGAAAGGAAGTAAGTTTAGAACCAGATATGAAAAAAATCAAAGCTCCTATGGGAGTTGAATTGTATCTATTCCGCAGAATTTTACATATATCACCTTGAAGCTCAAGGAAAGAGTCAGTTCTCTGTGGAACAAAAATGTGCTTTAAAGGAAAACTATATGTTGTTTGGATCACACCTTTTCTGATTTATCTCATTCTGATTCTAAGGAGGTTCTGCATCTTGGATTGAATATTAGTTTCCTTGGACTGAAATAACAAAATATTTATTTTATCCCAGTTCCAAAAGCGAGAAGTTCAAGTTAAAGGTTCCAGCTCATTTAGTTTCTGATCAGAGCTCTCTTTCTGGCTGTAGACAGCCTCTTTCTTGCTATGTCCTCACATGGTCTTTTTGCAATACCTGCTGTGGAGAAAGTAAGAATGAGAGAGAGGGATGGCCCTTTGGTGTTGCTTCTTATAAGGACACTCATCCTATCATATCAAGGACTCACCTTTATGATGTCATTTAACCTTCACCAATTTTTTTTTTTTTTTTTTTTTTTTAAGTAATCTTTACACCCAATGTGGGACTCAGATTCACAACCCAGAAATCAAGAGTCTCATGCTCTACATACAGAACCAGCCAGGTGCCCCTTCATTGGTTTTTGATATCATGGTGTAGTTTTTATAATCTTTACTTCCTAAATTTAATTAAAATACTTAAAATATTTTAATATGAATACAGAAAGTTAAGTAGGTATGAATATTTGATGTTTTTGTTATTTTGAAGTTGAGGACAGACACTGACAATTCCCGACCTATGGTGTCTCAGAACACTCTCCAACTAAGTGAAATTTATCTGCATGGAAAACAGTAGCTTATTAAGGCATATTAAATAGCCTCAGGGTGCAAGCATCTGAAGCTAAAGCACAAGGCATTGTTCATCCCTCATGTTTTAGCAGCTGTTTAATGAGAAGTGCCAGCTCAGTGTGTAGTTAATCTATCTAATAATTAATACAACACCAGCCTGGGAGTAGTGTAGAAATAACTCCAAAGTCCTTGTTCATTTGCAAATTAATACAGAGACTTGCACTTACAGCCAGTTTGTTACTTGGGAAGGTGAAGGGGATATTTAAAATTCTTAATTTCAAGGCTTCTATTTGATCACATTTCATTTGAATACATCACATAAGACATAATTTAAAAGGGATAATGCTTAAGAGTGTAACAGAAAATTAATCTCCTTATGATTATTAAAAAACACATGTACCCCTCAAGGCTAAAGGGAGGCTAGTGTGTTTTCCATGCACAAAAAAGGCCAATTTGAGAGCAAAGCTCTTTCTAATATCCTTAATAATATGAACACTATTAATTTATCTGTGTTCATAATTCAGTCAAAATGTATCTAATGCATGAAAAAAATGTCAGATTGCTTGATATTTTTAAAATAATTAAAAATTCAATTAGTTTCTTGGTTATAAATAGTGTAAGATTCTGAGATGCTTTCTATAAGTCAATAATTAGAAGGAAATATTGACCCTCCCCCTCAAAAAGCATAAAAGAATGAAAATTATAAGCAATATATTAGTTTGATCCAAAAATATTTGAAGGTTGTAATTGCCTAATGAACAAAAATGTTGATGGGAATAAATCTGAGTAAGTCTAAATCCCTGCACTCAAGGATACCCCTTTTAAATATTTTATTAGTTATATAGTTATATAGTTGTAGTTTATATGATAACTCTTGTGATAATTTATTGTATCTGTGAGAATAATTTGTTCCTCCAAAAGACAAAGAGATACCATATGAAACAGGATTCCATTCCCAGAAGAAACATTTTGTTACACAAATGTCCATAGTCAATACTATTCAAAACTATTCATAATACCCCCAAAGTTGAAATAACCCAAATGTCCATCAACTGATACATGAGTAAATACAATGCAATATTATTCAGCAATAAAAAGAAATGAAGTACTGAAACATGCTACAATAAAGATAAACCTTGAAAGTTTTATGCTAAGTGAAAGTAATTCATGGTTGCCTAGGGGTATGGAGGGAGTTTAGAGAGGAAGGTATGGGAATGGAGAGGTAGTGTTACTGGGTACACACTGCTTTTTAGGATGATGGCAATATTCTAAAATTAAGGTTGTGGCAATGGTTGTACAACTCTGGAGTAGAATAAAAATCACTGAATTGTATAGTTTAAATGGTTGATTTGTTTAGTATGTGAATTTATCTCAATAAACCTGTCAAAAATCGGACATTGAGCTAACCTGGATAATTCCACTCATACAATGCTCATATGTACAAATCTTAAGTGCTCTCTACTTCTCCTAAAAGAAGGATAATATTGTTTTGGACAATAGTAACTTCCTAGAGTAATATTTAAGTTTCAAAATTCAAATCTAAATATATTTAAGGATGTTTTAAAAATATCATAAGCAAAGTTTTTATGAGAGATCGTATTTTTTTCTCATTTTTATTAGCCTTAAGACAATTTCAATAATAAAACATAATAAACACAACCTAGTCACATAGCCAAAAATGGAACTTCACATACATGCACACCAAATTTAAGAAGTAGGCAATAAAGGCTTGGAAAATATATTCTGAGAAAGTCAGCCAAGTGTCTCTAGGAGGTGGTTAGAGGAAAAAAAAAAAATGTCTATATTCAAAGAGATAGACAATAATGATTGATGTGAAAACCTACCTACATTCTAATTCTTGTTAGGAAATAAATACAGGGAATATGTACAATGACATTAGAATAAATAAAATAATGTTACCAGTGACAGGAGATTACTAAGATTTTTTTGAACATACACATGAAAACCATTTGAATAGTCCTGCTAGTGCCTTACTGTAGGTATATTTGAAATATTTTTTATTTTTTATTAAAGAAATACATTAAAATGAAATCCCACAGTTTTTACTGTTCTTTATTTTATTTTACTTCTCCCAATTTTTATTTTTTTAATTTCTAAATGTATATAAATTCTGTAAGAATAATACAATAAACACCCCCATATATTACTAGTTTACCACAATTGATTCAAATATATATATTTTTTCTGAACCATTCTCTTAGGAACAAAGGAATTCTCCCACATAAGTATAATAAAATATGACACTCCAAGAAATTTAATTTTCACTAAACTTACTATTATTAAATATGTAGTCTTAATTTAAATTTCCATAGTTGCTCTCATAATGTGATGCTTAACCATAAAATAGTATGTATTTTATTGAAAACCATAGTTTAGTCTCTTAATTTCTCTCTAGTTCAAAATTAATCTTTCTGGCAGTTTTCTGTTATAGTAGCCAATCATCTATCATTAAGTAGAATGAGATATAAATAAACTTTAAATACATTGATTAAGTCTTAGATAAAACTTTTTTTCATTTTTTGACATTATATTTATAAACTATGGACATTAATAATGAACTAACTGTAGTTTTTGAAGAAATAAAAAGATGTCTGTAAATGTGATTTATCCGTTGTGTATTAAAACAAAGGCTGAACTACAAACCTATCTCTAAACAGTAGTCAAATAATTCATTTGGAGAAGGAAATACAATAGGAAAAAGGAGGAATGAAACAAATTAAGTTCAATTTTCTGACCAACAATACCCAACTGCTTCATAATATGAATTTTCTTGACAGTCTGCTGCATGCATTTATAGTCCAGTTGGTAGACTTACACAAGATCTTAAAAAAAACATTATACAATACACTGTCTCCATGATTTGGCATGTGTCCTTTCCCCCTATCTTTGTCCTCTTATGGGAATGATCAATGGGAAAGGAAAATTTATAATGTAGTGAGAAGGAGGACAGAATAATAAACATGAGTAAATAAGAAAATGTATCTTCCACTTTACAAGTGGCTTTAGACAATAGTAAAATAGGACATCTATAGCAATTGGAAAGAAGGCCCAATATGAATGCATAGGTCAGTAAAATATTGGGACCACGTGGACATTCTCTAGATTGTGGCTATTTTCTGTGAGAAACAGGAACTCAAGTAATCAGCTGAGAATGTGGAGGGTAGAAGTTATATCAAGATTTGAGGTGAGGTTGGAAATTATGGCATAGGGGTCTAATTTCTCTCTAATACGAGAAAGTTTTTGGACTCTGAGAAAACAGTAAGATTGCCAGATAGCACTCAGGGTTCACCTAAAGTTGGGAAAGATTAATTTAATTGAGGCCAGTTGATTAAGTTGTAAGTTTTTCTTCAATCCTCAACTGCAAGGGGCACAACTGTGAAGTAGGAAGTGTTGGTTTTAATTGGGCCTGAGGTTTTGTCTGTTGAATACAGAGATGAAAGGGAAGAAGAAAGGTTAAGAGACAGGAAGGGAAATGATTATCCTAATTATTACAATGGGCCATGGATCTAAACTGGATAAAGTAGGAGGTGAGAGATTGTTGGAATCTGGCCATTAATTGAACAAGCTAGAAAAATAGAAACTGGTAATCAGTGAGTCAGACACTTATGGAGGTAATCAGTGACTCAGACACTTATGGAAGTGTTGAATCACTATATTATACACCTGAAACTAATATACTGGATATTAGTTAACTGGAATTTAAACAAAAACTTAAAAGTGAGTTTTGTTAGAAGTGTAATTATGAGTGGGTATTTGTCATGGGAATGTCTTGCGAAAGTGAGGAGATCAGGATCATTGAATGAGTCAAAGAAGTGAGAGACTGGATCAAGTCTGGGTATGTTAAATTGATCAAGAAAGATGATAAATATGGGCAGACTGGGAAAAATGGAAAGGGCCAAAACCTACACATTCTAGGAATCAAGGGAATAGTTCTGGGAACTCTAGCTCATGGTTTGAACTTATAAACTATATTTTGTTGCTGTTGTTGTAGTTTTGTTTTATTTTATTTTATTTTATTTTGTTAATAGAAGATAGAGAGAAATGCTCTGGAGTGCAATAAAGGGAACGGAAGTACTAACCAACTCCCAGGTCTGATGCTATTCCTAGGTATGAGAGGAAATGTGCATGCATATTTATAACTTAGCTGAACTTTGGTATATTGAATTTTGGAAACAAAATGGAGCAAATTAGATCACCTTTAAAGATCCTGAATGCCTCCTGAAAAGGAGTGAACAGGCAATAATTAGTCTTTATTATATAAACTTATGAAAGTTTTAAATTAAAAAAAATCTTTTTTTAAAAGATTTTATTCTTTTATTTGAGAGAGAGAGCAAGTGAGCACAGAAACACACAAACAGGTGGAGGGGGCAGAGCAGAGGGAGAAGCACACTCCTCATTGAGCAGGGGAGCCCTAAGCAGGTCTCTATTCCTGCACCACAGGATGGGATCATGACCTGAGCTGAAGGCGGGTGATTAACAAACTGAGCCACCCAGGCACCCCTAAAATAGAAAATTCTTGCTACTAAATCAAGACATCCAAAAGATGAGGCATATGGTACATTTTAAGTGACAGGTATGTAGAAATTTATATATGCTTCATTAGGGAGGAATCTAGTTATAAATTGTGTGTTATCTTACATTAGAACATAGTCTTTTAAAACGTGTCTCTAACTTTGACACATTGACAGTGATTGTAATGCTGATTGAGATATTAAATAGCCAGATGTAATGTCTGTTTTAGGTTAATATTGAATTGAATTACTCAAGTATAGTAGAATAGCAAACCTTGAGAAAAAAATGAAGTCATGAAAAAATTGTATTTTTATTTTTACTATTTTTTGTAAAATAGTTGATAGTAATTCAAGAGGTTAACTAAAAAGCTGAATTTTGACTGTTTTTGTCCTCTTTCTAACTTTTGCACTGTCTCCATGTCTGGAACAAGCTCTATGCTGCAATAAGAAACTTGCAGTTGATAGACTTGTTCACATTTCATAGCTTTTTTCACTTAGACTCATAACTAAACTCCTACACGTGCTTGCACATAGACTACAATGATCACAATGAATAAACTATGGATATAAATGCTAAATACATATCTACTCTGTTACAATTGTATGTAGATTGTTAGGAGTTTAAGCTGATAATAGCTGAAGACTAATTTACTATTATGCCTTCTCATATTTATATTAATTAAATGATAATTTTCATTAAAGGCTATGTCTTTTTTTTTTTTTTAAGATTTTATTTATTTATTTGACAGAGAAAAATCACAAGTAGATGGAGAGGTAGGCAGAGAGAGAGAGAGAAGCAGGCTCCCTGCTGAGCAGAGAGCCCGATGCGGGCCTTGATCCCAGGACCCTGAGATCATGACCTGAGCCGAAGGCAGTGGCTTAACCCACTGAGCCACCCAGGCGCCCCATTAAATGCTATTTCTTAATAAGCTTAAAGTATTTTGTTTTACATAGTGTACTTTTTAAAAAAAATTTTAAAAGGATTGCTTAATTAGAATTTGATTCATAGATATGGGGTATTTTAAGCATGGGGTATTTTAAGCCAAGTCTGATTTCAGGTTTAGCTAAATGAAAAGTAACATAGTTGCTTAAATTGAATTTGTCAGAGAGAACATATGCATATGAATTTTATTACTAATATGTGTTTATACTGGAAATGCATGGATCAGGTACATCCTGTATATGATGGAAAACACAGAAATATAGAAACAAAAATCATTTTATATTTTATTTCTATACTGTAAGTCATATGTTCCCTTCTTCAGTTACTCTTAATAGTGAAGTAGGACAATGTGGAAATATTTAAGCTAACATTAACACCTGTGTGCTATTGTCAGTCAAGGAGCCCAGGTGAGGTCAGTGAATTTAAGAACAGAAATTGGAATAAAGAGATGAGGAGGGAAAAGTTCAGAGAGAGTTTTAAGTATAAATCAGACTTGAATTTTTACTAATTTTTAAAATCTATAATAGACTAAAAGATTAAAATATCTTGAAGCAACTGTATTCCCTGTATCAGATGGAAATAAAAGCTCATAAAGAAAATTAAATTCTATTAGGAAAATAAAGTTATAACAGCACCTGTCTCATGTGTTATTGCCAATTTATACCTGTTATATTTGGGATGAAATGTGATGAGATGTGTGAGTTACATTATGTAACAGGAGGGCAATGATGTAGAATAGTGCTGATTGAAACAGTTTTCCCCATTACAACATATTTAAAAATTTTTATTTTTTTTATTTTTTTTTTAATTTTTTATTTTTGATAAACATATATTTTTATCCCCAGGGGTACAGGTCTGTGAATCACCAGGTTTACACACTTCACAGCACTCACCAAATCACATACCCTCCCCAATGTCCATAATCATTTTTTTTTTATTGACACATAATGTATTATTTGTTTCAGGGATACAGGTCTATGAATCATCAGTCTTAGACAATTCGCAGCATTCACCATAACACATACCGTCCCCAATATCCATTACCCAGCCACCCTATCCCTCCCCCCCCAATCCTCCCCATCCAGCAACCCTCAGTTTGTTACCTGAGATTGAGAGTCTCTTGTGGTTTGTCTCCCTCCCTGGTCCCATCTTGTTTCATTTTTCCCTTCCTTCCCTCCACGACCTCCTGCCCTGCCTCTCAAATTCCTCAAAGGAGAGAGAACATATAATAATTGTCTTTCTCCGATTGACTTATTTCACTTGGCATAATCTTTTTTAAAGTGACTCCATTAGGTGTCTTTCTTTCTTTCCTTTTTTTGTTTGTTTGTTTGTTTGTTTTAGGGAGAGATAGAGAGTATGAGCAGGGCGAGGGGCAGAAGGAGATGCAGAGAAGCAGACTCCTTGTTTACAGGGACACCCACCCTGCTGGGGGGATGGTGGGTGGCGGCTGGAACCTGGGACTTCGGGGTCATGACCTGAGCCGAAGGCAGCCACTCAACTGACTAAGCCACTGAGGTGCCCCTTTCCATTATATCTTATGAAATTCATGTATTCTAATTGTTCTCTAATAAATATTGCATGCAGTGAAAAGAAATCTTAGATCAAATTTTCTTTCTTTTAAAGAGGATTTGCATGTTTCCTACATGTCATTTTATCTTGTTGACACTGAAGTCCATTACATGTGATCCTGAATTAAAAATATAGCCAGAATACTATTAGGATATTATTTTCATTCATTCTAACATTCTTATTAAAAAAACAAAAACCCCCACCCCCCAACCACCTTTATAATCAAAATATTGCGAAAGCATGCAAAAATACATAAAACCATACAATAGACCCTTATGTACTCATGACCCAGATCTAACAAATGATGACATTTTGCCATATTTGCTCCATGAAATCTGTTTTAAAGAAAATGAAAGAACATGAAATCAATTAGAGCTACCCTCCTTCATCTTTTCCATTCCTCCCCAGGAAAAAAACAAAAACAAAAACAAAAAGCAAAAATGAAACTAATACATGATGCCCTGAGGTTAGTACACATTCTTCACATACAGACTTTATGCTTTTGTTATCTATGTCTAAACAAGTAGGAGTATTTTTTTTAATTTTTAATTTTTTATTTATTTTTATTTTTATTTTATTTTTTTAAATTTTTTATTTTTTATAAACATATATTTTTATCCCCAGGGGTACAGGTCTGTGAATCACCAGGTTTACACACTTCACAGCACTCACCAAAGCACATACCCTCCCTAATGTCCATAATCCCACCCCCCTCTCCCAACCCCCTCCCCCCAGCAACCCTCAGTTTGTTTTGTGAGATTAAGAGTCACTTATGGTTTGTCTCCCTCCCAATTTTATCTTGTAGAAGAAGAATCAATGAAACAAGGAGTATTTTTTTTTTTTTTAAGATTTATTTATTTTAGGGGTGCCTGGGTGGCTCAGTGGGTTAAAGCCTCTGCCTTCGGCTCAGGTCATGATCCCAGCATCCTGGGATCAAGCCCCGAATTGGGCTCTCTGTTCTGCGGGCAGCCTGCTTCCTCCTCTCTCTGCCTGCCTCCCTGCCTGCTTGTGATCTCTCTCTGTCAAATAAATAAATAAAAATCTTTAAAAAAAAAGATTTATTTATGAGAGAACATGAGCAGGAGGTGCAGAGGAAGAGAGAACCTCAAGCAGACTCTGCACTGAGCTCAGAGCCAGATATAGAGCTTCATCTCACCGGGCTGAGATCAAAACCTGAGCGAAAAGCAAGAGGTGGTCGCCTAACCAAACTTGCCCCTAGGCACCCCCCCCAAGTAGATGTATTTTGTATATGTTTTGATGAACATGAATTGTTTTTGCTGCCTAAAAACTTTCCTTTTACTATTCAAAATTAAATTTTTGCGATTTATCCATATCGTTAAATGCAGTGAGGTTCACTCATGTTTCTATTGTGTATCTGAACCATATTTTATTATTGCTTCCCTACAAACCCAGGAACCTCTGGGCTACCCCTCAGGCCAAAGAGATCATAATCTCAGCAGGTCTGTAATCTATTTAAAGCATACTGGTTGGGAAACTCTGTTGTAAAGTGTGTAAATAGTAGTGCAAGTGCTGGGTTGTAATATATTTTACCAGTTGGTATTTTTCTATATCCTCTAAGAAACTTGATATTTTCACTGTTTTTCTTTTCCTACTGCCATGTGTGAAATAGTAAAGAATTATGATTTAAACCCACATTTCCTTATGCCCTAGTGGTACTGAGAATTTATTACTGCTTTCTGAAATTGAACTCTCATATTCTCTGAATTAAATGTTTATAATTTGGCCCATGTTTTAAGTTCTCACCCCTCTTTTTTTTTTTTTTTTTTAATCGAGACAAGCATTTTGCTTACTCTTTTTCAATGATATGTATTTATAATATATATCTCCCCTTTTATGACTCGCATTTTCACCTAGTTTAAGATGGATTGTCACTTACAGAAATTTGTTAGTCTAGCCTTACTTACCTTGAAGAACTATTTTGGTGAGGCTGATAAGACTGACATATTTGAACCACTCTGCTTACTAGCAGTTTAACTTTTATCCATATATCTTCACCCAGCTATGCCTCAGTTTCCTCATTTATAAAAAGGATGATAATCATAAGACTTACATCATAGAGTCATTAGGTTGCCAAAGTAGTATATTTACAATAATGACAGTGGACACAATAAAAATTTTGTCATCACTGTGTTGTCTATTTTCCTCTTGACTTGTTCTTTCCATGACATTTTGCTTCTGTTAGGCCACTGGAAGATAATTTTTTGTGTATGAATTTCTTCGTTTGTAAGTTTGTTGCTGCACTTTCATGAAGTTCAAGGTTTGTTTTTATGTATATATGCACATATGCATATATATACATATATAATAAAATATGAGTAACATAATAATAAAGATATATGTAATAATAAATATATGTAATTATTATATATGTGTAAATATATAAAATATATAGTAATTAGGTCTATAGCCACATCTCTATTTATCTCTATGTATTTAATTTCTAAAATGTGGGGCAGATACAGCTTTCCTTTGTCTTCTCTGGCCCAGGACTGGAGTCTACATATGCTGTTCACTGAGGAAGCACAGGTGAAGCACAGGTGCTCACTCTGTGAGCAGCTTCATTCCTCACTCCCTGGACTGCAAGAATCCAGAGCTGTGCTTCTGATATTAAAACACCAGCCTTCAATCTATAGGACATGTCACATTGGTTCCAAGTTCTTCTTTATTTCTGGCACTTGGATTTTCCTTTCTTTATGGCCTCTCTGTGTATTTAATGTTCTTAAATAATTTGATTTCATTCAGTATTTTAACTTTAGTAGCAGAGGACAGGGGAATAAAAGATGGTCTATTGCCTCAGTCCGTCATGTTTCTAAAACCAGACATCTTTCCTTTTTTTTTCCCCTTTGCTTTTTCTTACTTTCTCCATTATACTCAAAAGTTTCTTTTTTCCATAAAATAAAAGCTAATTGTATTCTGTTGGAGACATAAATCCGACACCTTGATAAATGAATTAATTTTATAGCACCCAAATCATTATGGGTTAGATTCAACTGAACGTCACAGAATTATCATTTTTTTAACTCAAAAACAGTTGAGTAGCAACAATTTCTTAGGGGTTACCATAATATTATGTATGCATGTGCACACACACACATATACACACATAAATAAAATTTTTGATGATTATTTTTCACCAGCATAAATTTAATAGAAATCATTTAGCCAATTATGAGTTTTTGGTAATGTATGTAGTTGACTGCATTTTTCTACTACTCTGCTCAGTTAAAGGAGCTTTCTGTGAGTCATCCAGATACCACGTGTTACACTGATGGAAATTCCTAAGGAAAAATCCTGACCCAACCACTCACTTACTCATCAGCAATTTTTGAAGATATCTATGTGAACAAAGTGTATTCTAAATTCCTCATAATGTTGCCCCAGCCTCTATAATCTTTGTCAAATCAAGTCTATTCTTCAATCTCATTCTTTCCCCAACACATTTCAGGCTTCAAAAAGCATTCAGAGGGCCTTGAATCACTAGTCATCTCCTACTCTCCTAACATTTGTTCAAACCAGTACTTCATAATACGCTATCTTCCCCTGTGCCTATGAAACCACTTCCCAAACCTTTGAGGCTCAGCTCAGACGCACTTCTTCTAAGAAGTTTTCTTTATTTCCTTGAGCATCGGTGACTTTCTTTTTTGTGTTTTCCCAGCTCATTGCTCATTAAAAAAAAAAAAAAAAAAAAAGTCATTTTCACAGTCTTCTTGCATATTTATTTGTGATAATTAGTATCAGCTTCCTGAAGGCAAGGATCATGCTTTTCTTCATACCTCTGCACATAATAAGCACTTAACAAGTCTTGCAGAATTGATTAAATTGGGAAGCAGAGTTTAAAAATCTGTTTATCATCTTTGAGGAAGTATTAAAATATTTTGCAATTATAAAATTGAAAAACCAGTTAATTTGTTAAAATATAACCTTGGTTATTTTTTTGAAAAATAAATTAAAATGATGGAGCCCTCTAACCCAAATAATATTTTATTTTTCCTCCTTTTATTGTATCTTCTGAATTTTAATATTTTAAGAAATCTTTCAGTGTTTTTGAAAATTGATTCTTTTTTCCCCTCAAATAAGATTTACACAAAACCACTGGCTATTTAGCAAAGCTTTTTGACCATCTATCCAATCCCGTGTTTTGTAAATAATTGTCAATACTCACTTGGTTCTTGACTTTCATTGAATAGGGCATTGAAAATAAATTGTTTATTTTAATTGAATAGCTACAAAGGATCAAAATAGCTCAGTAACTACAAAGCCTTATATTTTTTATACTGTTCTGAGTTTTTATTGCATTCTCAAAGAATACACAGTGGTTACCTGGCATTTTGTAACTAATCTCTAATTATGGAATTATAAGAATAATACGAGCCAGATGAAACGTATCCTTTTTTTTTTTTATATATATATATATAACAATAGGAAGCAGATTGTATTTTCTTATATCGCCTCTGTAAGCCCAGCAGAGCTGCTCTTACTGACTCTAGCCTTTAAACACACACCTTGTTGTCACAGGTCTTTTCACAGCATATTTGCTCCTCTGATTTTAGAAGTTGAGTTCATGTTTTGGCCTTTCTTTGTAATGAAATTCTGAATATGTTCACTGCAGATTAATCCACTATTTTTTATTTTCAGGAAAAAATGCAAATGTCAGTCTGTTAGTTCTCTGTGTAATGTTTGAAAAACTGTATGTTGGGAGAGCGTTCTGCACTTGGCTGGCTCCAAGTTTTATGCTAATATTTCTTTTGTGAATTACACTCCTTAGGCTGTGAACTCTTGGATTAGTTTTGGTTTCTAGCATCTTCCCCTTCTTTTCTGTAAAGTAAATGATGTCAATATAAAAACCTAAATGCTTTGTTATAAAATCTACTTTTTGTGAAAGCATCGTTTTCTGACCATAGGGTGCATTTTCTTTTGTACTATTTGTTTTTTCATTGGCTATTACGGTCTTGCTCTTTTTGCCACTGCTGGCTCTTCAGTCATTCATTCAATCTTAATAATATAACATTTGCATAACCTACAGAATAATGAAGGACAAAAACATATGATGAATCCAAAAACTCTGGAGCTGAGTTAGACATCCTAAGAATTGGGAAAGTCTTCCTTGTGCTAAACCATGCTGGTTGGTTGGTTTGTTGTTTGTTTGTTTTTCTTCAATTGGTGACTATGAACATGCTTGGGATGGACTGTCTCATTCTCTACTCCTTTCATCTACCCATCCAGGTTCAACCAGATGGCAATGCCTCTTGGAAACTTTTTGGTAAACCCTACCTCTAGGCTGTATCAAGTATTTTCTTTTATTGTTCTCTCATAATACCTTGTTTCTAGATCTATAGTTGTGGCATCTAAGAGTTTTATGAAACAGCTTTTTAAGACTCTGTCTTCATCTTAATTATCTTAGTTTCTCTGATTGGGCACAGTATTGGGTGATTGCAAAAACAGGTGAATTCCTGAAAAACCTTGCATTCTGTAGAATTATGAACTGAAAATAACAGAGCCAATGGGAAAGAATGATGGGTGAATAGGCTACTCAACATTAATGTGAGTTTATAAGCAAAACACCAACAGTTAACAAAATCGTATGGATTTATAAGGATCTGGTGATTGTTTTACTTCTAAAACACTTTAAAAAAAAATAGCAAAATCCTTGGTGTATAGAATAGACCATAATAAAGAAGGAACTTTAAAAATAAAAGCTGAAATTAGTTCAATAGAGGGAGCTTAAGGTAGATTTGACGCTGTTGTTAGGAAACAAGAGAAAAGTCACAAAATGCATGGGAAATAGAATGGGCCAATAAATACTTCTATGACTAAGCACACAGCCAAATACTGCAAAGATGAAAAATATGGGGTGAGTCTTCATTGAGCATGAGATTGTATTTCTCCATTCAGTAATCAGCTGTGTGAACATGCTTATTAGCGTTCATATCGATTCTTGGTGAGATCAAAGATGAACCAGTCTGAACGGTGAATTATAATTGCATCATTCTTCTATATATCAGTTGTGTACAAACTAACTTGTGCTACAGAAATATTCTTCATAGAATATTTGATAAAGAAGACACAATACAGTGATTCCATTAAAAAACGATAGCAACAAACTCTCAATCTTCTTAATTTTGAAGTTTCCTGTAATATAAAACTAATTGTTCAAGGACCATGGAAAATTTACTCACTAAACTCACTGAAATTTCCAAAGTACTTATCTTGGCTGCTATGTACTCTTCCTGAGATTAATCGAAGTTTGGAACTGTTCTTTAGGAAATGTTACACATTATCTTTTGGAAAATTGCAGGAGTAATCCCTGAATAATCTACAGCAGTTTGGTAGTGTTTGGTGCACTATTCTAATTACATTATCTGTGGATATGTTGGGAATCTTTAATTTTGTGGGAACATTTTACTTAGTGAACCTAAGATCAGAATTATTATTATGTTGTATATACCAGTTTATTAGAGTTAATATAATTTCTTTTCCTCTTGTGCTTTAGAGCCATTTCATTTTTCATTGGCTCAGAAATAAGTTCAGTGGATAGGACAGGCACCCACCCAATGGTTAGGAACTTGCACAGCTGTCAGAACATACGACACAATCATAAATCTGACAGCTGGTAGGTACTCTGACAGATCAAATTTAGGCAATTTCATTCAACAAGCATACTTTGCATATTTACTATATACCAGGCACCATATGAAATACTCAGAAGAAAGCCAATGAGTAAGATAGAACCTCTGTCCTCAAAAATCTCACAAGGTAAGTGATTTAACAGAGGTCCCAGTCCTAGCTTTTTATTAATTGTATGTATGGATTTGGTTCTTCTCTTAAAAAGCACTTTTCACTTTTTCAGAATGCCAAATGAAAATAAATATCCAGATGTTTTTAGTATAAATATAATTTTTTATATTTGCTCTCATGTCTCTGGGAATGCAGCCAGGTAGATTTAAAGTAATTTGAGCAAAGAGAGACAATGTCATAGTCTCAGATCGAGGTTTGCATATGTCTTTGATTTCAAGCAATACACTTCTCTTTTAAATCCATTATTTTCTCATTTTGTGAAATATGAACCTGGGCCAGGTTACATCTATGTTTCCTATCAGTATAAGAAGCTAGGCCTCTGTAAATTTCCTTAAAGATACAATTTGTATCTGTGTCTGGAAATGAAGTGCCATTAGATCACAGGTTTGCAATCTGGCAGCATTTTGAAAATGAGAAGTTTCATCAAATGTTTGAGACTACAGAAAGAGGGATTACAGTCTCAGCAAGGGGGGATAGGTTTTTGTAATACAGACATTAGGATGCAGTGTGCTAAGGTTGTGTACACGGCTACTTCCCAGGTGGGTTTCAGATGGGCTGCCTATTTGTTATAAGAAGCATATTATAGGTACAGAGTTTCAGTACTTAAATCCATACCCTGAACCTTTTTTTAGTTTCTAAGCCAGAATCATATCTACTTAAGGGCCTTAATTACATCCTTTGAAATTATCACAATTATTTAACCTTTGTTCTCGAACTTCAGGAAAAAGAAAATGCAACAAAAATAAAGTAATTACTCCCCAAGCTCATGAGACCCTTCAGATGTTTTTAACACCGAAGTACTGCACTTTGTTATTTTTAACAGTGTCAGCTATCGCTAACAAATAGATTCCATAATGGTCACACTAACTTATTTCTTGTCACTTTCTTTTTTAAACCAGAAAAGAATAAAGTTTAGGCTGTATTAACTCTGGAATAAATGGATACACATTGCTCTCTATATAAATATATTATACCGCTGAGCGTGGCTGTGGAGTTCTATGTAAATTTGAAGTCCCAGAAATACAATTTGTGAAACATAAATTAAAAATATGTTTCAAGGATCTCACCATTTTTTTGAGGATTTAAGTTTTTTTCCCATCATGGAGTACATGTGTGTAGTTACAAATACAGGTCCATAAAATGCAGGTATGTACTTATTTTCTTTCACACATTAAAGTACTTTACATTGAGCTCATTTTATATTCACAACCAATTTATGATAACTGTTATTATAATGATATTCATAAAAGCCCATTTGACAGGTGAGAGCATTGAACATTAAAGACTGGAAAGCAGCTTGCCTAAATTCACAGAGAGCTTGGATTGGAGCCCAGGCAGTCTAAATCCAGTCGACCTATGTAAAGTCCCTGACACAGAGCAAGAAGTCAGATGAAGGCTATTACTCACTGGCATTCATCTAGTATTCCATAAAAGTTGCTGAGATTGGAACCATGTGCCATTATGCCTCTGATAATCTGAAGTGGAACACCTGTGCAGACAGTTTAATATCTACTCTTTAGGTTAAGACTAAAAGTCAGATGAGCATCCTCAGGTTGTAGGCAGTTTAACAGTGAATTCTAGAAAAAGACAAACCATGGAAAAAGACAGACCATACATTCACTTATGAGTGTGTATGGAAGCCTGAAGGGATCAAGAGACTTAAGTGATTCCGAATAGGGTTTTGATCAATGACAGAATTTCTCAAGCAATCTTAGCTGACTACCCTCCATGTGTACACAAAGCTGACTTGCAATGCCCTGGATACCTGAAGAGTAAAAGCTCTCAAGCTAAGAATAAAAACAGATACCACTGTGGGAAAACAGTATTGTAGGAAAATAGAGATATATGAAAAGTGGAAAAAAAAAGTCTAAAAAAATTAAAAAGGTGGTATAACAATACAGTTCACAAGTAATTATCTGATTAATTGTACAATTAGAGAATTTCAAAGTAGGGACAGATTACCTTGGTATGGTGCTCAGGAAAAACTTAGACAAGTGGTAGAAATTAAGTCTGGATTGGATTTGTAGGGAAAGAAAGGAAAAGCATTCTAGACATAGCTAACATTTCTACACTGAATACAATTCTGGTATAAGTATATGCCATACGCTTTAATTTTTTTTTATTTTTGTTTTAAATTGTATTTATTTTGACAGAGAGAGATCACAAGTACGCAGAGAAGCAGGCAGAGAGAGAAGGGGAAGCAGGCTTCCTGCTGAGCAGAGAGCCCATTGTGGGGCCCGATCCCAAGACCCTGAGACCATGACCTGAACTGAAGACAGAGGCTTTAACCTACTGAGCCATCCAGGTGCCCCTAGACCATATGCTTTATACATCTTTATCTTGTGTCTCATCTCAGTTTTGCTGGCGCTGATGTTCAAGAACAAATGCAATCATCTTTTTTTACTAACTTTGAGCCAGTTTTTGTTTTTGATTATTACTAAAGTGTATTCTGAAAGAAAAGAAAATATTTTACTTAAACTTTTCTTAGTTGATTTAAAATGTGTAATATATGAGTGTTTTATGCTAAGTGAAGTAAGTCAGGCAGAGAAAGACAATTATCGTATGATTTCACTCATATGTAGAATTTAAGAAACAAAACAGATGAACCGAGGTGAAGGGAATGAAAAATAAAACAAGATAAAAGCAGAGAGGGAGGGGTGCCTGTGTGGCTCCGCTGTTTAAGTGGCTGCCTTCTGCTCAGGTCATGATCCCAGGGCCCTGGGACTGAGCCCCATGTTGGGCTCACTGCTCAGTGGGGAGCCTGTTTCTACCTCTTTCTCTCTACCTCTCTCTCTCTGTGTCAAATAAATAAAATCTTAAACAAACAAACAAAACAAAGCAAAAACAGAGAAGGAGGCAAACCAATAAAAGACTTTTAATTATAGAGAACAAACAGGGTTGCTGGAAGGGAGGTGAGGGAGTGGATGGTTTAAATGGGTGACAGTTAATAGAAGGGCACTTGATGTGATGAACACTGAGTGTTATATGCAAGTGGTGAATTGCAAAATTCTATCCTTGAAACTAGCACTACACTCTTTGTTAACTAACTAGAATTTAAATGAAATAAAAAATACAATAAAAATGTAACATATGGTATGTGACTACCATCTATTCTTTGTACTCTTCAAATATTAGGGATTATCCATGATCACTGTAATACTATTTTCCTATGCCTACTGAGGTGTCTAGAGATCCTTTTGCCTTATGACAAAGGAAATTATTTTATGGTAGTTTGTCAGGGCAGCAAGTGAATAGTCGGCAGAATGAATCCCTTTCATAAGTTCTTTTGAAGACCTACACATATCTGTCTTTTCAAGTCTGAGATTTAAAGCAAAAACGTTCAATTTACATGATTCTCTGTCTTCAAAGGTCTTATAAGAGATGTAGGTATGCGAATATTTCTCACTCTTTCCTGGATGATTCTTTTCTTCTACTTTCTAAATATGAGAACATGCAAAATCTACTGAAAAAGAAAAAAAAATCCTTTGGCAAAAACCATGTGAATACTAAAAAATGGCATAAATATTTACCTTTTTATGTTCTGATCCACTCTGTCCTTACTGGGCTCTATACCTACCTCAGGGGGAAGTCTCATTCAAACTGCATTTTTTAAAAATAATTTATTTATTTGACAGAGAGTGGGAGAAGAAGAGAGTGCACAAGGAGGGGGAGCAGCAGGGGAGAGGGGGAAAGCAGGCTCCCTGCTCAGCACGGAGGCCGATGTGGAACTCGATCCCAGGACCCTGAGATCATGACCTGAGCTGAAGGCGGAGGCTTAACCCACGGAGCCACCCAGGTGCCCCCAAACTGCATTTTGAAAACATCTTTGTCCTTAGGAGGCTTGTTCACTTTCTTTTTTGTCTATTGCATTGGAATAGTTTTGTTCAATACAGGATCTGATACAAACATGCAGGGTAGGAGGATGGGAGATGCCCTGAGTCGTCTTTCCCTCAGCTTCTGTAAAATCCCCAGGATTCTAGCCCTTACCAGGCAGGCCACCCAGCCATGCTCCCAGCCCACAGATGGCAGCATCTGTCTTAGCTCCTCTCCTGGACTTGGGAGAGAACACAGTTTCTATCTCTGTGGCTCCAATTGTACAAAGGCTTTTTTCTTTCCCCTCTTTCTAATTCTTTAGTAGTTGGAATTATTAAATTTCTCTATCAAACTACATAACATGGGCTTTCATTTTCAAGCTAGATCCTCATGTAGGTATCCACATCCACTTCCTTAATGGCGTTCTCTTCAGGAAACAGAAAGAACAAAATGAATTGTTATAATTCTAAGTGCTAATTAATAATAACTAATAAATTAGAAGAGGTAATACACTTTTGGAACATCTCATAGGCTAATTGCTGGGAAATTAAAAGTTGCTTAGGAAATCTTTTTAAGTTAATGAATTATGTGAATTAATATCTAATTCATTAGATATTAAATAGTTCTTGAGACTTGTTATGATAAATTTTATAGGAAACTAGATGTATCACTTCAGATCTTTGCTGAAAATAAGATTTAAACACAACAGAAAGAGAGCCAGTTCAGTGAGGATGTACTAAAAATAATTTCTCAAAGTTAATAATTCCTCTTGGAAAGGTATCCAAAACTATTTATCTGTAATTATTACAGGAAAACAACTGCAAATGGAAGATTTCAAGTAAAATTATTATATTCACAGTCTTTCTCCTCCCCTCCTTTACTCTGAAATAATTACCATTATATATGTAATTCAATATAGATATAAATATAATATATAATTCAAATATACATATATATATATAATTCATACATAATTCAATAAAAATCCTAGACAGAGAAGATAAATTATAGCAAAGGTGATGTTTAGACTTTTCCCCTTTTTCATGAGGTATTTATAACATGATTTATGTATTTAGCGTGGATAAGAAGTTTCCAAGAAATACCAGTCAGTACAATGCCATCATCTTACACACGTGTAACTTTCATTTATAAATGGACTTAAAGACACAGAATGCACCTGAATCAGAGCAGAGTTTTGTCACTGAATCTGTCGTTTCATGAGGAAGTCATTCACTAAGTCTTTGTGATAGATTTTATTATTGATCTAAACATATACTGCTCCACATTTGGTGGTGAATAGAAACTCCCACCCTGTCAATCTCAGAAGTAACCTTGTTACCTGCTTTGGACACTCTAGATAACTGGGAATGACATTTTGAGCAGGAACTTTGAAAGCCACCTTTATTGTTATATGCCACTGAGAATTTAGGCTTGTTTGTTTGTACAGCACATCCTAGCTCTACTCTGATTGATACAGTACTTCACACAAAATGATGAATATGAGTCAGAAAACTATGTTTAGGCTTAAATCAGACCCTAAGTTTATTCAGTGAAACTAGACAATTTACTTGGCATTCCTATCTCAAATGCAGTAGGGCTGGTTTTTAGGGCTGATTATCTCTGAAGTTCTTTCATTTCTGAAATTATATGATTCTATCCTTACTGAAAATCTGTGAAGAGGCTTATTATGCATAAAATTAAACAAAAATTTTCCCAACAGCTGTGCTTAAGAAATTATCTTTTAAAAAATAGTTTTGTAAGTTTTATTATTATTATGATCAACATTACTTAGATTTTAGGTTTGTCTTTATGAGCAGCCCCAAATCATTGTAATAGTATGTGATCAATGACTTAAAAATTTTTCTCTTTGGCTCAACATATATTCCAGAGGGATTCTTTTGATTCTAATAGGTAGGAAATATTCAAATTGTTTAGAAAGTGCACATTCAATAAAATGACTTCAGACACATTATGTATATAACATACACATTCAGCAGTATTGCTTCTAAAATTCATATGAGTTCTATATTAAATAAGGTTTATTTTTGCTTAAATACTAAGCTTTATGCATAATTAATATGGAGCTAGACTGTAATATCTATGATGCTGGTCTTCTTTTTATGATTCTTGACATACAGTGAATATTCATTAAAAATATGTTGATGAAAGACATTATTAGGCCATTCTATGAAATAAAATTTACCATCTTTGATTTTGTACATAATTATGTTCCTTCAGTCTAGAAAAATCCAAATTATTATACGACTTCAGGGATAATGAGTTAAAATGACATCTTTGCTCTGCTAGCATTAATTTATTAATTGATTTATTCTTTCATTCACTTAACAAATACTTTTTGAGCCTTTTATTGATAGGCAATTCATTAAACACTGTTGATACAAAAATAATAATAAAATTGGAAAACAAAGTTATATTTGGAAAAAATTCGTTGAAAATTATAAAGTATTGTTTAGAAAATGATAATTTTAATGAAAAGCATTATATACTGATAGTTATACATTTGTTTTGACTTGCCCTTCCTTTTTTTTAAAAATTTTATTCATTTATTTGACAGAGATCACAAGTAGGCAGAGAGGCAGGCAGAGAGAGAGGAGGAAGCAGGCTCCCCACTGAGCAGAGAGCCCTGATGCAGGGCTCTATCCCAGGACCCTGGGATCATGACCTGAGCCAAAAGCAGAGGCTTTAACCCACTGAGCCACCCAGGCGCCCTTGACTTGCCCTTCTTAATGGTGCTTTACATGAAATGATTAAGTGGTCTCAAACTCTGAATAGGAATTATTTAATTAAAAATGTTGTTGCCTTCCAATTTCCCTCAACTCCCTTCTCCTCTCTAACTTCCCTGTCCTCCATGCTATTTGTTATGCTCCACAAATTGGAAGGGGAGGTGAACCATGAGAGACCATGGACTCTGAAAAACAATCTGAGGGGTTTGAAGGGGCAGGGAGTGGGAGGTTGGGGGAACCAGGTGGTGGGTATTAGAGGACACGGATTACATGGAGCACTGGGTGTGGTGCAAAAACTATGAATACTGTTACACTGAAAATAAATATAAAAAATTTAAAAAAATGTTGTTGCCTAAGGCATGAGGAATCACTTATTTCATTACTAGAATATACTTTCTACAACTGCCATAATATGAGCCCTTACCATGCCTTCTGCTTGTCTTCTCCTTGAGTCTTAAGTCCCAAAAGTCAAGATCATATGTGTATGGAGTTTCATCTTTTTTTGCTGGTGGAGAAGGGATGTAGATCATGTGTGAAAAATAATCATTTGTAAAATAGAGGGCAAGTAATAAAAGCTGATCCAAAATAGAAGTGAATGGTAGATTTTAAGAAATATTTTAGACTAGATTTGTAAATTTTTATGTGTGTTTATTAACCCATGTATATACACACATAAATATACTGACTTAATGTTACTGACTTTAATATTTGAATTGTAAGAACTCCATTATAGATTAAGTATGCATTAGAAACACAAACCAGATTTTTTGCACCCTCCTTTCTTACTCTACCTTGCATCTGCTTCTTCTCTAGTTTGAACAATCCTTTATAAATCCCTTTGTCTCATGAATTCTAACTAAATCTTTTATAGTTAAATTGACTTGCTGACTCCTTTGTGTGCCCTCTTTAACTATCTTCTATTTCCACCCAGGCAAATATAAATATTTCTTCCTTTCTACTTAAAATTGCATATACTTTCCAAATATCATATTATATCTAGTTGTATATATTTATGACTTTTCCATCTTTCCTACTCTATTAATCTTCTATAGAAAGACATATTTCTTGGTTATTCTTATGTACCCAATAACAAAACAACTCTAGATGGCCAAATGTTCGTTCTATGGGGAAAACAAAACAAAACAAAAACAAAAACAAAAAACAACCTCAATGATATTTTAAGCAAAAGCCCATGTTTTGATAATTCTTAAAATGAATAGCTTCCATTTCTATAACCCTAGTCAAGAATCCACATTCTCTGATCTCTCCTAAAAAAATTTCCACCTTATTACCTCAAATACAATATTGAACAGTTACAAGTTCCTTCTCTTTCGAATTGAACTTCTGTGGATATCCATTATTCTTGTTCATGACACTACTGATGTCTAGATTTTTTAATTAAATGCTATGGATTTTCCTTAGTTTCTCAGTATTTTCTCTCAAATAAGTTGAAAATATATGTTAAACAATATGATTCTTAAGTTTACTATTTCTGTAATTTCTCATTCTACATATAACTACTGGCTTAAAGAACTTTCTTCCAATGTCTAACTTGGTTTTTGAAGTAGTCTTCAAGATGGTTTTTCTTTCACCATTATTTTTCTTCAATTTTCCCTAATATGATGAAATATTTTTCCCTTAAAACATAAAAATAATTGTATTACTCTTTTACATTAAGCCTTTTGTTTATTCTTCATTGTTTACAGAATAGAGGACGAATGACTTTGCCTATATATTACTTTAACTTCCAACAATATCTCCAAACTCATCTAACACCCATGCATTCACTTAGTGTTTCGGATATTGCCACTCTTCAGGTTTCCTGAAAGGTTTATGCTATGACATCACAACGTACTGTGAATTTTTTCTGCAGTTACACCACTCTTGAAGGTGACATACACTTTTATTATAATACACATCATGAGTATCTGTTTGTACTTCTGTCTTACAAAGGAGAGTAAGCTTGTTGAATATAGAGACTCTTTTTTTTTTGTTTTGTTTCCTTTTGTTTATCCCTGATACATAAAACAGGGTCTGATAGGTGTTAGGCACAAAACCATTGGATAGCTCAATGAATATCTGTATATATCTATACCAATCTTTATATATATATATATACATATATATATATATATATAGTGTTCATATATACATATCTAATACATTAAATAACTGATCGAATGAATAGATTATTATGCATTTATGTATTTATGTTAGTTTCAGTTTTTTAAATAGCAAATAGTAAGAAAACAACTGTTTTTCCTCAAAGGGAAGAAAAGCAAGTTTTCAAGCAGTTTACAAGAGAATTGAGTAAAAGATATGTATCAAAAGTCAATAAGTTACAAAATATAGTTACCTAATCATTTTTTTCTGAGATTTAAACTGACTCTTGCAGGGGAAACATCTCAAAGAATGTTGGCAATATAATTAATACATATTTCTTTTCTCTACTTCTGACACTTGTGAATTCTCTCATCTCTAATGAAATCCTCGGGTGCAGATGGCACTTAATACCATGCATTTGCATATTGATTGGTAATGACATTATCAAATACATCAAACCCTTTATAGAATACATATTTGAATAACTATCTACAATAAAAGAGGTCATCAATATGTAACCTTATTAAGGTACTTTTGATTTCATTAATAACTGATTAGATTTCATCAACCTTTCACACAGGATCATCTAATATACTACAGATATGGTAAATTACTCCCATGAATTTTTATTTCTCTTGGTTATTACTATTCTAGAAGAAGGGTGGAAAGATACACAGTTTAGAGAAATACTAGGCAAACTCCATCTGTCCTCTCTCTCACTTAATCATAATTGGAATATTTGGAAATAAAAAGTTCCATTCAATCAATACCAACTTATCTTGAAAAAAAAATGTTCTTGTTTATTGTCTTTGTCTTTTTAAATATTAAGATTTTGAAATGGTTTTCTGTGAATAGCAATGCAAGCTAGAAGAACTTTTTTTAAAAAGATTTATTTATTTTAGAAAGAGAGAGTGCAAGAGAGCTCACATGAGTTGGGGGAGGAGCAGAGAGAGAGAATCTTCAAACAGACTCCCTGCTGAGTGTGGAGCCCAACACAGGACTAGATCCCACAACCCATGAGATCATGACCTAAGCAGATACCAAGCATCGGTTGTTCAAATGACTGAGCCATCCACGTGCCCCTAAATTAGAAGTTCTTGTTTGGAGATCATGGCCCGTAAGTGTTTTGAGCCCAGTTAAATTTTATGTATATATGAAGAAAGGACACATACATGACCTTTTTTTTTTTTTTTTAAGATTTTATTTATTTATTTATTTGACAGGCAGAGTTCACAAGTAGGCAGAGAAGCAGACAGAGAGAAAGAGGTGGAAGCAGGCTCCCTGCTGAGCAGAAAGCCTGATGTGGGGCTCTATCCCAGGATCTTGGGAACATGACCTGAGCCGAAGGTAGAGGCTTTAACCCACTAAGTCACCCAGGCGCCCCCATACATAACCTTTAAAGGAGCCTATGACTTGGAAGTTTAACAATCATTGATTTATGCTAATACAATTAATTACTTTCTTGACTATATAAAGTTTTAACTTTTGACTTCAGTAGAACTCAGTGATTTAGTAGAACTCAATTGCCTTATGGGGATTTGGGTGTACTATTTAAATGTCCTTTACTTCAGTCATAGACTTAAATGTATTATCTCTTTATTTGAGAAAATTTCACTACCAAGAAAACTTGGGGGTAAGATTATTCATGAGTAGAAATGACAGAGTTTTTTTTAGCACCTTCTATTGGTCAAGTATTATATAAGTACCTTACATATGCTTTCTGTTTTAGTCTCAGAGATAAGATCTGACAGTAAAGTGGTAAAAACAGGTTTTATTCAGTAATACAACTGCAGTAGGGAAAAGAGTGTAGTGTGAACTGAACCTAATTTTGCTGAAACCCAAGACTGGAGACTGTTTAAAGGCTGAGGTATGCTAGGGGCAGAGCACTGAAAGCTAAAAAGGAGGTTAGTTCTTGTGACTAGGCCACTCGGATTTGTCAGTTGGAGTTTCTTATCCTTTCCAGGAAGCAGTGGTGCAAGTTAAAACAAGGCATCTCTGGCAGTTAGGCCTTTCTCCTCCCATGAGGACTAAGAGAAAGAGAGTTATCTCCCTAAATGCTTGCATTTCAAAGAGATAGTGAGTTTGTAGTTTTATATCTCATATGGCAGAGAAGGGGTTTATAGTTTCAAGATTTATAAAGTAATGACTTTAAAATACACAAACAAAGTAATTACTCTAAGAGAGGATTCTGGAGCCTATTTGCCTATCACCAGGTTTTGGCTGAAACAAATAGAACATGCCTCTGGCAGCCTTGAGTTTTCTCACACAGGCCTTTGAGGCCTTTTAAGGAGGGTTTGGGGTTCTTCTAGGGACAAACACCAGGTCGAGGCTTGGTCATCTTTTGGTGCAGAGGTTTGGACTGAGTTATGATGTGCCAAGAATTTTGAAGTTCTCAATTCACGCAAGTCTTCAGAGAACTGAAGCCACGAGAATATTCTCTCTAAGGCTTGCTATTAGAAATGCTGGAAGTTGTCAAGTGGAAATTCAAATATAAGTATGTCCCAGTTCTAAAACCCGTGCATTTTTTCTGCTATACCCATTGGTTCCATTTAAAGTTAAAATCAATTTTTTCCTCCAAATCTAGAATTAAAACAGAGAGTTTTAGAGTGGTTGTACCAAATGTAGATCTAAGGCACTTATGCATATCTTAAAAATAGTAAGATTTGACTATCCAAGTATTCATCATATACATTAAGAAACAGAATTTTATTTTTATTTATTTATTTTTCTTAAGCATTTTATTTATTTATTTATTTGACAGAGAGAGAGAGAGAGAAAGGACAAGCAAGGGGAACAGCAGGCAGAGGGAGAGGGAGAAGCAGGCTTCCTGCTGAGCAGGGAGCCCCATGCAGGACTCTATCTCAGGACCCTGGGGCCATGAGCTGAGCTGAAGGCAGTCACTTAACTGATGGAGCCACCCAGGTGTCCCCCCAAACAAAATTTTATTAGCACCTTAGAAGATCAGTGGGGTCCCCTCCCCTACCACAGCCCTGTCGCTGTACACCAAAGATAACTACACCATGACTACTTATTATTCATTCTTTAAGTTTTCTTAGTTTGTCATTAGTTTGTCATATATGTGTGTGTGTAACCATATATGTAGTATGTATCTATAAACCATATATTTTTTTCTTTTAAAGACTTACATAAATTGTATCTTATGTACATAGATATCTATAATTGCTTCTGTCAGCATTAGGGTTTTTTTAGTCTTATATGTGTTTTAATTATAGAACATTCTTTTTTATTGCACACAATATCTATTATTTTATCAATATATATTTGTGTTGTTTTCAGGTGATTTCTATTACAGAGCTACTATAAATATTCTTTTTTGTTTCTTGGTAAACATGTTTAAAATTACCTATAGTGTATATAACTATTGGTATCATTTCTGGATTTTTAAGAAATACATATCTCCAATCTCAGTAAGTAAATGAAAAATAGATTTCATGAATTTACACATTAACTTCCAGTTGATGAGAATTTCCCAAACTCTACAACCTCTACAACACTTGATATTATCAAGGCTATTTGTATTTGTATTAAGCTAGTTCAGTGTGAGGTAATGAAGCAATTTGCATTTTCCTAAATAACCCTTGAGCATCTTTCACCTTTATGTGTTCTAGGAAATACCTGCCCATGCCTTTAGCCCTTTTCTTTCTAGTAGATTATTTGTCTTTCTATGTTCTGGATACTAATGCCTGGATTAATATGTGTTGCAAACAAATTTGGTTTTAGCTTATCTTTTTCATTTTATAGTTTCTTTTGGTTAATGGAAAACTCTGATTTCAATGGAGTTGAGTCTATTAAATGTTTCTTGTAAGTTTTGCACAAACTGAGTCTTGTTTAAGAAATATCTTCAACAGACGAATGGATAAAGAAAATGTGGTCCATATATACAATGGGATATTACTCAGCCATCAGAAAGGATGATACCTTTTGCATCAACATGGTTGGACTGGAGGAGATTATGCTGAGTCAAATAAATCAAGCAGAGAAAGTCAAATATCCTATGGTTTCACTTACTTGTGGAACATAAGGAATAACATATTAGGAGAAGGAAAGGAAAAGTGAATTGGGGGAAATCAGAGGAAAGATGAACCCTGAGAGTCTATGGACTCCAAGAAACAAACGGAGGGTTTTACAGGGAAAGGGGGTTGGGGGATGGGTGAGCCTGGTGGTGGGATTAAGAGGGGCATGGATTGCATGGAGCACTGGGTGTTATACATAACAATGAATCTTGGAACACTGCATCAAAAACTAATGATGTATTTTATGTTGACTAACATAACACAATTAAAAAAAAGAAATCTCCTTCATCCATCAAAACATGTAGCTTTTTTCTTTAGATGAATTTTGCCTTTCAAATTTAAATTAAAAATCCATGTAAAGTTGACATTTTATAACTCTAGGTAAACTTTGTTTTCTAGGTACAGAAATACTGAGTTCAGTACCAATTATTGAATGGCCCATCTTTTTTGAAGCATTTTGTAATACTGAGATAAAACATTAATTAACTATGGTTTCACTTACTTGTGGAACATAAGGAATAACACATTAGGAGAAGAAAAGGAAAAGTGAATTGGGGGAAATCAGAGGAAAGATGAACCCTGAGAGTCTATGGACTCCAAGAAACAAACTGAGGGTTTTACAGGGAAAGGTTTTTTTTTTTTTTTTTTTTTTTTTGAGTTCTTCCTTTTTACTGGTTTATAATAATCTTAAAAACCCCATCACACCCATAAACCACCACAGGTGAGAAGATGAGGGAGATGGAGAATGAGTGCTACAGTATGTGGACAGTGTAGGAATCAGGTATTCCCTAGGGCCAGTGTGGGATGGAGGCAGGGAGCGTGGATAGGAGGCCCTGGCTTGGACCCTTATTGCTGATTGGGGTTGGCTGGCAGAGGGGGAGGGGGCTCAGGGTGAACTAGGAAACATCTCACACCAAAGGCAAGGGTAGTTGGGGGGGGGTCACAGTACATTTTCCATGCAGACCAGGGGTGGGAGTGAGAGTTCAGAGAGTTGCACCCCTACACAGGAAGAGATTTGAGGGTTTGAGGTTTGATTTAAAGCCCCCAAGTTGGTGTCTGGTCCAATTTCCTAAGATGGCAGCTCACCTTTTGGGGAAGAGGCATTGGAAAAAATTACAGCAAAAATACCTTGTTTGGAGATCAAGCAAGGGTAAGGGGAGACAGTGGTGTTCTTTAAATGTAATTCCGAAAAGCAAGAACCAGAAGGGGGCCCTGGGTGAGACAGTGGCCAACGCCTTGGGGGGCTGGCCCTGAACCAGAAGCTGCAGGCACCGCCCCCCACCCCCCCAACATTTGAGAGGTGGTATAGCTATTTTCCCAAGCTATTATTCCAGAGTTATTGACTGTTCTTGGACTTTGTATCCCAAATAAGTTTATATTCAATTTATCAAAACTGGTGTTTTTTGTTTTTGTTTTTTTTGCCTTTTATCCTGAACAGATGACTTTGTGACTATTGTGGTTATGGTGAGTCTTTTTACTGTCCATTCTTTTTTTCTTTTCCATAAAATTGCACATATATTTTACTTACTTGATAGGACCTATGTGAAAATTAAGTAAAGTTATGTGTATATATATATATATATATATATATATATATATCCCCCATATGTATAACTTATAAAGCACCTTGAATACTGTTATTGAAAGAGTAGCATATTTATTTTTTATTTGTGAGTTATAAGTGTATTTACCTCTAATACTCCCAATCTTATCCAACTGTGCTTGACCTGTAATACAATTATCACTATTTTAATCAATGGACAGAAGACCTACTAGAGTTCATTTGTGCCTGTATGAATCTACTATAATTTTCTCTATTTGTTTAACAAGAAGTTATCCTTTAAGTTCATAGAGTTACATTAATATTCAAATTTTAAAAATAGCCTGAAGAAGTCATACAGACTTCTTACATACTTCTGTACATAACTACATATATAGTCATCAATTTAAGAGTCAATAAAGATAGAACTCAGGTCCTTTAAGCGTGAAAAATGTAATTAGCATAGAGACTTGGTAATGACACAAAACTTAGATTCAGATGAATTAACTATCTAACTTTGGTTAATTTGTTTAAAGTTTAGAGTGTCAGTTTCTTAATACATAAAAGAAGGATTGTAATAATACTGACCTTGTGCTTTCATTGTGAGAGGTACATGAGATGTGAAAAAAAGTGTTTAGGTTTGTGCTATTTAAATCATACTCATGATTATAAAATTGTAGATGTAAACTTACCATATTGTATGAGTCAAAACATTTTAAGTGTCTCATGACAATTTGCTTTTGAAAGAAATACGGTAAACCTCTTTATAGAGCAAACATTTTGTAATCCAAATAAATCCATGCAATTTGGCTATATAAACTGAAATTCTTGAATAACCATTTTCTTATGATTCACTTATTTACTTATTCTAAACCAGTTTAATATACATAAGTGGGAAATATTTCAGTTTCTGTGTATAACAGGGAAAAAAAATGAAGAATCAGTTGAAGCATTAAAAAATCTCCTGAAACCATGGAAGAACAAATAATTAGGTACTCATCTATAAAACCACTCATGTGCTATGAGTATTAGGATTTGTTGCACTTTGATTTAGAAGCTAAATTTTGCCCTTTCATTGGAGGTTAACTGATCACTACGAACATTTCTTTAGTTTAAGAGGCAAGAAAGGTCATTGCTTAAAACATCAAATGTACAAATCAATACATATTTTCTGTTTAATATAAGAATACATGAACTGGAGAAGAGGTGAGAGAGAATATAAAAGTGTAAATTTCCCCATCTTGCATAACAGAAATTCAATCAATATTGCCTAAAATTGAAATATGGATTTTTTAAAATGACTTCAACTTAATGCTTTTTTTTATAATCTCTGTTACTTAAACTAGAGGAACTGGTTAGGAAATAATATTTCTTAAAGTAAAAGCCAACTGAACATTTGTTAATTTTTTAAGGATTTTATTTATTATTTCAGAGAGAGAGAGATAGAGAGCATGAGTAGGGGAGTGCAAAGGGAGAGGAAGAAGCAGGCTCCCTCAGAGTAGGGAACCCAATACCATAGGATCATGACCTGAGCCAAAGGCAAATGCCTGACTGAGCTTCCCAGGCACCCCCCAAATTTGTGAATTTTAAACATTCTTTTGTTTCTGATTTTCCAGTTTAATAAACACTGTTTTCAATTTTAATAAAATATACACATTTAAAGAGAACACAGATTTAATTTTTTAACATTAATAATATCTAGCTTTAAAGAGTGAATTCATTTATAGTTAACAATAGAAATATTAGAAATTTTTCTTGAAGTTCTGGAAGACAGTAAGAGAAACAAGATTAATTTGTTATACTTTTCTAAGACTTTTTGGAAAACTCCTTGCTCTGGTATAAATGAATTATAAGGTGACTATACTATTTCTAATTACTTTGACTGCTAAGTGACTAAGGACTTAAAACTTAGATAACACAGTGCTTGGGATTGAGTAAAGAGCTGAATGAACATTTGCTACTATTATTATATTTAGATCACAGCCTAATTTCTAAGTAAAGACTTTTTTTTTTCCTTTTGTAAAATACCTAGGAAAGCCAGGAAAAAATAAGGATAGTTCATGAAAAAACAACCCTACTTTCTTCTGATTTAGTGACTCAATATCCTTATAGGTAAAGAGAATATTTGGGAGTGTAAATCATAAAGAACAGTTATTTTTTTTAATTGAGGTACAGTTGACACACGTTACATTAATTTCATGTATACACTACAGTGATTCAACAGGCTTATATGCTGTGCTATGTTCACCACAAGTATTGCTACCATTTGTCACCATACATGGCTGTATTTACAGTACCATTGACTATATTCACTATTCTGTATGTTTTATCCCCATGATTTATTCATTCCATAACTGTAAGCCTGTATCTCCCACCCCCTTTACCCATTTTGCCATTCCCTCACACTCTACCCATCTGGCAACCATCAGTTTGTTCTCTGTATTTATTGGTCTGTTCTGCTTGTCTTCCTTCCTTCCTTTCTCTCTCTCTTCCTTTCTTCCTTTCTTCATTTTTAAAGACTTTATTTATTTACTTGAAGGGAAGGGGAGGACAAGAACAAGCAGACTCCATGCTGAGTACAGAGCTTGACACTGGCTGATCCCAGGACCCTAACATCACTACCTGAGCTGAAACGAAGAGTCGATGCTTAACCAACTGAGCCAACCAGGTCCCCCTGCTTTTGCTTTTCTTAATTGTTTATTTATTTGTTTTGCTTTTTAGATTCTACATATCATTGAAATCCTATGGCATTTGTCTTTGTCTGTCTGACTTATTTTACTCCGCATAATACCTTTGGGTAATTTCCCTCAGCAGTAGTTCCCTATAATCATTCCGTACACAGAGGTTCTATGTATATTTTGTTAAATGTATCACTATTTTGAATGTTATTTTGAATGGTATAACCAACTTCAAAACCATTCATTTTTGATAGATAGAAACACATAGTTTTATTTTATAGTGGTATCCTACAATTTTCCTAATGTGACTTGTTAATACTAACAGCTTTTTAAAATAGATTATCTAGGATTTCCTACAAATACAATCACATTTTTCTGTGAATAAGATTGCCTCATTTTTTCTCCACTGTGTATACTTTTACTGCATTAATTGTGTTATGGCTTAAGGCAAAATTTCCTTTGTAATAAGAAAGTGAGGTGCTTATTCCAAATCTTAGAAAGCACTTAATATTTTACCACTAATTATGATACTTATACTAGGTTTATCATAGATGCTTCTGTTGGGTGGAGGAATTTCCTTCCTGTTAATAGTTCGCTTTTTTTTAAATTTTGAACTTTACTCTGAGTTTTGTGATATGTTCTTTCTGTATCTATTGAGATCATAGCATTTTTCTTTTATTCTGTTAATATGGTGGGTTAAATTGAT
This sequence comes from Mustela nigripes, assembly GCF_022355385.1. Classification (NCBI taxonomy): domain Eukaryota; kingdom Metazoa; phylum Chordata; class Mammalia; order Carnivora; family Mustelidae; genus Mustela; species Mustela nigripes. The sequence goes on from NC_081560.1 coordinate 131,796,740, forward strand.
TGATTTTGAAAATGTTAAAGCAACTCTGCATTCCTGTCATAAATCCAACTTAATGATATATTATCATTTTATGTGTTGCTGATTTTGATTTAAATATTTTGTTAAATATTTGGTTGATATTTATATGAGAGATGTATAATTTTCTTTTTTTGTAATGTCTTTATCTAGCTTTCAGTACAAATCTAATACTGGCTACAAAAATAAGAGCTAGAAGTAAATTTTTCTTCCATAATATTTGAATGAGTTTATTTAAGGATTGTGTTATGTTTTCCTTAAAAATTTGAAAGAGTTTAATGGTAAAACAATTAAGGCATGGAGTATTCTTTATAATTCTTATAAAATAAAAATTTTATATATTTATTATTTATTTAATTGTTATAAATTAATTTATATGTTTTATTATTTTGTTACTCAGCTTTGGTAATTAATATATTACAAATAACATAATTAATAATTAATGTTTAATTACTTAATTAGAAATTACTTACAAGGAGCACCTGGGTGGCTCAGTTGGTTAAGCGACTCCCTTTGGCTCAGGTCATTGATTCTGGAGTCCCAAGATCAAGTCCTGCATCGGGTTCCCTGCTCAATGGGGAGTCTGCTTCTCTGTCTGAGCCTTACTCCTCTCATCCTCTCTCTCTCTCTCTCATTCTCTCTCTCAAGTAAATAAATAAAATCTTAAAAAAATACTTATGATCATTGTGTTCTTAACTTACAGCAATCTGCTTTCAAATACTGTATCACTTCATATATAATATAGGATTCTTATATCACTAAACTTCCATTTTACCTTCCAATTCTTTGTGCTATAGTTACCAACATTTTACTTCTACATGTTACAAATCCCTCAATACATTGCATTATTTTTATTTAAAATACTTTTTTACTTTTTAATTTTTTTAATTTTATTTTTTAAAAAAGGTTTTACTTATTTATTTGACAGAGAAAGGGACAACTAGAGAGTGAACACAAGCAGAGTGAGTGGGAGAGAAAGAGCAGACTTCCCACCAAGCAGGGAGCCCAATGCAGGGCTTGATCGGAGGACTCTGGGATCATGACCTGAGCTGAAGACAGATGCTTAAGGACTGAGCCACCCAGTGCCCCAATACTTGTCTTTTAAATAAGTTCCTTTCTATAGTTGAAATATAATTGGCACATTGTATTATATTTGTTTTAGGTGTACATCATATTGATCTGACAATTTTATACATTATTCAGTGCTTACCATGGTAATTGTAATCACCATCTGTCACCATGCAGTTCTGTAACAATATTATTAACTATATTCCTTATGCTGTACTTTTCATCTCTGAGACTTACTTATTTTATAACTGCAAATTTGAACTTCTTAATTCAATCAGAAAAAATATTTCATTTTTATCCACATATTTACCAGTTTGTCATTTCTAGAGTTCTCTATTTTTAATGATCTAAGATTTTTTTTTAATGCCTGAAGCACTTCTTTAGCTTTTTTTTAAAACTATAAGTCTGCTGACAATGAATCCTCGCAATTTTTGTTGTCTGCAAAAAGCTTAATTTTGTCTTAATTTAAAAAAATATTTTGGTGATTTTAAAATTGTCAGCTTTTTTCTTAACATATGCTATTAAGACATTGTTTCATTGTCTTCTAGACAATATAGGTTCTGATTAATCTTTTGGCCTATTATCTTTGTTCTTCAGAAAATAATGTGTTTTTGACCTTTGTTGCTATTAAGAGTTTTTTTTAGACATTGTTTTTCAGCAATTTGATTTTGATATGCTTGTATAATTTTCTTTGGTTCTCACAATTGAAAATATTTTAAGTTCCTTGGGTCATGGGTTTATAGATTCATCATATTTGAAAATTTTAATCCATTATTTCTTAAACAAATTTTTACGATGTCATCTCTCTTTTTCTTTTTTTCCATTGCATGTATGTGACATTACCTAATAGTATAGTACAAATCTTTATGTCTCTGTTCCTCCTATTTAAGTCTTTGGTATTTCTTCAATTAAAAACAAAATTTATTTCATTATGTTCACTGATTTGTTGTTCTTTAAACTAAAATACATGTCACCTAGTTCAGGGAATTGTTTATTTCAAATACTATATTTTTTATCTTTAAGAGTCAGAGTTGGTGGCTTTTTAATATCTTTTATTGCTATACTCATTACTTGAATGTTCCTTTTGAAGTACCAAGCATTGAGCATATTTTTGGCACCTTTGTCTATGAACTTTATCATCTCTTTCATTTTGTTTATGCTTTTATTGCCTGATTTTTCTCCTGGTCACAAGTAATATTTTCCTATTTCTTCATAAATCTATTATATTTTTGTCAGAAGCTGGCAATTATAAATTTTATATATTTTTACTGCTTTTCTCCATACATTTTATATGTTATGTTTTGTCCTGGAGAGTTTTTATTGGATCGGTGGATTTTCTTTCTCTTTTTTTTTGTTTTTTTTTGACGGCTTAATGTTTATGGTCCTTTTGAGGGGAAGGGGTCCAGAGGAGTTTCTATCTGAGGGCTAGTTTTGGCTGGTTAATAAAGTATGGTGCTTCTGGGATAGATAGCAAAAGACCTTTGCATTTATCATGGCCTATCTACTCTGTGTGGTGGGAATTTGAATTATTCCCTATAATTTGTGTGTTTGGGAAATATTTTAGTTTGCAGGATCCCGTGATTTTCTTTCTTTCCTTGAAGTTCACCTTTGCTAGGATTTGTGGATTTTTACCATATCTGTGCTTGTGTTGTTATTCAGCCAGAGATTTATGGTGTCCCCTATATCAGGTTCTGCAATTTATTGTTTTCTCTGTATAGCTCTACATCTCTGTTATTCTGCTCTGTTTACTCTAGCTGTCATTGCTTTTCCAAACTCAAATGTGTTCTACTTTGGCTTACTCATTTCTGTGGTGTAGTTTAGAATTGCCACATGTAGAAGCTATGGTGAAGGTAGGGCTCATCTTGTTTGTTTTTGTGTTCTTACATTCTCAGTCCTACACTAACTGGTGTTCAAAATAGGAACACATTGTTTCATATATATATTTTCAAATTAATCCCTGTTATTCCTTCTAATGTACAGGCAGTGTGCTTTTTGCATTTTAGATGGGTACACAAAGATCTCCCTGGATGAGACACAGACACTGGCAAAAGGATCCCAACTAATGGAAAACTGAACTTTTAAAATAAATAATTAAAGAAGTACTAGGCTTCTTTAGCCTCATTGCCTTCATGATTTCAGAATGCATAGCATATCAGAGCCTGGGTTCCACTCCCATCTATCCATCTGAGTTCTAAGGAACAGATGTCTTCTATAGTCAGAGGGAGGCCAGAGATGTGCAAATCCAGTTCACAATGTGACAACTCATTGTCTGTAATGACTATATCAGCATTTATTCTGGTGAAGCAATAACTCTCCCTTATTTGATCCGGGGCTCCATTTTAAGGATTGTGACTGACTGAGAATCAATTGCCTTAAGCACCGGATTTTAGCTATTTTCCCTGGGGCTTTGAAAGAGACTAACTTCTTTTTTTTTTTTTTAATTTTTTATTTTTTATAAACATATATTTTTATCCCCAGGGGTACAGGTCTGTGAATCACCAGGTTTACACACTTCACAGCACTCACCAAAGCACATACCCTCCCCAATGTCCATAATCCCACCCCCGAGGGGGTTTGGGAGAAGGGGGTGGGATTCTATTTTTTTTTTTAAGATTTTTTTAAAATTTATTTATTGACAGAGAGAAATCACAAGTAGTCGGAGAGGCAGACAGAGAGAAAGAGAGGGAAGCAGGCTCCCTGCTGAGCAGAGAGCCCGATGCGGGACTCGATCCCAGGACCCCGAGATCATGACCTGAGCCGAAGGCAGCGGCTTAACCCACTGAGCCACCCAGGCGCCCTGATTCTATCTTTTTATTCTTATTTTCCTTTTTGTGCTTTGCTTTTGATATTTTTAGTACTTTCTCTTTGAGTTAGCTCAAGTTATCTTTTTGTGTATGTCCAGTCTGCTATTAAACTCAATTAATTCTAAATATCAGAAATTTTATAAATTTTAAATATCTTCTGGAATTCTCCATCTTTTTATCCATTTTTAATCTTTCCCTCTATTCTCTTTAACATATTAGTGAGAACTATTTGATGTTACATTTGCTTCCTCTTTGCATGTGTATAAAAAAGTATATATAAGGGAAAACTACTCAGCCATGAAATCTTGTCATTTGCAGTGACATGGATAGAACTAGAAATGCTATGCTAAGTGAAATAAGTCAATCAGAGAAAGACAATTATCATATGATCTCAATTGTACATGGAATTTAAAAAACAAGACAGAGGATCATAGGGGCAGAGAGGAAAAATGAAGAGGAAACCAGAGATGGAAACAAACCATAAGAAATTCTTAATCTCAGGAAACAAACTGAGCGTTGATGGAGGGAAAGAGGGAGAAGGAATAGGGTAGCTGAGTGATGGACATTAAGGAGGGCACATGATGTAATGAGCACCGGGTACTATTATATAAGACTGCTGAACTGCTGAACTCTACATATGACACTGATAATACAGTTTATGGTAATTAATTGAATTTAAATTTGAAAAATTTAATTGAAGGGAAAAATATGATTTGCAACATGTTTGGAATGTTTTAGACGATGCAGTAAGAGAATGGTCCGTTATTACTTGTCAAACTATAATTAGAAGTGGATTCCCTTTTGATAATTTAATCTAATACACTGGTTTTATTTAAATATGTAAAGTAATAGACATTATTGTAGTATTAATAGAGACCCCACATTAAAGAGACTTCCATGATTCTATTTAATTTGTTTTATCATTGTTTTGAAATAAAATAACATTTTCTCAACATAATAACACGAGCATACTGATACAAAAATGTAAGCTGATTGATTCTGAAATTATCATCTCTTACAGCCATAGCAAGTATTTTGAGCACAATATTTATTCATATTTTAGTGTAAAATTTCAGTTCAAAACTTACTAGGAGTATTTGGAATTATTAATACCTATTTCTTTTCCTTACAGAGAAAAATCTGCATAGCATCAGCATGAACACATGCATCCTCCAAAGTGAGCAAAATCTCCAATTTGAAAGAACTCAACATATACTAAGGCTACAGCAGATTAAACTCAACATATGCAATAGAGTAATTGTCTATTTAGACATGCAATAGTTAAATGTCAAGAAATATATATAATGAAAAAAGGTATAAAATATTGAAGTAAATGAAAATAGGACTAATAAGTTAACTTCAAAGTAAAGGAAGAATTAGATATAAATTTTATATGGAAAGTGTACAATTTACTGACATATGAAACCTGACAAATAGTCCCCTTTAACTTTCCTTTTCCCAAGTCATGTAAATTATTTCTTAAAAAATGTACATATGGGGGTGCCTGGGTGGCTCAGTGGGTTAAAGCCTCTGCCTTTGGTTCAGATCATGATCCCAGGGTCCTGGGATCGAGCCCCGCATCGGGCTCTCTGCTAAGTGGGAAGCCTGCTTCCTCCTCTCTCTCTGCCTGCCTCTCTGCCTACTTGTGATCTCTATCTGTCAAATTAATAAATAAAATCTTTTAAAAAAGTACATATGATTTAAACAAATTTTTGTGTGGGAATGTACATCTGTACATTTTATGATGAATGGATATAAAGGTAGATCCTTATCTGTGGGTTTAAAGTCAAGGAAAACAACAATGTCCTTTCACATCAAATCATCATCTTTGTCAGATAATTTATTTGTCAATAGTAAGTGGGATATAAATTATCTCTGTTCATTGGGGTGAGTTTACTTCTTAGTCCAAGAGTTTCTTTTTTCTTAGGAAACATCCAGCGAAAACTGGAAATTAAATAGCAAGTTATTTTCTTATTTTTCCTTACCATGTTTCACTTTCCTAATCAGTTCATCTATTTATTTCACCTTTTCCTTTGGTGCTATAGGTCACCCACACCATTATTTCAGAGTGTTTTTGTGGAAATGAGACTTTCTCTGGTCTTTTTGTATTCAATCATTCAAAATTCTAGAATTCAATCTAGAATTCAATCATTCAGAACAAAAAGTTAAATTATTATTAAAATCACATATTACCAAGAAATGAAAACATTTGGTAAATTAGAAAATAAATTCACACTGTGTAAAAAGTATTATTTTCAGCTACTTAAAATTTGTCAGGGGTTTAGATCTAGTAACTAGTTTATCAAGGAACAAAAACTCAACCTTACCCTTTATAAAGGTGCTTTGTGTTAAGAACGACTTAAAAATTATCTAAATGAATGTCAGATAATTCATTCCTTATAAAGAACTTTCCTGAATAACAATAAGTTGTAATAGGAAAACATTTTCAGCACTTCTTACCTCAAATATACATGAAGCAACTATCACATGACAAGTCTTCTTCCAGGCACCTAGTATTTATCAGGAGACAACCATTTTTGCCCTCATAGACCTTATTTGCTCTTATGCTTAAGCAATTGTTTTCAAGAAAGAGTATTTTCTATAAAGATGTATTATTTCTTCATTAATTAATATAAGGCTGATTTTTCATTAATTGTGTCATAGGAGGTTAATTCTGCTCTTGTGCTCTTCAATAATAAACTCTTGAAAACAGTACACCGGGTGATAAATTATCTCCTTTATTAACATTTAGTAATATGCACTTAAGGTTTTTCCATGTCTTTTTATGGCTTGACAGTTCATTTTATTTTAGTGATGAAATATATTCTATTGTCTAGGTGTACCACAATTTATCCATTTACCTATTGAAGGACATTTTGGTTGCTTTCAAGTTTTGGCAATTTAGAACGAATTACTAAAACCATTCTCATGTGTGTTTTGTGTGTTTTTGAATTTAAGTATTGGTGAATAGCAATTAGTACAATTGCTGAATTGTATGGAAGAATGTGCTTAGTTTTGGAAGAAACTTCATTTGGTTGTACCATTTTGCATCATCCATTCTAATAGGTATGTAGTGGTATATCATTTTAATTTGCATATCCATGATGTCATATGATGTAAAGCATCTTTTCATATGCCTGATTGCTATCTGTACATCTTCCTTGATGAGGCTCTGTTAAAAACCTTTGGCCTGATTCTAATTGGGTTGCTTTTTTTTTTTTTTTTTTGTTAAGTTTTCCAGAGTTCTTTGCATAATTTGGATGATCCTCTTTTTTCAGGTATGTCCTTTTTAAAATTTTTTAAATTTTTTTTTAAGATTTTATTTATTTGACAGACAGAGATCACAAGTAGGCAGAGATATAGACAGAGAGAGAGAGAGAGAGAGAAAGCAGGCTCCCTGCTGAGCAGAGAGCCCGATGTGGGGCTCGATCCTAGGACCATGAGATCATGACCTGAGCTGAAGGCAGAGACTCAACCCACTGAGCCACCCAGGTGCCCCAAGATATGTCTTTTATAAATATTTTCTCTTAGTCTTTGGCTTGACTTCTCCTTCTCTTGACATTCTTTTTCAAAGGACTGTTTTTAATTTTAATGAAGTTTAACATCATTTATTTCTTTCATGGATCTAGTCTTTGGTATTGCTTCTAAAAAGACATTATCATGCCCCAAATCATCTGTTTTTCTGCTATGTCAACTTCTAGTAGTTTTATAGCTTTGTGTTTTACATTTATGTCATGATTCATTTTGAGTTAGTTTTGGTGAAGGTAGATCTGTGACTGGCTAGATTCATTATTTTGCATATGGATGTCAACTTTTTCCAGAATCATTTGTTAAAGAAACCATTTTTTGCTCCATTGAATTGCCTTTGCTCTTTTGTCAGAGAGCACTTGATTATACTTACTGGGATTTATTTCTGGGCTTTCTATTCTGTTTCATTGATCTTGTCTGTTGTACAAATACCACATTGTCTTGATTACTGTAATTTGAAAGTTACTTACCAACATGTAAGGTTTTTTAAATAATTTTTTTTAATTTTTTGAGAGATTGTATTTATTTGATAGAGAAAGAGAGAGATAGGTCAAGCAGGAGGAGTGGGAAAGGGAGAGGCAGACCCTCCTCTGAACAGGAATCCCTATGTGGGACTAGATCCCAGGACCCTGAGATCATGACCTAAGCTGAGGGCAGACACTTAACTGACTGAGCCACCCCAGCATCCCATAATGAATTTTTAAAATGAATTTCTGGTCAAGTAGGAAAGGGGTCATGGGAAAGGCCTGGGTGGATGGCTTGGGCTGACGGTCTGAGGTGTTGAGAGAAGTTTAGCAGATGAATCTTAGGTCACCCAGTGAAAACACTGGTTGATCCTTTTCTGTTTGAATTTCAGAAAAATAACAAATAAAAAAATTTTTACAGCATTTTTTTTTTTTTTTTGCCACTTATCCTGTTTTATATTCTCAGAATTTTCTGGCTCTGTGGTTTAGTGTCTGACATTGATTTATGGAAATTCTCAATTATTATTGTTTCAAATATTTCTTCTGTTCTTTTCTCTCTTGCTTATACTTCTGGTGGTCAGACTGTTCATATGCCATTCTTTTTATAGTTATCCCATAGTCCATGGATATTCTGCTATGTTTTTTTTTTAGTCTTTGCTCATTCTCTCTATTTTGTTTTGTTTCATTTTCAGCCAATCTATTGTTATTCCATCTGCAGCTCAGAGTGTCTTTCCTCATCTGTGTCCAGTTGACTAATAAGTCCATCAAAGGCATTCTTCTTTTATGTTTCAGTGTTTTTTTTTTAAATCTCTAACATTTCTTTTTGGTTCTTTCTTAGAATTTCTATGTTTGTCTCATTTATCTGTTCTTGCATGCTATCTAGAGCCCTTAGCCTATTAGTTATAGTCATTTTAAATTCCAAGTCTGATAATTCTAATATCCCTGACATATTTTGTTCTGATGCTTGTACTTTCTATTCAAGGTGTGTGTGTATGTGTGTGTGTGTGTGTGTGTGTGTGTGTGTTATTTTCTTGATTTTTGCTTCTTGGTGTGATGTACCAGGAAGGGGCTGCCATAAATAAGCCTCAGTAATGTGATAGTGTGGTGTGAGAAGAGGAAAGTGTCGTATAGTCTTATGATTAGCTCTCAGTGTTTTAGTGAGCTAATACCTCCAGACTGTAAACCTCACAACTCTTTTTCACTTCTTTTCCTTTTAGGTGAGATAGGATGGCTAGAGTTGGCTGGAGCTGGATATATCCTTTCCCCAGGCTCTGATAATATCCCAGCAGGTTAGGCTCTGGGTAACAACTTTCCCCTGAGAGCTGGCCATGTTAAGAACATGTGCTCTGGCATATTTCAAAATGGTTCCTTCACTCTCCCCCTGTCAGAAGTCCAAAAGTATTTTACTTTGATAGTTGCTATTAGAACCTGGTCAAGCTCCTGGAAGTGTCCTTTGACTTGGTCCCTTGTACTGAGTTTGCAATTTAACAATTACAATTCCGACTTTATTACCCCAGTGCTGATTCCTGAGACTATTAAAATTCATGATTCTCTGCTCCCATAAACTGTGACTCCTTGTATTTGCTTGTCTCTCCAGTCTCAAAGGCAGCAATTTTTCCAGTGAAGTTCTCTCTCTTCTGAATCCAAGAAAATTTGTTTATTGTTCAGTTTGTTCAACATTTTAGTGGTTAGGACAAAGTGGTAACTTCCAAGTTCCTGACATTCAGAACCAGAAACCCAAGAATACTTTTAAAGGAGAACTCAGTGCAATGTGAGACCATGTATTTGTAAAGAAAACTACTTCACTTCATGAAAAGTGCCAGAAGTTCAAATATATTCTTGTATATATGAGGAATCTTTCATTAAACTGTAGTACAGTCAATAAATGAAACTCTTCATGAGGTCAGACTCACTTATCCTCAAAAGAAGCATTTGAGTATGCCTTTGTTTATGCAGTCATTTCAGTAATTTTGTTAACCCAGTTAGATCTTCATTCTTCTGAGTGTTTTTTTTAATTTCTTATTCATATAATAGAATTATATATTTTGACTTTTTAGTTCATTTATAGACCTAAGCTGAATGATTAAAAAAAGATGTAAATACCAACAATTATGTCTATCATGTTGTGAGTGTGAACTTAGTTATAATTTCTTTGATTTCTAAGAGATATTCATTTCCTTGTAAAAATAAATTGAGAAGACTTCTTAAAGACCCAACTTGAAAACAACTGCTAACCCTAAAATTATTAATGATATAACTAATTAAGTATAAAATAGGCAAGAACCCATTTTATTACCGGCAGTTAGGGAAGCATGCCATATACAAACCAAAAATAACAAGGCAATTCTCTAATAAATAATACAGTAGAGGACAGTTTGATGATAGTTCAAAGGTTTGACTCAAATCCACAGAAAGGACTACATTATGAGAAAATAGGTACAAGCTACTTTGACAGATCCCCACTTATACCCCGATAGCTTAGAGCTAGGAGGAAAAATCAAAATTTATACAACTAAAGATCATACTTTGTAGTACTTGCTTTCTTCAGTATGGATTTCCTATACTTCCACATTTCATCAATTCTTTAAAAAAATAGATTTTATTTATTTGTTTCTTTGACAGAGAAAGAGTACATGCATACACATGGGTTAGGGAAGAGGGGCAGAGAGAAAGAGAGATGGACTCTCCATTAAGCAGGGAGCCCAAAGGTAGGCTCAGTCCCAGGACCATGAAATCATGACCTGAGCCAAAGGCAGATGATTAACACACTGATCCAACCACTTGTCCCCATCAATTCTTTTCAAGTTGTCCAGGATCTGAATTGGAACATATATTTATGAACATATATTTACGATGTCATATACTACACACAGACATACACACACGTTTTCCTTAGGTCCCTTCTTATCTGGAGTAGCAGAATTTAGAGACGCATGCAGGAAACTCAGACACAAACTTTTACAGTCTATAAGCCAATATTAGTCAACAAGGTCACTTACAAAGATCATCTTTATAAGAATAAATAGATTTGAGAAATTACTCTTGGAAACATTTCTAGAATTTTTTTAAATGCTATAATTCAAAAGAAGAAAAACCTTCATATAAAGCAAAGGAAGAAAGAGTGCAGGGACTTCCAGAAAAATTTTCACTTACATTCTTAGTAAAAATAAAGCTATTTTAATTTCACGTTTAAGGATTCAGATGTTATCATAAAAATAGAATCATCTACCTGATGACCTTGAGTATGGCAATGACTTTTTAGATATGGCACCAAAAGCATGGTCCATAGGATAATTGATAAGCTCAACTCCATTAAAGTTAAAAACTTCTGTGTGAAAGATAATGTCAAGAGAATGAGAAGACAAGCTACACACTGGGAGAATATTTACTAAAGACACATCTGATAAAGGATAGTATCAAAATATATAAAGAACCCTTAAAACCCAACAATAAAAAACAAATAATCTAATTAAAAAATAGACCAAAAATCTTAACAGATTTTCCCCAGCAAAGATACACATATGACAAATTAGGATATAAAAAATGTTTCAAAATAATATGGAATCAATAAAATGCACATTAAAACAATATAATACCACTAAACACCTATCAGAATGGCCAAAATGTGGAACAGTGACAACACTAAATACCAGTGAAGATGTGGAGTAACTGGAACTCTCATACAGCTCTGGTGGGAATGCAAAATGGTACTTCCACTTTGAAAGGCTTTTTGGTGATTTTGTACAAAACTAAATTAATTCTGATTGAAGTAATACAGCAATCATACTTCTTGCTATTTACATAAAGAATTTGAATACTTAAGTCTGCACAAAAACCTGCACACAAGTACTTTGATAGCAGTATTATCCAAAATTGCTAGAACTTGGAAACAACTAGGATATTTTTGGTAGTAGAAAGTATAAATAAAGTGTGGTACATTCATACTGAATTATTTATTATTCAGCACTAAAAAGAAATGGGTTATCAGGCTATCTAAAGACACGGGAAAACCCTAAATGCAGATAACTAACTGAAATAAGGCGATCTGAAAAAGTTGCATACTGTATCATTCCAACTATATGACTTTTTGAAGAAGGCAAAACTATGGAGACAATTAAAAAGATCAGGGATTGCCAGGGATTTGTGGGTTAGGAAAGATGAATAGGCACAATACAGAGGTATTTTTAGCATGTGTATAAAATATTCATATCAGCAGAAGAAAATTTTCTGTAAATGAAAATGTTTTAAATCATGTATGGAAATAAAAAAAGAAATGAGAATAGAAATAAGTCATAAATTGAGAAATATTTTCCCCAAAGTATTGTAAATAATTAAGAAGTATTATTCTAATATTCTAAACATGGTTGTGCACATATTCTTTCTTAGTTATAGAGTTCACACCTTCTTCCAGAAAGAAATTGCCATTCATGATAAAATGCTTACCAACTTTAATATAAAATATGATGTAATTAAGACTTCTGGGAAACACACTACTCCCCTACTTATCTAAAACAGTTAAAAATCTGATAATCTTCATTCTGCAATCTTTTTGTTTATATTCAGTTTTAAAATGATTATATAACCATTCTTTCTTGATATAAAAACTTCCTATTACAAAAGAAATTATTTGAAATAGCGTGCTAGAGATTTATTTTATACAGCATTCGCACTAAAATTGGAAGTCAACATATGGTGAAAACATTCTAGGAAAACTTTTTAACTTAATGGTTATTACAATTTATTGTCTTCTCCATAGTAAAGACAGATTCCAAAATTAGATTTATTTATATAAATGAATTATCCCACAAAGATATTTTATGGAATAAGTGAAAAAAGTCAGTCACAGTTATATCTTCTTATTATCTTCTTATATCTGCTCATAAGTATTCTTATTATATCTTATTATTATTGTTAATAAATATCTTCTGATTATTAGCATCTATGCTAACTTAGAATATTCAATATATGTATGTGGAATATATATATGTTTTATATTTGTATTATACATACAAATATATATTTATATCATATATTATAATATATAATACACAAATATACTTATAACAATAAATTATACATTCATACTACATATTGCATATATGCCATATATTATAATACATATTATAATAAAATCATATATTTTATATATTACAAATAATATTTATATTATTCAATGCATATCTGTGGAATATATACATATACATATATACATACACATAACATATTTGAATATATATTATATTTTAATGTATCATATATTATCAGCATTTTTTTTTTCTTTGCATTTAGTCTTGTAAATTCAGCTTATCATTCCAGCTGAAAAAGACAGGTTGTTTTCTACTTCGGTCACTTAACCTATTACGCCTCTTTAGAGTTTTGTATAATATGCAAATTTGGTGAACATCATAGCAATGCTATTTATGATGATATTGAACTAGGTAGGAATAAAAACAGCATGTCACTAGATATTTACCTCCAGTCAATAACATACACATTAACTTAAAACCATTTCACTAAGTGATGCTCTATTAACCTGATTGGATGGGTATCTAAGTGTTTCTACAATTAAAGTTGGAGGACTTGAAATAATTCAAGTTTTCTTTTTTAAATTATATTTCCCCATGGTAGACAAAGTGTTCTAGACTAACCCTTCTTTAAGTTAGTGTTCATATAGTACAGTTCATCCTGATAGCTGCTTAGAGAGGTATGCAGAGGACAGCAACAGAAATGTAATTTTGTAAAAGGGTTTTTTTTTTATTTTTCTTTTTTTTAAGTACAGAGCATCTAATGCTCCTAGTGTCATCCCATGCAATTTAAAGGAAGGATCTAACATTTGACTTGTTCATTTTATCTGAGCAATCCTAAGTGAGAAATTGGTTCTTATTTCAAATAAATAAATGATGCCACCACAAAGGTCAATATTGGGGAAGTTTTTACCTGTCGAGTGCTAAGAAACTTTGACTATAGCTTAGGGCAACAAGAGAGAGGTTCAGGAGTAACACTGGTGGGAATTTCCATCCAGTAATTTGTTGTCAAATGCATTGATGTGAGGCCCCAAATGACTCAGAAACTGCTTGCTCTAATGACAAGAGCAACAAAGCGCTCATTTCCAATTACCAAGGGGTTTTAAAGTGTAAACTGTATTCCTCTTCTGTCAGTTGCTCAGAAACGTGGAAAGGGAAATCAGCAACATTTCAACACTAAATTGTTCAACGATGTTGGGTGTGTTTGTGCAGTATTCTGGACAGAGTACATTTGGTGAACAAAATGTTAATGTAGCATGTTTGAAATATTGTTGTTCCTTGTGTGATGGATTTTGATTACAATATTAAAATGGTCTTTTTCTGAAATCAGACATTTCACTTAGAGAAATTGTTCAAGTGTTATGTAAGCAAGACTATCCCAACATAGTTTTTAAATTGTGATAAAGGTACTTTTAATATAAATCTTGTATCTAGAGAGGAAGCAAATGATAAATCACACATAGGCAAGTGACACATTTAGAAGACACTTTATTTGTTTTTCCTAGCCTAAGAGTTAATTCTGATCTCAGACTTTTATTTTCAATTAATATTTTTACTTATTTATTTACCTTATGAGATGATACAAGTGTGATTAGAAAGAGTTTAAAGCATTGAGAAAAAAGTTCTGTTATATATATGAGGGCACTTGATAGTCCACTTTCTCTCTCTTTCCATACGTACTTCTATCTACTCTCCAGATCCCTATTGTTTGCCATTTCCTATTCATTTCATATGAAAAAATTTCTCACTTAGTAACTCATTTAACATATTTGCCTAAGCTCTGTAAGATTTGAATCAGTAACCCTAACACAGTGCTCTTTAACTCTACAAACTAAATTTTGAATTTTTATTCCTCCTAATGTATGGCAAAGATAAAGAAGAAATAATATGACTCTCATAGTAATAGAAAATAAACACATGTCAAAATTTTATCTCCGTAATTAATGAGAAGAGTATCATCAGGAAGTCACTAACAAGCCACAGTAATCCAGTTTTCTAGCCCTGACTTACAGGTGTTGCTTGCCATCAGAAACTAAGACCAGATGTCAGAAACTACAAGCACCAAAGAAACCCCATGACCCAGTCTTCACAGGTTTGGTCCGGTTCAGACACTCTGCTAACCCTCAAGATCGTTATCATCTAACTGTAATAATAAACAACATATATACCTGTGCCATAACAGATCTGACTCTGGGAAGTCATTTAAGGGAAGAAGAGAGGTAGCATTTAAGGGAAGAAAAGAGGTAGCACTTTGAATTGGAGAAGTCTCTCCCTTCCACAAAAAAACCCAAGGTCAGCTTGTTTACCAGCCCTTTAATTACTCTAACCCTGTAAAACCCATACCATAAGGCCTAATCAAGGTGAAAGTGCTTTTAGAGCTGCCCTTCTCCATTCTTTGGTCATTGAATAAATTATCTGCTTGCCATCAAATACTGTTTTGTTATTTGGTTATTTGGCAAATGTTATGAGTAAGGAAAGAATCTACTACTCCAGTAACAGAAGCAGTCAGGAGGTGTGATGACCAGAAAACACTTGAGAAAAGCAGTAAAGAAGGAAGATGACCAGAAAGCATTTATATACATTTATACATACATATATACATATATACATATATATATATATATATATATATATATTTAAATATTTATTTATTTATTTACTTGACAGACAGAGATCACAAGTAGGCAGAGAGGCAGGCAGAGAGAGAGGAGGAGTCAGGTTCCCTGCTGAGCAGAGAGCCTGATGCGGGGCTCCATCCCAGGTTGCTGGGAGCATAACCTGAGCCAAAGGCAGAGGCTTTAACCTACTGAGCCACTCAGCCACCCCTATATTTATATATTTATATATTTATATAAATGATTGCTGGATTTCGTAAGAGGTGTTAATGTCCATCTGGGACATTAAGTGATATGCCCATTGAATAGCGATCATTTGCATCTCTAACAAGAAAAATTAAATTTAGCATGTAATTTTACCAAGTGTACGATATTTAATTAAGAGTTAACATTTTCATTTTTCTTCGGATATTTCCTGATTTCCATTTTAATTCATTCTTTGACTCATTGGTCATGTTAGGGGCTGAGAAGTGGGAGATGTTGGTCAAATGGTACAAACTTCCAATTAGAATATAAAAACATTCTGGGGATCTAATGCACAACATTGTGATTATAGTTAAAAGTACTGCACTGTATACTTGAAAATTACTAAGAGAGTAAATCTTAAGTGTCCTCATCATAAAACAGAAATGGTAATTATGTGAGAATGGAGATATTAACTAGGCTCTGGTTATAATCACATTGAGGTAGATAAGAATATCAAATCAACATACTGTACACCTTAAACATACACGGTGTTATATGTCAGTTATATCTCAGTAAGGCTGGGAAAAATAGAGTTAACAGTGAACTTTACTAAAAACATATATCCAGAATTACACATAACCTTGAGTGGCTGTATCCCTTATGTAACACTGAAGGAACAGAGCAAGGAAATATATGTGCCCATCTAAGATTCATAATTTTTTCACACAAATAAGGAAACTGATTTTCAGCGAAGTCTTGAATAAGAAGAGGCAAAGCACTGTAATTAGAATCTGTATTTAATTGGCTTGAATTTCTGTGACCTTGCCGGTACGTGTAACTGAATGCTAAGCAACTTCTCAGTGGAAAATAAGGATTGGAGTAATTTTTCCATGTAGAGGAGAAATGTTTGCAAATTCATTTATTTTTTAAAGATTTATTTATTTATTAGAGAGAGAGAGAAAGAGAGAGCGGTGGGGGAGGAGCAAAAGGAGAAGGAGAGAGAGAATCTCAAGCAGACTCCACATCTAGGGCAGTGCCCTACACAGGGCTCAATCTCACAACCAGAGATCCTGACCAGAGCCAAAATCAAGAGTCAGAGCTTAACTGACTGAGCCATGCAGGTGCCCCTGCAAATTAATTTCTTTTTTTATTTTTAAAGATTTAAAGATTAATTTAAGGATTAATTTAAAGATTATTTATTTGACAGAGAGAGATCACAAGTAGGCAGAGAGCCAGGCAGAGAGGAGGAAGCAGGCTCCCTGCCAAGCAGAGGGCCCCATGTGGGACTCGATCCCAGGACCCTGAGATCATGACCTGAGCCGAAGGCAGAGGCTTAACCCACTGAGCCACCCAGGCGCCCCTGCAAATTAATTTTTTAATAATTCCTTTCTATTATAACTATCATTCCTTTACGAAATGACTTTTATCTTTGATCCAGTTCCGGGATGTCATCCAGGACACAACATTACATTTAGTAGTGGTGTTAC
Organism: Mustela nigripes; assembly: GCF_022355385.1. Taxonomy (NCBI): domain Eukaryota; kingdom Metazoa; phylum Chordata; class Mammalia; order Carnivora; family Mustelidae; genus Mustela; species Mustela nigripes. Next base: position 131,813,931 of record NC_081560.1, read on the forward strand.
CCTAGCCCCTTCGTTTCTCAGGCTTCCCTGATTTCGATGACCTTGACAGTTTCCAGGAGTTCTGGTTAAGTACTTTGTAAAATGTCCTTCTATTAAGATATATCTCATTCTCATGATTAGCCTGGGGTTTGTAGGATTTGGAAGGATCACAGAGTTAAAGGCCATTCTCATCAAATCATATCAAAGTATGTATGTGCAGGCAACTTTCCTGTCACTGTTCTGCCGATCTTGATCACCTGGCTGAGGTAGTGCTTAGCAGGCTTCACTTTATTTATTTATTTATCCATTTACTTATTTATTTATTTTTAAGATTTTATTTATTTATTTGACAGAGAGCACAAGTAGGCAGAGAGGCAGGCAGAGAGAGAGGGGGAAGCAGGCTCCCTGCTGAGCAGAGAGCCCGATGCGGGGCTGGATCCCAGGATCCTGGGATCATGACCTTAGCCAAAGGCAGAGGCTTTAACCCACTGAGCCACCCATGCTCTCCTGCAGGCTTCATTTTAGAGTGACACCTATTTATACACCTATATACCTACTCATTAGTACACCTATTCCCCATTTTCCATTTGGTATTCTTTAGAAAGAAGTCACTACTCATAGCTAACATTTAAGCAGTGGGTAGTGACGTTCTACCTCCTTGAGCAGAGTATCTAGATAATATATATGGAATTATTTTACATGGAAGATCTGCATATTGTCTCACATTTATTATATATTCAGTAATTTTTCAATAATTTATATCAGCATGGACTTAACAGGTATCTATTTTGAATTTGGGGCTATATCCTCATACTGATTTAGTTATTTTGTTGTACAAATTGTTCCAGTTTTGTCCACTGAGAGCTCTCTCAGTTGGTTTCTGTGTCCCCTTTGCACACGCTTACCTACATTTGTTTGCTCCTATGAGCATGTCCTTGCCCCACAATCAACTTGTATACTTCTTCCTCAGACCTGGATTTATTGGAGAATGCTGTTAGAAACCATGATCTTGCTTGTTGCTGTTGGGTTTCTATTTTTTAGTTAACAGAGCAAGGAAATATATGTGCATATGAATCTTTTTACAGACATTTCTACAGATATTTTTATATGTAGCCCCCTATATTTATAGTAAGCTAAATATGAGTTTATATCAGTGTTGAAGCTTTTGATTTTGATCAGTGTCTCCAACTAATCCATCATTGCAGGGATCATTCTAGCGTCTGTCCTTTTTTTATTGGTAAATTCCCAGACAACAACAATAAGTTTGACCCTTACCATTTGCCATACATTTACTTATTTGTTCAATTCCAGTATATGTCAAGAGCAGTATCAGAATTGTAATCCATACCTCTTTGGGATACAACTTTCCTCAATCACAGTGCAATTAGTGCTTAGGGACAGGTATGTTTTATGTCTTTAGTCTCACAAATTCCACTCATTTCCGAAATTACCGTTCCCTTCCATTCCCTCCAGTGAAGATGTTCCACCCATTTGTAAAACAAATTCCTTTGTCACAAGTTGTCTTCCATCGTGAGATTCTCTGATCCTCTAAATGATTTTTTAAATTTTTGTATTTTAGGACTCACTTTTTGTGAAGCAAAGTTCAGTGGGTTCTGACTAATGAATAACACGATGTTTCACCTTTACAATTTCATATAAAAGAGTTTCTCATCTTAAAAATTCCATGTGTTTCATTTATTTATCCCCATTCCCAATCCCCTAGCAATCACTTATCTTTCACTATCGTGCTAGGTTTGGCTTTTTCAGAAAGTCATGTAGTTGAAAGCATGCAGTATGCATCCTTTGCAGACTGGCTTCTTTTATTTAGTAATATGCATCTTAGAACCATTTATGTCTTTCTGTGTCTCAGTACTTCTTTTTTTTTTTCCCCTCCATCACTGAATAATACTTGGTTGTACAGTGGCATCACAACTGATCTGTTCCTATTTATAGGGAGATAAAGGATCTAGCCAGTTTTTGACAGTTTTTGATGCTGCCAGCCTTATTGGTCATGTTTTCGGGGGTGGTGGGGGGAGTACCAGGTTCCTGAAAGGAAAGGCTAAAAACGGAGGTAGGGAAGTTTGCAAAAGAGAGGGAAAACATTACTTGGTTTAAAATCAAGCTTCACTGAAGCATTAATGCAGACATTTTGATTTTTATTCAACTTTATGCTTTTAAACAGTTTTAGTTATTGTTTTAATTTGGAATAATATTGAGCATTTTTCATAGGTTTTTCACTGTCTTTATATCATCCTTGATGAGGCTGATATTGAGATCTTTGACCCATTTTTTAATTGAGTTGTTTGTTTTTTAATTGTTGATTTTGAGTATTTTTTGTATGAATGGGATACAGTTATTTTTATCAGATAGATGTTTATAATATCTTCTCCAAGTCTGTAGCTTGTCTTTCAAATACTTTTTGATGGTATATATAAATGTATTATTGAAGTATAGTTGACATACGATGTTATATCAGTTTCAGGCGTACAGTGCAGTGATATGAGAATTTTATACATTATTCCATGCTTATGATGATAAGTATAATTTCCATCTGTCACCATACAATGTTATAACAATAACACTGGGGCACCTGGGAGTCTCAGTTGGTTTAGTGTCTGATTTAATTTTGGCTCAGGTCATGATCTTAGGGTCTTGAGACCAAGCTGTGCATCAGGCTCTGTGCTCAGTGTGGAGCCTGCTTTAGAGGCTCTCTCTCTCTCTCCTTTTGCCCCTTATCTTCCTCCTGCCAACCAACTCTCCCCAAAGACGCACACACTCTCTCTCTCTCTCAAAAATATTGATTATATTCTCAATTCTGGGATTTTCATTTTCATGACTTATTTATTTTGTAACTGGAAGTTTGTGCCTTTTAATCCCCTTCCTCTATTTCACCCATCTCCTCACTCACCTCCCCTCTGGCAACCACTGATTTGTTCTCTATATTTAAGAGTCTCTGTTTCTTGTTTATGTCTTCATTTGTTTTGTTTTATAGCATCTTGTCTTTAAAAGAGAAAAAAATTGCCTGAAAACTAACATGTTCTCTTTTCCTCCTTTTTTCTGTTTTTCCATATTCTCATTTCTCCTTCGCCACTTGCTCTTTCCCACTTTAAAGGAAAATGACATACCTATCATTAGTTCTAACTTACTATAAAGCATTGCTCCAGATATGAAACAAAACAAAACAAACAAAAACGGGACTGAAAAGAAAGAGCTAAACATGAATATTAAAGTAAGCAATGTTGCCTTCCCTCCAAGCCTCACAATTCCTTCTTTCCACCTTAGCCCATCTGCTGAAGAAGTACAATTACAATGAACTGCATTTTATGGTTATATAAGTTTTTAAAAGATTATTTATTTATTTATTTGAGAGAGAGAGAGAGAGAGAGAACCTGAGAGAGGTCAGCAGGAGAAGCGGACTCCCTACCGAGCAGGGAGCCCGATATGGGACTCGTTCCTGGGACTCCAGGATCATGACTGGTGCTGAAGGCAGTCGCTTAACCAACTGAGCCACCCAGGCACCCTGGTTATATATAGTTTTTGAAAAATTCTAAGACATATATTTCTCAATTGCAAAAATTTAAATCAAAGGGAATTTAACATTTAGAGTTTTACAGTTATAAAAAATTCTTAAAATACAATTTTAGATAGGGGCACCTGGGTGGCTCTGTTGGTTAAGCAGCTACCTTTGACTCAGGTCATGCTCCCAGGCTCCTGGGATCTAGCCCCGATTTTGGCTCCTTGCTCGATAGGTAGCCTGCTTCTCCCTCTCCACCACTTGTGCTCCCTCACTCTTTCTCTCTCTTGCTCTCAAATGAATAAAATCTTTAATAAGTACAACTTTATATAATACACATTTGTTTACAGTGGACTAGGCTAGATGATCAAGTAAAGACATTATTGTATAACATTGAATACATTAAAATAAAATTCCATAGGAAACATAAGATTAAAGTTATTTCAATGAGAAACAGATGAGGCAATTTTTTTTCATCTGTTAGATGATTAATTTATTTTAATTACTATACATCTTAAATTATTATAGTATTTATATTCTTTTAGATACTCCTAAAAGAGCAATATAACATTTTATGCAAAATTGTCACCACTTACAATTGCCCAGACATTTTGTCATGCGCAACCATATAAACTTATGACATATTTTTAAATATCCATTTGAAAATATTAAGATAGTATTTCAAAAATATTTTATGAGTTATAAATAAAAGGCAAAAGTTTATGATGTCATTAGAATTTGTTAAAGTTAGAATTAGAGTCCAAATTCTTCATGTATTTTGGATCTTAGACCCTTATTGGATATACCTATGCAAATATCTTCTGTTTATTTGGTTGCCTTGTCATTTTGTTGATGATTTCCTCTACTATGAAAAACCTTTTTATTTTGGTGTAGTCCCAATAGTTTAACTTTGCTTTTTTTTTTTTTCTTGCCTGAGGAGATAGAATTAGAAAAATGTTTCTATAGCCAATGCCAAAGAAATAACTGCTTATGCTTTAGTCTAGGAGTTTTATGGTTTCAGGTCTCACATTAAAGTTTTTAAATCCATTTTGAGTTTATTCTTTATATGGTGTAAAAAAGTAGTCCAGTTTCTGTCAAATGTAGTTGTCCAGTTTTCCCAACACCATTTATTGAACAGACTGCCTTTTCTTCATTGTATATTCTTGACTCCTTTGCCATTGATTAATTTACCATGTTGGTGTGGGTTTATTTCTGGGCACTAATTTCTGTTCCATTGATCTTTGTGTCTATTTCTGTGCCAGTACCTTGCTATTTTGATTATTATAGTTTTATAGTATATCTGGAAATCTGGGATTATGGTACCTCTAGCCTTGTTCTTTCTCAATTGTTCTGCCTATTCACAACATTTAAGGAGCAAATAATGCAATGAAAAATGAGCAGAGAACCTGAATACCCCTTTTTCCAAAGAAGACACACAGATGACCAACAGATACATGAAAAGATGCTTAACACTCATCATTGGGGAAATATAAATCAAAACCACAATGAGATATCTCCTTATACCTATCAGAATGGCTAGCAAGAAATAACAGGTATTGGTGAGGCTATGGAGAAAAAGGAACCCTCATGCACCAATGGTAAGAATGTAGACTCGTGCAGCCACTGTGGAAAACAGTGTGGAGCTTTCTAAAAAAATTGAATATAGAAATAACTTTGTGGTCCACGAATTCCACTACCACGTATTTACTCAAGGAAAAGGAAGACACTAATTTGAAAAATATAGAAACACCCCTATTGGTATGGCAGAATTATTACAATAGCCAAGAATAGGGAAGCAATCCAAGTGCCCACTGATAGATGAATGGATAGAGATGTGGTATAATGGAATATTATTCAGTCATAAAAAGAAGGGGATCTTGCCATTTGCAACAACATGGGTGGGTGTAGAAGGTCTAATGCTAAGCGAAATAAGTCAATAAAGACAAATACCAAATGATATCACATATATGTAGAATCTAAAACCAACTAAAACAAAGAAAAGACAAAAAACAGACTTAAATGCAGAGAATGAATAAGTGGTTGCCAGAGAGGGAATGGGTGAAACTATAAAGGGGAATGAAGAGCATACTATTTTGGTGAGCACTGAATAATGTGCAGAAATGCTGAATCATTATATTGTACACCTAAAACTCATTTAACACTGTGTGTTCATTATATTTCAATTTAAAAAAATGGCAAAAACAGAAAAAGAATCAGAGTCCAAATCTTAGATTGTTAATCTCGTGCTTTTTGAGAAGACCAAATCTGAGAGATTCGTATAGAATTCAGCAAGCAATCTCCTTTTGATAACATTAATGGGACAGAAATATTAAGAAACAAATAGTTGGGTGCAATGCTGGTCTGGCAACAGATGGTTTGATATATTTGAGTGGTACACATCCTCTAGATACCAGGCCTTTACTACTTCCATTCATTCTTTAGTCCTTGTAATTCCATGTGCAGTCTGTAAACCACATGAATTAGCATTGCTTAGAGCATGTGAAAATATCGGGTCCCAATCCAGGTGATTTGTATGCACAATAAAGTTTGAAACAGAGGTATTAATTCCCTCCCTCCCTCTTTCTGTTCCTTCCTTCCCTCCCTCCCTCTCTCTCTTTCTGTCTTTCTCTCTCCATTCAAATATAAAATTCATGTAGGCAAATGTTCTGTTTGCTTTCTTCACTGTTCCTTCTACTCCAGGGCACAAGTTGGTGTCTGCTACATGGTAGGTGTTCTATAATGATTTGTTAGAATATATACTTCCATAAAAAGAAGTCCAAATGTAAGCAGTTATGCTTTGGCGAAGTCAGCAGCCCCAAAGTGGATTCAGATATTTTTTTCCCATCTTGTTGCTGTGCCATTCCCAAAAAACTAACATTCTCACAAATCTTATTTCCCTGGGATTATAAATTGACCTGAGGGTCACCTAACATCCTCCTGCATTATTATTCAAAAACTAAAAATGTAACCTGCTGCCTATTTTTTGTATAGCTTGCAAGTGAAGAATGGTTTTAACAATTTAAATGTTTGAAAACAAATTGTACTATTTCATAACATATGAAAATTATAGACATTCAAATTTGAATACAGGTTGCATGTTGAGTGTATCCCTCAAATTAGTTATGAGAGCATATCGAATTAGGGTGGGTCCCAAATTTGAGGCCTCATCCTTGTAAGAAGAGGGAGATCTGGTGACACAGATGTACGTGGAAGTGAGAGAGGAGTATGAAGATGGAGGCAGCGATTGGAGGGAGTGTCACCTTTGTGAGGTGGGGATCCTGGTGACTGGAGCTGGAAGAAAGAGGGCCTACTGACTGATGATCCATAGACAACTTTATTTCTTACAATCACTTCTTTTATACTTTACACAAGATCTGGTTACAAACAGGATCTAGATTTACTTGCAGGATGTCACCTGCGGGTGGGATGTGAGCTACATGCAGGACGTGGACTATGTGGGGAATGTGGGCTATGTGCAGGCAATCACATGTGAAAAGGGAACCACAACAATTATCGCAGCTTTAAATGACAAGGGCAAGTTAAGGATTCTCCACATGTACCAGATCCATCTAAAGGAGAACATGAAAGCACTCCGGGGATCCTCCCATGTTTATTTCGGGCATGGGCCTAGGAAGACTCTTGCCCTTAATCTCCTGGAGTTTTCTCACAGAATCTGACATGACCCCAGACGCCAGTCACACTGGCGAAGATCCAGGTTGTGTTCCAACAAGAAATGTAGGCACAGTGCAGAAACCCCAACGATTCCAAGGCAATCACCAGAGGCTAAGAGACAGTCAAGGAAGGACTCTTCCCTAGGGCTTTCTGAAGGAGCAGGAACTTTGCTGGCACTTTGAATTCAGACTTCTGGCCTAGAATTGAGAAAGAATAAATTTATCTTGCTTTAAGGCACCCAATTTATGATAATCTGCTGAGGCAGCCCCAGAAAATGAATACAGGATCCATAAATAAAGTCTTTTTTGGACCCCAGCCATGTTCACTCACTCACCGATTGTACTTGGCTACTTTCACTTGGCAACGGCAGATTTGACGAATAACAGAGAAAGTCTGACCTGTAAAGACTAAACTACTTCCTGACCCTTTCCAGCAAAAGTATGAAGATTCTGCGTTTAGAATTCAGCATTATGATTCACCCCTTAGGTATGGAGCCACCTTCCCTGAAGCACATGAAACCTCCAGGGGAAGAACAAATTCTGTAACATTTTCAGTATGAGAGCAGCTTGGGGGTTAGTGTGCAAGGCAAACAGCAGAGAATTACCTCACAAATAACAAGCATGATATGGATTTCCTCTGCTACAAAATATCTCTCCATCAGGAAATTGCAAACATTTTCTCAGAATTCTTTCTACTTTTACAGCTATAAATTAATTTTTAATAACATCACACACACACACACACACACACACACACACTCTTCCCTTTGACCCATGTCAGATATGGACAAGCAGAAAATTTAAATACGGTTGATTAAAAGTGATTGCAGAAGCACAAAACATAAACCTGTTTCGAGATCCTGCTTCTTGACTCATGTCATTGTTAATCATTTCACAGAGACCTGGCAGCCACAGCACAGATCCTGAAATATTGTACCAATTACCTGAAGAATGAAATACCAAGAGTGAGGTATTTGCCTCAGGCCTTCCTCTCGACCTGACCAATAGTTGGGAATGTAATAGAAATGGGCAGACGGCCAAGCCCGGGAATCACCTCAAGTCTTCTCCACATACCTGCATGCTCAGTGATTATCCTCTCCCAATTATAGATGTGACACAGAGCAGTTTTCAGGTTCTGTTTCTGCCATTAGTTTCCTTCAATTAAAACAACTAACAAATGTGATACAATTATATCTATAAATTTATCCATTAGTTTTAAAAGAAACCATGTTCCTGAAAGGTAGCAATAGTGGAAAGAAAAAGAAGGCCTCCAAAATTGGACCACTATTACTCAACAGGAATTGAATTGTTAGCTGATTCTCCATGAATCTATGCCATTACTATATGTCCAAGTATTAAAAGACAGGTGCCCCTGATACTTTTTCAGGAAAATTTGTGGAGACCTACAAGCTGTGGAGAGATAAGAATAAAGAATTCTTCTTAAGAAAATGTATGTACATTCCTGGACACGTTAAGATAAAGGCAGTAACTTTCTCTAGAGAGATTTAGAGACATCCCTTCCTGAAGACATTCCATGGTGATAAAAATTACCTCTCTTTCTGTGGAAAAGAGGATGTGCAGGAATGGACAGGTTTGTCAGTAGCCCCGATAGAGGGTCAGAGTTTACAAAACTTGGGGTTCCTCTTCTATGACTCATCCTCACTATGCCTCACTATGGAAACCAGGGCTGGGGGAACCAGCATTGCTGGGCCACTCTGGCTACTCCTTTCATTACAAATAATAAACTGTCCTTGCATCCGACTCAGAAGTCTCCTGTTTTATATGTAAGTATGCAGTTTATGGTGGGTTGACTTAGCTTGAAAATAGAGTAAAAGTTTTAGGCTTTTCAAAGTACCTGACTTTGTTTTTAAAATTGCATTTTCTCATCGAAAGTAGAGTATATGTTCACATGTTTCCTGAAGAAAATTTAGAAAATTAAAAATATACAAATGTATAATATAAAATGATGCCAAACTTTTTTTTCTTCTATCTTTTCTTTGTTAGAGCATTTTTATTTGCCATGGTTTATAAAATGTATATATTTTTTTTCTAAGTTCCTCAACAGCTTAACAGGGAGTCCTTTGTGTAAATAGAATTTGTTGGTCACTGTTGGGTCCATAGTCAAAGGAAAGAGACTGATACAAAGCGAAAGTCAAGCAAAGGTTTATTTTGCACCAAGCATTGAGAATCAAACTGACCATTCTGGGGCCGCCTCTTACAGAGAGGGCGACCGCTCCCTGCCTTACAAACTAACTTTTATAGAACAAAGGCCATGTGGTTGAGCCTGGCCACACACAGGTGGCCAATGAGATTGTAACACACAGAGAAAGCTGCACAGTCATGCTAGGCCGCACACGGGTGGCCAATTGAATAACAATTCACCCCATAGTAGCTATTTGAACTAGCCTACCACCTTGGTTAGAATTGGCATTCAAAAGTCGCCCAAAGGCGGGACCCACACTCCTTGGTAGCTAGGGAGACAGTATGCACACACCATTGATTGGATGTCTCCACCTGGCCCGACTCATCCCTGCATTTGGGCTGTTATCTCCACCTGACCTGACCCACTTTTGTATTTGGGCTCTGTTATCAGGGACTGGTCGACTATATTTTACTGGTTTCCCAGACTTGCTTTTAAGTAAGTCCCCTGGGGCGGGGAGGCAGGGTCAGTGTAAGTTCTACTGCATAGACAACAAAATGGCTGTTCAACCAGGTGGAGCTGCTCTGGCTAAAAAGGCCCTTACAGTCACCAAACATTCTCTCCTTATGTTTTAATTATTATTTTTATATATTATTGTTTATTGTTTAATTTCTCACTTGTCTGGAAATAATTTTTAGAAGAATATTCATTAGTTTGAAAATATTTTTTTATTTTCTTCAGTGTCATAGGCAGTCTATTGTATCCTAGACCATAATGTATTGAGGTAAAATGTAGGGCAAAAGTTTATAGTCAGCCTGATTTTTTTTTCTCTTTTGTCTTGATAACAAAAGATTATTTCTTTTTCTTTGTCCTCCAGGATTTTAACTAGGATAGATCTCACTGTTGCTAATTCTATCCATTTATTCATAGACACCATGCAACTTTTCAATATTTTGATTCTTTTTTTCTTTTTCTAAAAATTTTTGTACAATTCTCTTTTTCCTTTTCCCTTTCTCATCATTGGAAACACTACTTTCGGGGTGCCTGGTGGTTTAGTTGGCTTGGCATTGACTCTTGATTTTGGGTCAGATCATGATCTAGGATCAGGTCATGATATCAGAATCCTGAGACTGAGCTCCCCTTGTCAAGCTCCACCCCCATAATCTCTCTCCTTCTCCCTCTGTGCCTCTTGTCTCCACTCCTCTAAAAAAGAAGAAAAGAAAGAAAGAAAGAAGCACTAATAAAGAAATATGGTGCTCAAACATCACATTCCATACCTATTATTTTCTCTATAAAGCTTTCTAACAATGTGATCATTCCTAAGATATTTGTTCACTTTATAAAATCCACTTTTCCACCTTTGTTATCGTTTTCATCATTGTTTCCTTTCTTTAAGCTGCTTTGCATGTGGAACACTTGTGTGATGATTTGTCTTTCACTTTCTTGAACACTGTCAGTTCTTGTTTCACTTCTCTATGTTGCCTTGTGCTCTTTTCCACCATTCTGAAATATGTGTCTCTTTATTGACTTGCTTAATGCATGGTAATGTGTTTAATCACACTTTTTATTTGCTTACACAGTTGTAGCTTTTTGGAGGAAGAGGGAAGAAAGGTTGTTGAGTATTCTTTTTTTTTTTTTAATGCTAGACAAACAATGTATTTAGTTTACAATATAATAGGATAACCATAAATTTGAAGGCTCAAATTGAGTCCATTAGCGGTAAATACAGTTTTTCTATTTGGCTCAAGTGGCTACTGAATATCAAGTGATGTTGAGTTCCTCCAAAGCACCTAATGACCCCCCAGCCTTGGAAGGAGTTTCACCACAGTCTTAGAAGAAATCCCAGTCATAAAGGCCTTTAACTCTTTTGGCCCTTGGGAGTCATTGCTGCCCAAATGCAAATGCAGGCCAGGGATTTCTAGTGGCCACATGTTATTGCACAGAGAGGTCTGTTCTAAACCAGACTCTTATGGCGAAGAAGGTGTGAGATCAGCCCTTAAATAGTGATCTAGCATTAACGTGGTCTATCAAAGCATGTTAAGAAAAAGCTCCTTAGTGATTATGTACCAGCTACTAGTTTTGCACTAACAGAAAAGGCAATGTGGCAGCTTCACATTTCATATGAAAGACTAGCATTAACTGGGCCTGGTGCTGGCTTAATTTTCACATAAATCTAGTTATTATTTTAATTTAGACCCAGGAATCAATGATTTCATACCAGTCTTGTCTTCACATCGGTTTGTGTAGCATTTAAATTGTTATGGGTTAATGACTAGGCCATGAAGGCAAAAATGTTTAACTCTCCTTTGCCAAAACAGAAACAATTCCTGTTCTGACTCCTGTCCAGTTTCCAAAAAAACAAAACATACATACACCTGTTATTGCACATCTTTCACACAGACTTGTGTATGTATAATATACATATATATATTTTAAATATGCTACACATAAAAAAAGGCTATGGCACTTTACATGTTTAACAAAGATCATTACACCACAGATGTTTGAAAACTATACAAAAATCCTTACACAATGTTGTTGAGTATTCTTTATCTGACTTATGTTTCTCTGATTCTTTCACCTTTTTTTTTTTTTTTAGCATATTATTCCATGATACCAAGTGATGTTCAGGTAGGTGCCATCACCAGCTGGAGCTGCTGTCCTTTTTGTTTCCAAAGAAATGGTTGGACTTATTTCTTAGGTTGTATCAACCTAATCTTAAATTTATTTATTTTATTTTTAATATTTACCTTAAGTTTTAATTTAAATTCCAGTTAACAGAGAATTAAATTCCAATTAATTAATTTCATGTGTGCACTATAGTGATTCAACACTTCCATACATCACCTGGTGCTCATCACAACAGGTACACTCCTTAATCTTCATTCACCACCTGTTTCTCCCACCTCCCTATCTATCTCCCCTCTGATTACTATCAGTTTGTTCTCTATAGTTCAGAGTCTGCTTTTTTGGCTTGTCTCTTTTGAAAAACTGATCTACCAATTCTCTTTGAATTCCACAGTCCTCAGTATTCATTCTTCGACTCTTCCCACTGCAACAAGGCATATAAATTGCATTTGATAATATTTATAATTTAGCATTATAGATGATATTTGTATTCTTATTTATTATTCTTTTTGTTTAGAGGTAATTGTCAGGAAAGAAGTAAATTAAATCTTTCTGTTACCTTAGAACAATGTATTTCATAAATGGCTATCCAGAAGTGCTCTTCTTCTTAGTCTAATGATCATCCATTGATTACCTTTAGTTTTCACAGTAGCTAATCATCCCAAAATAATAAAACATTTGGTATCCTTTTTATGAAGTTATACTACATAATATCTCTAAAATGCATGCAAAATGATTAATATTCTATCTTCAATTTGTGATGTAGCTTCTAGGAATTCTTAATGACTAAAATCATGGTCTGCCTCTAAGTATACTTATACATCAAAGCTTCTGTGTTATTAACCCAGTGGAACTTTCAATTTGTATTTATGTTTATTCTTGTCTAGAAAATATATCTTCCCCACAAAGATTCCACTTTATATTTATATATGTTCAATCATTGTAATTAGAGGTGAACCATTAATAATTCATGCTTTGTGTAGAATTAGTATAATTGGATTCTGACATTTACTGTCTAAACCTATTGTGCTTGGAAATGTCTTGCATTACATTGTGCACCATGACCCAGTGATTTCACCATAAGAAAAAAAAAAGATAAAAGCTTTTAGTTTTTAAGCTCTGGCTACATAAGTGGATAGAGAGCTTGAATATATGACACAGCAATGTTTTATTAGGGATTCTGAGATCCTTCACAAATTAGAAAAGCTGTATGTGACTTATGGTACTTTCATTTGATTGCAGAAGGATACACTAACCCACTTAACATGATATAGTATAGTTATATATTGTATAAAAGTCACTCCATTATCAAGGCTGTTAAAACATCCATTGGGAGTGGTAATTTAGTTATTTGAATAAAGTGAATTTGGTTGAATCAATCATTTTTTTCCTTAATGAGGTCTGAGTTTTTACATATTTGCTCTTCATTTATATATCTCTGAATGTCTTTATATTATCTATTAAATATAGTATTCCAAGCTAATGTGAGTTGTAAATACACTTTATGTTTTCAGTAAATTATTTTATCATGAGGAAGTTTGTTATAAATTAGCCAATCTAAAATTGCCTTTCTATCTCTTCGAATAATTCCACCAAAGACAATTTGAATCTACAACTTTCAAGCAAGAAAAATCTACTACCTATCCTCTTAAAATGTTCCTCTTTAAAAGTGTTTATCTTAGGTGGCTGCATTTTATGATGGTGCATAATTTTATATTTTATGAATTCAAATATTGGGGTAAAAATCTACTAGAATTCCTACTCCTCTGACATAATATATTTTATACCATAGATGCAGCTAAATTCTAATAAAAGGTATCACAGTATAATGTCTTGATATCTTCAAGTGATTATTTAGGGAGGATAGTCCTTAGAAAAATAAATAATTCAAAATTATTTTACAGATTAAAAGACCATTTTGGTTTTGGAGTGATAAGAACTATAAAATTATTTAAAAATAATTATTAGAACATATATTATATATATAATAAAAAATTAAGACCTTATATCCATCCAACAAAATTTTTCAAAAAGTCACAAAGTGGAAAGAATTTTATACCAAAAATCCATTTATACCTACAGGTTTATTTTAAGAGCATATAAAGATGCACCAATAGATGAATAAAGGGATAGATAGATATGATAAAGCAAATATAATAAACACTAATAACAGAATCTAGTTGTGGTTATGTACAGCATAGGAAATATGTTCAATAATATTGTAATAATATATAGCAGTAGGTAGTGATTACACTTACTATGGTGAGCATCAGTAATGTATAGAATTGTCAAATCAATATGAAGTATATACCTGAAACTAATATAAAATCATATGATAACCATACTTCAATAATTAAAAGAATAAATCTACAGGAAATAGTACACTTCCACCAAAATATGTCCACACACACGTATCATTCACTAGGTTGTACTATATTGACACAAATTTAGTTATACCAAGTATTGGTGAAGGCATGGAAGAAAATGAACACTTTACAGTCTTGACGGTATAGAAATCTGTTAACCCTTCCTGGGGAATTTGATTATATCTACAAAACTTTAAAGTTTTGATCTATGATGCCTTTTTTGGAAGAGGAGAAAATGAGGGGTGCTATAAGTTTAGTTAATTGTCTCCAACAATTACTGTGTTTTCTCCCATTAATTGTCTCCAACAATTACTGTGTTTTCTCCCTTTCATATATTATAGTGAATCTAGACCTTCTGATACTTTTAATGTATTTAGTATGTTCTAAACTAAATGAGTAAACTATTACATGAATGCTTTAATTTGTTCATAATCCTATGTTCATTTTATGATTTATTTAAGGCTAAGTAAAGTATAGAATTTCTCCATTAAATATTGATTAAAAACAAACCTTCTGATGTTTTACAGCTTTTAAAAAAAATCACTGAAAATTATCTCCAGTATCTGGGTTTGTGTGGGGGGGGGGGATTGGAAACTGACAACACTGGAAAGTTTGTCATATCTGTTGGAATAGAAGAGGAACAACTAGCTTGTTTTTCTCCATATGGATTTCTAAGGTGAAATTCAATAATTTTTCTTTATTTTATTCATAAAATAAGCACCTGGATTTAGCAACCATTCATAAAGGACAGTGTTGCATAGTGGTTCACATTTTGGTGTGAAATAGACCTTGATATAAATCTGCTGTGCCACTCATCTGGCTATTAAATTAAATTTTTGTAAGTTACTTTGTCTAAACCTTAGTTTTCTCATCTGTAAAATTGCAATCATAATATATACATCATGGGTTGATAAGAGGAATGTGTGCCTGGAACATAACACTAGAAATTTAAGTCAAAAGACTAGAGCGAGTGCATAAATTCTATAGCTGGACATTTGTTCAGTAAAACAGACTGTGTTACACAGGTGGGCTCTAATCAGACTCAAGAGAATAAACAGTGACAGTCACCATCTGGGACAAAATTGTAGCCTCCAGAATTACAACACTAAATTTTGATGAACCATTTTACAATGTAAACTATTTAATTAAGATTTCTTTCTGGACTTCCTCCACATTATCTCTTAGTTGAAATGATTTGTACTGCTTATGCTGTGTGTCTGTTATTACAGAGATGAAAATAGAAAATCTAGATATAGATTAGAAAAAAAAAAATCTTAAAATCAGACTGAATTTTGCTTTACATTTTTTTAAATTTATGCCTATTGATTACATCATGATTTATAATAGCATAAGGAAAAAAATAAGATGTGCTTTGGAAAGGTCAAGAGAAACTAAGTTTATATCAGACAACCCTACATTACTATATCACCACATATCTTTTTCAGATAAGTAAGTGATAGTCTCTGTCCACACTTTAAGTATGGTAAAACAAACAACAACCAAAGCACATTTCATTCACCAGATAATTTTATGGTCCAATTAAGTTCTTTGTTACTGACTAGGATGGTATAATCAACTACCCCATCTGAGATTCTCTCTCTGCCAATTAAACTTTCTCAGTATATCAGCAAAGAAAAGCATAGCATTAGCTAATCCCATCTGCAAGAGAAGTAAAACTGTATTTCATTTTTGTGTACTGTGTTTAACTCATTTTTTTCAGAAATTTTAACATCTAATATGTGTTACTCAGTTAGATCTACTAGTCAGTCCCTAAACATGTACACTGCTTCAATAGTTTTATTCAAATATATTCAGAGATCACCTGGAAAAGAAAATGGAACACAGTATCATGATAAAAAATTTCAGCAAACTGGGAATAAAGCACATGACCAGTATTCATTTAGCCAAGTGCATTTTTGGCTAGGAATGTAATCAAATATTGCTGTAGTTTTTACTCCTTCAGTCTAATACAGTAGTGAGGTTTTCTGTGCTGAATCAAACTAAATTGCAAACTCCAATCCTGCTGGTGCCCTTTTATCAATTTCTTTAAGTTTCAGTTTTGCAACAATACTCCCCTGAATCCAAAGACTTTGGCTTTCCAGAACCTTCCCAGAGGGTCATGGAAATAATGCCATTGTATCACTAGTCACCATTAATTATTTTATGGTCAGAATTACCATGGTATTTGATTATCCTTAAAACTCTCTCATTCTTAATTAATTAAAACAATCTTGGCAAATGCTTTTGCTCTGATCCTTCTTGCACTAGTCCCAAGAATTTCAACCCCCATTGGGGAAATTCAAATGCTCCTGGCTGTCACTCTTAACCATGGTCTCAGTTCCATAGACCAACAAATAAAGCCATGGTCCTATTCCATTCTTTTTAGCTGTATTATCCAGGTGGCTCTGGACTGCTTACACGAATAGACTTCCAAATATTGAGCAAACCAGCAATCCCTGAAGTAAGCCATACATTTATTTTTTACTATGCTTTTGCACATAGTAATGTAAATTATTGATCACACTCCAGAACCTACAAAATGTTACATTTTACTTCTTTTTTCTACATGTTTTCCTGGTTTCCAGGGTTAGTCTGATCAAGCTACTATGACTAAATGCCAAACCATCAGTGGCCTTAATTTTACTTAAGTTCATTGAAAAACTATTGAAAAACATTTAGTAATGACATGATGTTTTACCATATTGCTATTTAAAAGTAATAGAGATGTGAGAATATAGCCTTTAGTATTCCAAATTTATGCTTTAATAAAATTTCAAATAATATTTAAAAGGTAACAATAGCAAATCCTTATTTTTTAGTTTTATCTTTTAACAATAGCATAACTTTAAATCTTAAAAATATGAATAAACTGTTTTGTAAAAAATATGTCTTTGATTTTATGTAATTGTTCAAATTATAAGTATGTATAAATTAATTGTATTATCTTAATAACTTAAGCAAAGTGAAAATCTTAACTCTTGCTGTTTTCAATTCTTGTGTTATCTTTTGAGTTTTAAGATATTTATTGTATTCCACATATAAAAATTGTGTTCAGTACTAACAGTGTTCTCACTGATTAGAATTTTTATATACAAAAATCAACAGAAAGTACTTATTTCAGTTATAGTTAATAAAGAAAGAGAAAAAAATCCTCTAAGCACAGGACCCTAAAGTGTTATGAACCACACGCAAAAAAACAGTTTTTATTGTTTCTGGAGTACATTTTTATATGTTTATATGAGCTTAGATGCTATTTTATTATTCTCAGATTTTTGGATTTAAGAGTTAAGGTAATCTACATTTTGAATAGTACACTATGAAGTAGGCTTAAGAACAAGATACAATATAAAAATAACTCAAATGCATTTTGTTATTGAAATAACAAAATTCCTCTCAAACATATATTATCATTATCTGCAGTCTCACAATCTTCTTTATTCAAAATATGCCACATATTAGACATCATTTCAAATGATAACAACATAGTACCATCATTTCTAATAAAATCCATTTTAAATTCATTGTAAATATATAGAGAGAAAAGGAGTCTTTTCAACAAAAATGTTGGGAAAACTGGATATCCATACACACAAAAAAATGAAGTTAGACCCTTATGCCATGTACAAAAGTATATTTAATTAAAAAATAAGTTAACTCAAAATAGATCATAGCTAAATACAAGAGCCAAAACTATAAAGTTCTTGGAAGAAAACCTAGGAGGAAAGCTTCATGACATTGGGTTTGGTAATGATTGTTTTGATAGGATACCAAAAGCACAAACATCAGAAGAAAAATAGGTCATTTGGACTAATAAAAAATTGAAACTTTTGTGCATCAAATGATACTATCACTCAATGAAAAGGCAACTCACAGAATGGGAGAAAATATTTGCCAATCACATATTTGATAAGGGAGTTAATATACTAATTATATAAGGAATATCAAAAGCAAGAAACTTAATTGAAAAATAGGCAAAGAACTTGCATAAATATTTCCTCAAAAATACACATATAAACTGTGAGTGCATAAAAAGATACTTAACATCACTAATCATTAGGGAAATGAAAATCAAATTCCCAGTGAGGTACCACCTCACATGCATTAGGGTTGCCATTATAGCCCACAAATAAATCCCACTTGGTCATGGTGAGTAATTCTTTTAATATACTATTAGATCCTACTAGCTAGTATTTTGGTGAGAATTTTGACAACCATGTTCATTAAAGATACTGGTCTAAATTCTTTTCATTGGGGTCTTTGTCTCGTTTTGGGGACAAAGTAATGCTGGCTTCATAGAATAAGTCTGGAAGTTTTCCTTCCCTTTCCTTCTTTGAAACAGCTTCGCAAGAATAATTATTCTTTAAATCCAGCCCTGGACTCTTATTTGTTAGGAGATTTTTTATTATTGTTTCAATTTCCTTTCTTGTTATGGATTTGTTCATGTTTTCTATTTCTTCCTGTTTCAGTTTTGGTAGTTTTTAAGTTTCTAGGAGTGCATCTCTTTCTTCCAGATTGTCTAATTTGTTGGCATACAGTTGCTCATAATATATCCTTAAAATTGTTTGTACTTCCTTCGTGTTGGTTGTGATCTCTCTTCTTTCTTTCTTTCTTTCTTTCTTTCTTTCTTTCTTTCTTTCTTTCCTTCTTTCTGTTTTTAAAGGTTTTATTTATTTATTTATTTATTTTGACAGAGAGAGAGAGAGACAGAGACCACAAGTAGTCAGAGAGGCAGGCAGAGAGAGATGGGGAAGCAGGCTCCCCACTGAGCAGAAAGTCTGATGCAGAGCTTGATCCCAGGACCCTGAGACCATGATCCAGAAGAAGGTAGAGGCTTAACCCACTGAGCCACCCAGGCACTTTAATGATCTCTCCTTTTTCATTCATGGCTTTATTAATTTTGGTCGTTTCTCTTTTTGATAAGTCTGAGTCAGGGTTTATTGATCTTATTAATTCTTTCGAAGAACTAGCTTCCACTTTCTTTGATCTGTTCTACTGTTCTTTTGGCTTCAGTACATTAAGGGGATTATTCACCAAGACCAAGTGGGGTTTATTTCTGGACGGCAAGGGTGGTTCAACATCCAAAAATCAGTCAACATGATACATCACATTATTAAAAGAAAGGACAAGAACCACATGATTCTCTCAATTGATTTAGAAAAAAAAACATTTGGCAAAATGTTTCTTGATTAAAAAGTCTTCACAGTGTGAGGATAGAGGGAACATATATCAATATCATAAAAGCCATATATGAAAATCCCACAGCAAATATCATTCTCAATGGGGAAAAACTGAGAGCTTTTGCCTAAGGTCAGGAACATGACAGACATACCCATTCTCAGCATGCTTGTTCAACATAATATTACAAGTCCTAGCGTCAGCAATCAGACAACAAAAAGAAATAAAAGGCATTCAAATTGGCAAAGAATTCAAACTCTCACTCTTTGCAGATGACATGATACTTTCCATGGAAACCTCAAAAGACTCCACCCCAAAATTGCTAGAACACATCAGGAATTTAGCAACATGACAGGTAATAAAGTCAATGAACAGAAATCAGTTACATTTCTATACACTAACAATGAGACAGAAGAAAGAGAAATTAAGGAATCTAACCCATTTACGATTGCACAAAAAAATAAGATACCTAGTAATGAACTTTACCAAAGAGATAAAAGATGTGTGCTCTGAAAACCATAAAATACTTATGAGACAAATAGAGGAAGACACAAAGAAATGCAATAATGTTTCATGCTCATAGATTTGAAGAATAATTATTGGAAAATTGTTTATGATACCCAGAACAATTTACATATTCAGTGCAATCCCTATCAAAATAACATTAATATTTTTCAGAGCTGCAACAAATAATCCTAAAATTTGTATGGAACCAGAAATGACCCCAAAGAGAGGAATGTTGGGAAAGAAAAATAATGCTGGTGGCATTACAATGTCAGAGTTTGAGCTTTATTATAAAGCTGTAATCATCAAGATAATATGGTTCTGGCACAAAAACAGAAAAATAGATCAATGGAACAAAATAGAGAACCCAGGGGCGCCTGGGTGGCTCAGTGGGTTAAGCCTCTGCCTTTGGCTCAGGTCATGATCCCAGGGTCCTGGGATTGGATCGAGCCCCGCATCAGGCTCTCTGCTCAGCAGAGAGCCTGCTTCCCCCTTTCTCTCTGCCTGCCTCCCTGACTACTTGTAATCTCTCTCTCTCTGTGTGTCAAATAAATGAATAATAAGTTAATTACAAAAAAAAAAAAGAATAGAGAACCCAGAAATGGGCCCTCAACTATACCGTCAACTAATCTTCGACAAAGCAGGAAAGAATATCCAATTGAAGAAGGATAATCTCTTCAACAAATGGTTGCTGGGAAAATTGCACAACCACATGCAGAAGAATGAAACCAGATTATTTGCTTACACCATACACAAAGATAAACTCACAATGGATGAACGGCCTAAATGTAAGACAGGAACTTATCAAAATCCTGTCTCACTGACATGATCTCTTCAACCTCAACCACAGCAACTTCCTGCTAGATATGTCTCCAAAGGCAAGAGAAACAAAGCAAAAATGAACTATTGAGACTTTGTCAAGATAAAAGGCTTCTGGACAGCAAAGGAAACAGTCAACAAACTAAGAGAAAACCTATGGAATGGGAGAAGATATTTGCAAATGACATATCAGATAAAGGACTAGTATTGACGATCTAGAAAGACATTATCAAACTCAGCACCCAAAGAACAAATAATCTAGTCTAGAAATGGGCAGAAGACATAAACAGACATTTCTCCAAAAAAGATATCAGATGGCCAAAGGATATGTGAAAATATGCTTCATGTCACTTGGCATCAGGGAAATATAAATCAATAAAATACCATAATGAGATACCACCTCACACCAGTCAGCATGGCTAAAATTAGTAAGTCAGGAAACAACAAATATTGGTAAGGATGCAGAAAAAGGGGAACCCTCTTACATTTTTGTTGGGAATGGAAGCTGGTATAGCCACTCTGGAAAACAGTATGGAGGTTCCTCGAGAAGTTAAAAATAGAGTTTCCTTATGACACAGCAATTGCGCTGCTGGGTATTTACCCCCAAATACAAATGTAATGAGCCAAATGGGACACCTGCACCCCAATGTTTTTATTTAACAGTGATGTCCACAAGCCAAACTATGGAAAGATGGAAAGAACTGAGATGTGAGATGTTCATCAACAGAAAAATGGATAAAGATTATGTGATATATATATATATATATATATATATATATATATATATTCTGCACACACAATGGAATATTACTCTGCTATCAAAAAATGAAATCTTGCTATTTGCAATGATGTGGATAGATCTAGAAGGTATTATGCTAAGTGAAATTAGTCAAAGAAAGAGAATTATATGACCTCATTCATATATGGAATTTAAGAAACAAAACAGAGGATCATAGGGGAAGGGAGGAAAACTGAATGGGAAGTAATCAGAGAAGGAGACAAACCATGAGAGACTCTGAACTATAGAAAAAAACTGAGGATTGCTGGAGGGGAGTTGAGTCAGCAGTGGGGTACTTGGGTGATGGCTATTAAGGAGGTTATGTGATATGATGAGCACTGGGTGTTGTATGTAACTGATGAATTATTGAACTCCGTATCTGAAACTAATGATGTAATATATGTTGGCTAATTGAATTTAAATTAAAAAAAAAAAAGATTGCCATTATGCAATAAGCAAACAAACAAAAAACAAACAAAATAACAAGTGTGAGTAAGGTTGTGGGGAACTTGGAACCCTCGTGCATTGCTGTGGGAATGTCAAATGGTGCAACCACTATGAAAATTTAACGTTTTCTGAAAAAGTTAAAAATAGAATTACTGTTGTTTCTGGATGGCCTAGTCAGTTAAGTGTCTCACTCTCGATTTCAGCTCAGATCATGATCTGAGGGTCATGGGACTCAGCCCTGTGTCCACAGCCAGTGTGGAGATTCTCTTGTTGTCCTTTTCTGACCCTCCCCTACTCACTCTCTCTATAAATGCAATCTATCTATCAATCTATCTATCTATCCATATCTATCTACATATGTATATATATATATATATATAAAACCATATGATCTAATAATTCCACTCCGACATATACCAAAATTATTAAAAGGAGAAAGTCAGATATTTATAAATCATGTTTATAGCAGCATTATTCACAATAGGCAAAAGGTGGAAATGACCCAAGTGTCCATTAACATGTAAATGAATAAACAAATGGTATATATGATGTATTCAGCCTTAAAAGGAAAGGAAATTCTGGCACACACTAAAAAATGGATGGACACTGTGGACATTATGCGAGTGACTTAAGCCACTAAGGACTAATCCTGCATGATTCCACTTATACAAAGTGAAGAAAGTAATCAGATCCATAGAGACAAAAGTAGAATAGTGGTTTCCTGGGGCTGGGAGGAGAAAGTAATAGGGAGTTATTGTTTAATGGGTATGAAGTTTCAATTTGGGAAGAAAACAAAATTCCAAAGATGGATATGGTTATAGTTGCACAATAGTATGAATTTATTTATTTTTAATAAACTATACACTTAAAAACCATTGAAATGTTCTTTTTATGTTATATATGTTTTACCAAAATAAAAAAATAGATGTAGAAATATTAAATGAACAAAATCCCAGATATCATTCAATCCAACCACAATCTTGAAGTCTCCTCACATAAACACACACACACACAAAATAAAAGGACAAAATTAGTCTTAATCTATATTTCAACATAAAAATCAAAGATGGTAATTGTGAGAGGATAAATACCCAGAAATTGAGTAAGATTAAATTTTTACAAGCCTTCATTTGCCATTAAGTCTGCATTCTTTTTTTTTTTTTTGTCCTCACTGCTAAAGCAAAAACAATAAAGTTTAGATTCTCCTCAACTTCTTTCTTTCTTTCTTTCTTTCTTTCTTTCTTTCTTTCTTTCTTTCTTCTTTCTCTCTCTCTCTCTCTCTTTCTTTCTTTCTTTCTTTCTTTTTTAATCTGAGAAATCTATGTGTAAACTCCAAATGCCCATTTATTTTTATGTTTTTGTAGGAATCCCTAGGGGGTTAATACATTTCCACAAATTCACACTAAGGCAGTCTTCTAGTTTTATTCTTTGTTAAATAAAGTTGACCTAGACATATTGTATAGTTATTTTCCCTTAGGTGGTGGCCATTATACTCAATAATAAATTACCACATGGGGCTAACTATACTTCCTAATGCACTTAACTAATAAAGAAACCAAACTGTACATTTGCATAAGGAACATACATTAGATTTCACATGTGAAGCTTTTACTTTACATAATAAGACGTCATCAAATAATCAGAACTGATGGAGGGAAAGGAAGAGCAGCAAAGATATTTTACTGCTGTGGCTATATGTGGCCACTTGCAGAGTCTCCAAACCGAGTCTTACCCTTGATACTGTAGGCAAGGGCCAGATTACCTCATTTTGCACATTTTGCACACAAATATGTACAGTCAAGCATTCTAATTATCTCTATGCCATGGAGTCCACCTCAAAATGCTGAAGGACTCTGCAGGAAAAATAAACAGGTACAGCAATTAGATTCATATATCATCACATTTAGAAAACCAGTACCCTAGCTCTAGTAACTGTACCATCTGTCAAAGGAAAGGAAGCAAAGCCTTAATGACTTATTTCTTATGTATATGACACTAAGTTTATTTGAGGCAGAAAGTTTTAAACCAGGCTACTAATAACTGACAATTTTAAGTTCCTTTCAAAAAGATGGAAATTTGGGATGCTTGGGTGGTTCAGCTGGCTTAGCATCTGCCTTGGGCTCAGGGCATGATATCAGGGTCCTGGGCTAGAGCTCTACATTAGGCTCCATGCTCAGCAGGAAGTTTGCTTGTCTTTCTCCCTCTTCGTCTCCCTTCTGTTTGTGTTTTATTGCTCTGCTCTCTCTCTCAAATAAAATATGCTTTTTTTTTTTTTTAAGAAGATGAAATATCAGGAGTACAAGGAGGCAGTTACAGAAATAAAATAAAACTCTTTGGTTATTTGCATACATTAATTTAATAAGTGTATTCTAATGCTATCAGGTTATTAATATAAAATATAAAAGGATTAATTTTTAGGGAAAAACAAAACAACAGCAAAAAAAAAAAAAGGTTTCAAGATGTAAAGAATACTAGAAGAGAACTAATTAAAATAGAGTGGACAAATAGGGCTTCTCTGAAAATGAGACATGCCACCCTGAATGGTGAGGTCTGATACCTGTCCACGGCCTCATACAAAGAAGCTCATATTTTTTCTGGCACTTTTCACCATTTCTAATTAATGTATTCTGAATAATAAATACAATACAAAGATAAAAGAAACACCCACAGACACAAAGACACATACTCAATGAGAGGAAAATGAAAAAAATGAAACAAATTTAAAAACTCTCCTCAGGGGCACCTGGGATGCTCAGTGGGTTAAAGCCTCTGCCTTTGGCTCAGGTCATGATCTCAGGGTCCCAGGCTCCAGCCCCACATGAGACTCTCTGCTTAGCAGGGAGCCTGCTTCCCCCTCTCTCTCTGCCTGCTTCTCTGCCTCCTTGTGATCTCTGTCTGTCAAATAAATAAATAAATAAAATTAAAAAAAGAAACAACAGCAGCAACAACAAAAAACTGTCCTCAAATAAGAACAAGACACAATGGATACAATGTATCCAGTACAATAATGTATCTGGTAATCTAGATCAGACGTGTAGCATTTCTCCTCAAGAAAAGCCACAAAATATATGGAAATCTCAATTCAAATAAATATCATCCAATTTACATTTGCAAAATGATCCTATGTTAAGTAAAACATTATTCAAGACACATTGCAGGTGAATCTACCCCAAGAATGTCTAGACACTTGTTCTACATTAGTGTGACTGAAAGAAATATAGATACTATTAGCATTTTCCCAAGAATCAAGTAATACTTTCCTCAAATTAAATTTAAACTTTCATCCTTTATAAAGAAAAACAGTGTTTGAAATGTTAAATGTAAATATTTCTAGTTTGAACTCAACATTTTTTTTTTTTTATCTTGAGCTTTCCTACTACCTAGGAAGATATTTTATTAGACATTTTATTTTATCTGCTGGTGGATGAATAGGGGATTTATTAACCTAGGATCATGGAGGGGGGTTCTTTCCCTAAAAAAATTAATAAAAACAAAACACAAAATGTAGAAGTACCTGAATAGACAAATTGACATTCACTATATTGAACCAGCAAGCATGTTATATAAGCCAAGTTAGTAAAGCAGTAATTTCAATTGATTTTATTACATAATTGGAAGAGAGAAAATACAGCTGGCAATGAAATGTACTACCAATTTTATATTTTTCAGAGCATGTGGTATTTATGTCTAAGAGGAAGTTGCAGATATATCCAGTGGTGTTTATTCAAATATGAAATAGTTTATAGGCAATTATAATGAAGAAGATCTGGCCAAATTGCTTAATAGAGTACTCTGGATTTTATTTTTTATTCATCATCAAAAGCAAGTGCTAAGTGACCATCAACATAATATTATTATTGTTTTTCTTGTTGTCCTGCTGGTCTTGGGACTCTGGGTGAGTTCTAAAAGTTAATTTAACAAATCTTATTCCAAAAACATGTTAGTTGATTTCTCACCATCACACTCTTCCTTGCCACATTCCTCAAGAAAATAAAATCCTTTGTGGCACACATGTTTTAATTAAATAAAAAATATAAGCAAAAACAGCCAATTAAAATTATAGAGAGTTTTTTAAGTAGTGAGAATCAAATCTAGAAAATATTCCAACTTACTTTAAAAATTTCCTTTGAATTTCTAAGGCTGGTATTTATATGTGTTTTCTGTCCATTTTTTATTATTATTTTATTTTATTATCCATGCTTGGAGAATTGTATTGTTTATGTTCAATGTCTCTCCCATCTGTGCTCAGGTAGATTTTACAGAAAAAAACAGAGAGCCTTATCACTGATGTAGAAGATTTTAAAAAATATTTATTAAAACTTTTTTTTTTTTGGAGGAGTTCAAGGTTTATAGCAAAATTGAGGGAAAATTACAGAGATTTCCTTATACAATCTCCCATTTGGGTAAACTTATCATATTATGGCATGCTTTACCAGAGTGGTACATTTTTTACATTTAACTAATATATATGACACATTATAATCACCAAAATTCTAAATTTACATTACAGTCACTCTTGAAATTATATGTTCTCTGGGTTTGGAAAAATGTATAGTGATATATATTCATTATTATGGTATCATATTGTCAATGCCCTAAATCCCTCTCCCCCAATTCCTTCTCCCATCCCTTGCTGGCAACCACTGATCTTTTTATTGTTTCTATAGTTGGGTTTTCCACAGTGTCATGCACTTGGAATCATACAGTATGCAGTCTTTTCGGATTGGCTTCTTTCATGTGGTAACACGCATTTAAATTTTCTCTATGTCTTTTCATGGTTGACATCTCATTTCTTTTAGCACTGAATAATAATTCACTGTCTGAATGGACCACAGTTTATCCATTCATCTATTGAAAACATCTTGATTTTGTCTTTGGCCCATTTAATTGCTTTTTGTTATAGTTGAGTTTTAGGAGTTCTTTGTATAATTTAGCTACCAGTCTTTTTATCAGATGTGTCTTAATATTTTCTCCCAGTCTGTGGTTTGATTTATTATATCTTGACATTGTTTTTCACAGAGCTGAAGTTTTAATTTTAATGAAATCCAACTTATACTTATTTCTTTCATGGATCTGTTTTTGGTGTTACACCTAAAAATGAGTCACCATACATGAAATCATCTAGGTTTTCTACTGTGTTGTTTTCTAGAGTTTTATAATTTCACATTTTATGTCTAAGTTATGATCCATTTTGAGTTAATTTTGGTGAGGACATAAGTTTTGGGTCTAGTGTTATTATATTGCATATGGATGTTCAGTTGTTCCTGAAAAATTTATAAAAGAAACTTTTTGCTCCATTGAATTGTTATTGTACCTTTGTCAAAGAGTGATTGACTACATTTATGGGGGTTTATTTCTGGACTCTGGACTCTGTTCCAGTGAAATGTTCATTCTTCTATACATACTACACTCTCTTGATTACTGTAGCTTTAAAGTAAGCCCTATAGTTGTGTGTGGGGTTGGTATCTGTCTCCAGACTTAGTTCTTCTCTTTAAATATTGTTGGTTATTCTGGGTCTTTTGCCTCTCCATGCATACTTTGAATCCATTTGTCAGTCTGTACAAAGTAACTTCCTATATTTTGGTTGGAATTACCTAGATCAAGTCGGGAAGCACTGACAACTTGGCAATATTAAGTCTTCCTATTCATGAATATAGAATATTTCTCTATTAATTTATTTTTTCTTTGATTTTGTTCATCCAAATTTTTTAGTTTTCCTTAAAGAGTTCTTGTGTATATTTTGTTAGATTTATAATTATATCATACTTTAGGGTGCTAATGTAAATACTATGCTCTTAGTTTTAAATTCCACTTGTTGGTATGTAAGAAAGCAATTGATTTTGTATATTAACTTGTCCTGCAACCTTGTTATCATCACTTATTAGTTAAAGGACTTTTTAAAATTTTCTTAAATTGACATCGCACATTACTCTTCATCCAGGTTTGTCACATATTTTGTAATGAAAAATACATTTGGGCAGGATTGACAAGTTGGCATAAGTGTCAGAATGCTCTGGGTAAACAGGTCTTCTCCAGTAAACACTGTGATACACTGAACACTCAACTAGGCTCTAGAGTTCAATTTGGACATCCTCAGGTGACAAATGATCACAGGACCGTATCATAGATCCTGGACAATTGGGAGTTGTTTAACAGAGACTAGTCTAGGATCTGGGAGACAGAAAGAAATCTCCATCCCACCCGTTTTCTCAGAGATTGGAAGAGTATTATTCAGCCATGAAAAAGAATTGTGTACACTATGTGATTCAACAACTTGTTATGTTATGCTATTCTCACAAGTGTAGCTAACATCTCTCACTATATTATGCTACTGAAATACCATTGACCATATTTTATTTATTTTATTCTTGTGACTTATTTACTCCTTAACTGGAAGCCTATATCTCCTACTTCCCTTCATCCATCTTACCCATCCTTCCATTCTCCAACCTCTGGCAACTGTCATTTTTCTCCCTGTATTTATAGATCTGATTTTTCTTTTTGTTTATTTGATTATTCATCTGTATTGTGTTTTAGATTCCACATACATGTAAAATCATATGGTATTGGTCTTTCTCTGACTTAGTTCACTTATTATAATACCATCTAAATCCAACCACTTTGTTGCAAATGGCAAAATCTCATCCTTTTTTAAGTCTGAGTAATATTCCATAACATAAATATAACACATCTTCTTTATCCATTCATCTACTCACAGATACTTGAGTTGCTTCCTTATCGTGGCTATTATAAACAATGCCACAATAAACATAGGAGTGCACATATCTTTTCAAATTAATGTTTTCATTTTCTTTAGGTAAATGCCCAGTAAAGGAATTACTGGATCATATAGTACTTCCATTTTAAAATTTTTAAGAAATCAAAATGTTTTCTATACTGACTGAACCAATTTAATTCCCACCAACAGTGCATGAGGGTTCCTTTTTCTCCACAAACTTGTCAACACTTATTATTTCTTTTCTTTTCCTTTTTCTTATCTTTTTGAATTGAGCCATACTGACAGATGTGGGGTGATATCTCATAATGGTTTTGACTTGCATGATTTCCTTGATGATTAGTAATGTTGAACATTTTTTCATGACCATCTCTATTTATTTCCATTTATATGGGTACAACACTAGACCACCAAAATTTGACTTAGGAATAGTAACTAAGGAGCTTTCTACTTACAGGCAGGTTGGAGGAAGGAGACCTTCTGGTATCTAGCAGAAAAGAGGGGGGATAGTCTTTGCCATCTTTTCAGGAAACCATAAATGAGGTATAAATGATATCCTTGAAGTCTCCTGGTTAGCATAAGCTTAAAAATATATTTTAGTAATTTCCCAGAAATGCCTGTAATTCCATAGATATGTATTGCTTTGAGATCCTAAAGAGAGTGTTGTGAACAGTCACCAGACTGGAAAGGATACCTGGGGACAGTGTTTTATTCTTATGAGACCCACATTTATAATTAGAACACATTTATGAATTTTGTTTAGACTTTGAATTTACCTACTACACCATAACCCTACCTGAATTTGAAGAAGTTAATTTTTTCATAATATCTGACCTAAAGTTTTACAGATAAAGTTTATGTAAGGTAACTAATCAAATATTTGCAATGTGATGATCTTTAAAACTTATTTATAGAGGAGAAGATGAAAGGACAACCCTTGTGTATTTATTAAAATAGACAAAAACTTAAATTTAAGTATGCAATCTAAAGTGGACAACACTATATATACCATATACATATATATGATATATATGTATCCATTTTTGCAATATAGTAACTAAAAACACCAAAAACTATCTGATTAAAAAATGGGCAGGAGACTTGAATTGATGTTTTCTCAAAAAAGACATAGAGATGGCTAACAAACACATGAGAAGATGTTCAGCATTACTAATCAGGGAAATGCAAATCAAAACTCTAAGTTACCACCTTATACTTGTTTGCATGGCTAGATTCAAAAAGACAAGAAATAACAAGTGCTCCTAAGGATGTGGAGAAAAAGGAACCCTTATGCACTATTGGTGGGAATTAAATTGGCTCAGACACTATGAAAAGCATTATGGAGATTCTTCAGAAAATTAAAAGTGGAAATACCATATGATCCAGTGATTTCATTACTGAATATTTATCTAAGAAAATGTAAACAATAATCTGAAAAGATATATGCATTCCTATGTTTTTTGTGGTATTATTTATAATACCAAAATATGGAAGCAATTTGAGTGTCCAAGTATGGAAGAATAGATAAAGAAGATGTGGTGTGTGTGTGTGTGTGTGTGTGTATACATATGTGTGTGTTTATAATAGAATGTATATGTATATATACATGTATATGGAATGCAAGTATATATATATAAACTATATATAATATATAAAATGGAATATTGTCATTTGCAACAACAATGGATGGATCTATAAGATATTATATTAAATGAAATAATTTAGGCTAATAAAAGATGAAAGGGAGTGGGAGATGTAGGCTTCCAGTTATAGAATGAGTAAATCATGGGAATAAAAGACAAAAAGGGAATAATATTATAATAACATTATCTGATGACCAATTATAGTTAAACTTGAGTGAGCATAGCAAAACATTTAGAGATGATGAATCACTATGTTGTACACCTGAAACTAATGTAACACTGTGTGTCACCTATACTCAAATTAAGTAAAGGAAATATATATTAAAAAATACAAAGGGGCATCTGGGTGGCTCAGTGGATTAAAGCCTCTGCCTTCAGTTCAGGTCATGATCCCAGGGTCCTGGGATCGAGACCTGCATCAGGTTCTCTGCTCAGCGGGGAGCCTGCTTCCTCCTCTCTCTCTGCCTGCCTCTCTGTCTACTTGTAATCTCTGTCTGTCAAATAAATAAATAAAATCTTTAAAAAATATATAAAACAAATTGCTTCTGTGAAAAGTGATTAATGGGAGAGTAACTCATTTGTACCATATTTTAAAATATTACTAAAAAAAAGGAAAAGGATAAGACACAAATGGGTAACTGTGTACTAAGTCTAAAAGAGAAAGAGTTAAGATCCGCATATGAAGTTACAAAAGTGAAGGTGCCTGGGTGGCTCAGTCAGTTAAGTGTTTCCCTTTGACTCAGATCATGATCGCAGAATCTAGGAATTGAGTCCCATGTAGGCTCTTGCTCCCAGGGAGTCATCTTCTCCCTCTCCCTCTGCTCATTCCCACGACTCATGCTCTATCTATTTAAAAATAAATGACATCTTAAAAAAATAAAGTTACAAAAGTCACTAGGTGAAAAGAGAGAGAGAGAGAGACATCAATAATATTGAATATATGTTGTGAACAGAATATTCACAGGATATCAAAGAAGTATTCTCTCAAATTTCATTATAGCATTATTCATGATAGTCAGTATATGAAAACAAAACAATGTAGGTTAAAAAAATAAAGTAGAAATTTTCAGCTATAAGATGGACGGGGTCTGAGGATTTAATGTACAAGGTACTGCAGGACACAGAAGTAGACAAAGAAAATCCCCTGTACTTATGTGGTTTAAATTCTAGTGGGTAATATTGAAGCAATGCTGTTCAAATTATTTTTGTAACATGAAAACTAAATATATAATAAACATAAACATAATATAATTTGTGTTTGCTTCTTTTAAGGATTATAATCCAAGATATATAAGACAGACTTTAATATTAGATCGTGAAAAAGTTAAATAGACACCTTTTATCTATTTTTTTTGATCAATAGACTCGATATTTTTTCTAAATTTATAGAACCAAGATACAAAAGGCTGATGCTTTAAATATAATCTTAATATTTTGTTGAGGAAAGGGTTCTTCTTATGTTGATAATTTTTATAATTAAATAGCTTTAAAATTAATAAAGAATAGGATAATATGACCACGATAAAGTGAATCACATGCATCATATCTTGTATGAACTAGGCATTAAGGAAAAGGGCACAATTTTTCCCTTTATCTTAAAATTATCTACTTCATTGGATAAATGAAAAAAAAAACAACTATTGATCAGCTTTCTCAGATGAGCATTTTTACACATGCAAAAATAAGTTTTTGTAATAAAATACATTCACTTCTATTTTATCATATGCAATTATTTTAAATATTATAGGTTTTAGAACCACACGTTAAAACCATACCTATATTATCTTGTGTAATAGCCATGAAAAGAAATTGAAGACCAGATGCCACACAGGTATATGAAATAAATAGAGCAGGAAGCTCTAATATACAGTAAAGGTTTAGGTCATCAGTAATGTTGATAAAGAGGTTGAAAGGATACATGAAAAGATTTCTCTTGTTTCTCAATCTGTGTGGCACTATGTCTATTTATATTCTTCAAATAATACTTATAGGGGGCTAGCAGGTAATGAGAGAAGGTGTAAATCTTGCCTCCTACCATCTCCCACACCACATAACACTTTGTTGTATATAAAATCCTGTGCTTGTGGCTCATGGAACACTACATAAAAACTAATGATGTACTGTATGGTGGCTAACAAAACATTTTTTAAAAAATCCTGTGCTTGTGGCTAACTGTAGAGCATTTCTAAACTCTGCTGGTTGTTGTCATCATGGTCTCCAAGCAAGACTGAAAAATAGTCTTTAATTGTACCTGGTCCATGTTCATTATAGGCCTTTCACATGTAGACAAGTGTTCAGGTTTATTTTTCCTTTTTTTCCTATAAAAACTAATAGAATAAGCCAACCACAAATCGGTCAATAAAAACATGTTTACTTTCCAGAGGAGAAATTTACAGAAACATGTTCATTGATGTATTATTTACAATAGCCAAGAGATGGAAGAAACTCAGATGTCAACCAACAGATGAATGGATAACGAAAATATGAAATATACATACATTGGAATATTATGCAGCCTTTAGAATGAAGGAGTTTTTGTTACACGCTACAGTGTGGATTAACCTCAGGGACATTATGCTAAGCAAATTAACACAGTCACAAAAGCACAAATACTGTATGAATCCATTCATAAGATATATAGGAAGCTGTCAAAACCATAGAAATAGAAAATAGAAAAAGGGCTGGGGGGAGAGGAAATGGTGATTTGCTGTTCAATGAGTATACAGTGTCAGTTATGCAAGATGAAGTTGTAAAGGCCTGTTGTACAATGATGTGAATAATCTTAACACTACTGAATTGCATAATTAAAGATAGTTAAGATGGTAAATTTAATGTTATTTTACCACACAAAAGATGCTTATATTCTGTAACAATAGTTATTCAATGATTAATTTAATTACTTCAAAAATTATGTTTCCAGATTTATTATATCTTTCAATGATAATCAAAATTGACAGCCTAAGTTCTGTATATGTCTACTTTATTTAGCTGTCTGTCCCAAGTTTGGTTTATGGCCACTATATTAATGGGAAAGAAGGGGTTTTACATTTCTGAAACTTCATGTCTGACTCCTAGCCCAATTTATTAAACTTCTCTTCATTTTTTAGTAGGGAGGGGAAAGGGGAGAGGGAGAATCTTAAGCAGAGCCCAATAGAGGGCTTGATCTCCCAACCCTGAGATCACTATCTAGCCAAAATCAAGAGTCAGAGGCTTAATCAACTGAGCCAGTCAGGACACCCCTCAACTTATTTGACTTCTAATACTATTACCTGTGCCTGCATTAATGCAACTCCAAGAATATTAAGTGATTGCATTTCACTAAAAGTAAAATAAATGATCTCAAAATGACAGGTGCTGCTTTAGTACACAAATAAAACAAACTTTTAATTATATTTTTTAAGATTGTTTAATGAAATCATGAAAAATAATAACATTAACTCAATAGTAAAGAATTTAGCCTCTAGCCCCATCCCAAATCACTTTCTGCAATCTGTGAACCTATAAAGTTACTCCTCCAAATACAGACTATTTTGTCATTTAGAAAGTGGCATTAAAAATAAGTACAGAAAAATGAGCCAAATGCTCTTTATTCCCAGACAGCTACATCAATATGCTGGGGGCAGTATCTGACTTTGAAGAAGAGAATTTCTGGAACACATAGATAGCTATATTTTAAAGAGTAAAGCTTACATTTCCTCTTGGTAGAGGATTGATAAGGAAAATCTTAAATGTGTATTCATAGACTAATACTTGATTTTCAGGATACTGGTAAAGGAAAATGTTAAATATTTTGCATACATTATTTCCTTCCCCTAGATTAAATGAAAATTGTGTTCTTATTCAAAAATATTATTAAACATGTATTTTTCTAGTATATAATATGCACTTGGATGATAAAAAAAAGAATCTTGCAATTTGTATCTCTGATCTCTGCATCTATAAGTGACAAAAACTCAAAACAAATTTGTGAGGCCAAAATAAAACTAAAAGAGATGCATATGGCATAAATGAAATAAGAAGCTCAAATGATTTTTACCTATCAATCATCTACCTATCCATCTTTCTATCTCTGGTAGAAAAAAATGCCTGCATTCCCATGTTCATTGCAGTATTATTCACAATAATCAAGATATGAAAAGATATATTTAAAAAACCTAATATCCATTAATACATGAATGGATAAAGAAAATTTGGTATACAATATACAATGGAATATTATGCACCCAAAAAGAAAAAGAAAGAAACAGAGAGAGAAGGAAAACACCCTTCTGTGACAATATGGGCAGAACTTAAGGGCATTATTGTTAAATACATAGGACAGAGAAAGATAAATAATGTAAGATTTCACTTATATGTGGATCTTAAAAAACAGCCAAAGGCATAGAAATAGACTAAAAAGTGGTTACCAGGGGCTGGGCTGTAGGGAATTTTGGGAGTTGTTGGTTAAAGGTACAAACTTCCAGGTTGAAGATAAGTTCTGGGTATCTAAAATATAGCATGATGATTCAGTTAACAATACTGTATTTTAATCTTGAAAGTTGCTGAGAATAGATCATAAATGGTCCCACTACAAAATAATCTAATAGTTATGTGAGATGATGAATGTGTTCATTAACCTTATTCTGGTAATCACTTTACAATACATACATGTCAAATCATCACTGTGTCTATCTTAAACTTACACAATGTTATGTGTCACTTATATCTCATAAAGCAGAAGGAAGAAATGAATAAATACAAAAAGAAATAAGGAAGAGTTAAATATATGGAGAAATATATCCACTCAATTCTTTGAAATAACATAATCAAAATGATAATTTTCTCCAATTTGATATGTAGCTTCAAAATGTTCTCATTTGAAATTCCAGTGGTTTTCTTTTTATATAAATTAAGAAAACTATTATAAAATATGCATTGAAATGTAAATGACCTAAATTAGCTAAAACAACTTTGGAAAATAAACACACAACTGGAGGATTTATACAACGTGATTTCAAGGCTTACTTTAATGCTACACTATCAAACCACTGTGGTAGAAGTAAAATTTATTATCTGTTTAAAAAGTGACCAATATCAGGAATGAAAAAAGGTATATTGCAGATTTTAAAGCTAATAAAAGAATAATAAGTATTATGAACAACTTTATGATCAATACAATTGATAACATATAATGTTGAAAAATTGCTTGAAAGACAAAATTATCAAAACTTATATTGGAAAGAATAGAGAATAGAATGGTCTATATCTTTGTAAAGTATTCAATATGTAATAAATACATTTCCACAAAGAATACTTCAAGCCAGGATTGTGTGGGAAGTTCAAGTAAAAATTTAAGGAAGAAAAAAAATAACACTTTTACACAAGGAGTTTCAGAAAATACAGAATAGCGTTGATACTTTCCAAGTGATTTTATAGTGCCACATAATCCCAATACCCAAACAATAAAAAAGAAAAGAAAATTAATAATAAAAAAATAAACAAAACAAAACAAAAAAAACTCCACTAGAGGAAGACAGTTTAGAAAAAAAAAGTCTGCATTTCCCAAAAGTCACAAACCATAAATCTAATCAAGATATTGTAAATTATTAAATAAAACTTGGTGGAGAAAGATTAAAAAAATATATGGAATAAAATCTCTCGGGAACATATATGCAAAATTTCTTAAAATAATTTAGATAATTGAGTCCAGTGATATGTAAAAAAAAAATGATGTATCATAACCAAGAAGTATTTATCACAGGACTTAATGTTTATTTTAAAATGGGAAAATATGTCAATATTATTCATTGAATTGAGATAATTAATTAAAGGGAAAAATCATACGATCATCTCAATAGGAGCAGAAAAAGGCATTTGAAAATTGTGATAAAAGTTACCATAAAACAATGCAGAAAGAAAAATGTCTCCAATCTCACCAATAGAAAAAAAAAAACCTACAGATAACATTTTATTCTAATGTTATCAATGTAGACACTTTCTTTTGAAAATGGGAACAAGGCAAAAATACCTGCTCTCATTACTTCTGTTGAACATTTCATTGGAGACATTAGAAAGTTCAATAAGGGAAAAAATATAAATAAAAGGTATAATGTTAAAAAGAAATATATAAAACTGGATTTACAGACTCAATGATTTCATCTATAGGAAATTTGAAGAAATCTAGATACCTACTCAAATTATGAGTTAAAATTTTAGGGTTGCAGAATATAAAGTCAATTTATAAAATTATTTTGTTTTTCCACAATCTAGCAAGGAATAATTGGAAATTAAAAATTTTATATGTCATTTATATTTCATCAAAGAAATAAAATATGTGAAATATATTTGAGGAAAGGTATGCTAAACAGTGACATTACAAATTACAGAACCTGAGTGATAGGGGTTAATAGTAATCTAAAAAAAATGGAGGAAATACCATGATTTTTCATTAGGATAGGCTTATTCATATATTATTATTATTATTATTATTATTAAGATTTTATTTATTTATTTGACAGACAGAGATCACAAGTAGGCAGAGAGGCAGGCAGAGAGAGAGAGAGAGAGGGAAGCAGGCTCCCTGCGGAGCAGAGAGCCCGACGCGGGGCTCGATCCCAGGACCCTGAGATCATGACCCTAGCCGAAGGCAGCAGCCCAACCCACTGAGCCACCCAGGCGCCCCTATTATTATTATTTTTAACCGAAGCTTTAGGCTCAATGTGAGACTTGAACTCATGATCCTGAAATCAGGAGTATCCTTCTATACAGAGTGAGCTAGCCAGGTAGATTTAATATAAATAAAATCTTTGCTTCCTTTTTTTTTTTTTTTTGGTAGAAATTGACAGACTTTGTATGGAATTGATGTAGAAATATAAAATACTTAAAAAGGCAAAACAACTTCAAAATGAGAACAAAATGGTAGTATTTATCTTGTCTAATTTCAACAGTTAAAGTGAGCATCAGCATAAGAATAAATTGATCTCTGAAACAGAAGAGTACATAAATAGATCAAAGACATCTAAGCAATTTAATTAGGAAAAGAAAGTCTTTTTGACAAATAATACCAAAAAGCTGGATATTTGCATAAAAACAACCAAAATAATCTGATTCCTACCTCACATTACAATTTGGGTCTATATATCAACATTAAAAGTATGGGATTTCTAAAATTAGACTAAGGGAAATATTTGTGTGCTGTTAGTGTGGGCAAATATATTCTAGGACACGAAATTAATGAAAAATAGAATGGGAATATCAAAGTTTAGGAAATATATATGTATATGACACAGAGCTTATCCATAGCTTATAAAAACGTAGGACATAATAATGGGAAGGCAGTCCACCAAAGATGGGTGAAATACTTGCACAGATGTTTCACTATAGAAAATATGTGAAGAGTCAGTAAACACATGAAACATATTCAACATACTTAATCATCAGGATGTACACAGTGAAAGTAAAATCAGATACCACTGTGTACTCAACAGAATAGCTAAAATTTAAGTCTGACAACATCAAATGATAGTTATATTGTGTATTAACCAGTACTCTCATGCATAACTGGTGGGAATGTAAGACAATAGAGCCACTTTCAATACTGTTTCCCAGTTTCTTATAAAAGTAAACATACTAGAAGAAACTCCACTTCTAGTACGTAATCAAAAGAAATAAAAATGTATATATATACACACACACACAAACTTTAAAAAATTTTATTTAATTTCAATTAACATGTAGTGTATTAGTTTCAGAGGTAGAGTTCAGTGATTCATCAACACCAGTGCTCATTACATCACATGCCCTCCTAATGTCCATCACTCAGTTACCCCAACCCCCACCTCCCTCACTTCCATCAATCCTGTTTGTCTCCTATGATTAGGAGAACCTTATGGTTTGCCTCACTCTGTAATTTCATCTTATTTTCCCCCTCCCCTCCCCTAGGATCCTCTGTTTTGTTTCTTAAATTCCACATATGCATGAGATCATGTAATTGTCTTTCTCTGATTGACTTATTTTGTTTAGTATAGTATGTTCTAGTTCCATCCACATCATCGCAAATGGGAAGATTTCTTTCTTTCTTTTTCTTTTTTTTTTTTTTTGGCTGAATAGTATTTGTGTGTGTGTGTGTGTGTGTGTGTGTGTGTGTATGTATGTGCGTGTGTATACCACATCTTCTTTATCCATTCATCTGTTGATGGACATCTCAGTTCTTTCCATAGTTTGGCTATTATGGACATTGCTGCTATAATATTGGATTGCAGGTGTCCCTTCAGATCACTACATTTGTATCTTTGGGGTCAATAATTCACAGTGCATTTGCTGGGTTACAGGGTAGCTGTACTTTTAACTTCTTTTTTCTTTTTTTAAGATTTTATTTATTTATTTGACAGACCGAGATCACAGAGAAGCAGGCAAAGAGAGAGGAGGAAACAGGCTCCCTGATGAGCAGAGAGCCTGATGCGGGGCTCAATCCAAGGACCCTGGGATCATGACCTGAGCCGAAGACAGAGGCTTTAACCCACTGAGCCACCCAGGCGCCCTGTTCTTTTAACTTCTTGAGGAACCTCCATACCATTTTCCAGAGTGGCTGTTCCTACCAAATGTGTAAGAGGATTCCCCTTTTCCTGCATCCTTACCAACATTTGTTGTTTCCTGACATGCTAATTTTAGCCATTCTAAGTGGTGTGAGGTGGTATCTCATTATGTCATCTCATTGATTTATATTTCCTTGATGCCAAGTGATGTGGAACATTTTTCCATGTGTCCTTTGGCCATTTGTATGTCTTTGGAGAAATGTCTATTCATGTCTTCTGCCCATTTCTTGATGATATTAATTTTTCTATAAGTTCCTTATAGATCTTATATACTAGCCCTTTATCTGATAAGATAGTTGCAAGTATCTTCTCTCATTCTGTCAGTTGTCTTTTGATTTTGTCGACTGTTTCCTTTGGTATGGAAAAACTTTTTTATCTTGATGAAGTCACAATTTTTGCCTTCTTTCCTTTGCCTTTAAAGACATGTCTAACAAGAAGTTGTTGCAGTTGAGGCTGCCTGTGTTCTCCTGTAGGGTTTTGATGGATTCCTGTCTCACATTTAGGTTTTTCATCCATTTTGAGTCTATTTTTGAACACACACAAGGAGGATCATATAAGGATTATTCATATTAAATCCAATGGATAAACCACTTAGATAGTCTTGGACAGGTAAAGAAATCATGGCATTTTTACAGAATGGAAAAACTATTCAACATTAAAAAGTAACAAACTACTGTGTCTTTTTAAAAAGGATTTATTTATTTTTTCATTTATTTGAGAGAGAGAGAGCGAGAGAGAGCGCATGGGCAGGGGGAGGGGTAGAGGGATTAGCAGACTCCCCATGGAGTGGGGAGCCCTTTGGTGAGGACTTGAGCCCAGGACCCTGAGTTCATGACGTGAGCAAAGCCAGATGCTTAACCAACTGAGCCACTGAAGGGTCCCTATTGAGTCTTGAAACATGGATTGATCTCCAAAATATTATGGTGGGTGAAAAAGCTAGACACACAAAAACATTAAACGATTTAATTTATGTGAAGTTCCAGTGGATGATACTGAACTAATCTGATAGAATTCAGAAGAGTGGTCACCTGGGACCAGGACTGGGATTGGTGGTGATGGGTAGTTGGTAAGAGGAGCTGGAATACAAAAAAGCACAAGAGAACTTTGTGGGGTAATGGAAATTCTTATATGT
Source organism: Mustela nigripes (assembly GCF_022355385.1). Taxonomy (NCBI): domain Eukaryota; kingdom Metazoa; phylum Chordata; class Mammalia; order Carnivora; family Mustelidae; genus Mustela; species Mustela nigripes. The sequence continues at coordinate 131,854,036 of NC_081560.1, forward strand.
TGGTTGTGTTAGTGGTTACACAAGTGCATATATTTGTCAAAACTCATTGAATATTCCACTTATAATCTGTGAATTTCACTGTAAATAAATAATATCTCAATTTAAAAATGAATAGAAATTAAACATCTTTGAATATAACAGATATCCTGTATACCTGTAATGTCTGCCCTTAAATGTTTCCATGAATAAAAGTTGTGTAGTAAATTGCAGTCAATTAAAATAATATATGACAGTTAGAACTTTAAAAAAATTTACTCTACTTTCTTTTCCCTCTTGATGAATTTAAATAGTCACTATATAAGATAGTGGTTATTTATTATCAGTGACATTCTTTTCATCTCCAAACCTATGAGATTTACACTGATTAATATTCAAAGATATTTGAATGACTTTGGGCCGACCCTAGCCTATCAGCAGTGATATCCAGTGATCAGCATGATTTCTCAGCCTATAATCCATCACCTTGAAAAACATAGTACATGATGCAAAGCTGATTTACTGTCAAAGCCACTTCAGCACTTCTCCACCATCCCCTAAATGAAACTTCCAGAAGATTGATAGAATAAAATATGTTGAAGCATATACAAAGCTGAATCTCACAAAACAATTATTTTTAAAAAGAGAAAGTAACTAAATTTTTCAATTTTTGTGTAAAAATGCTGAATTGAATTTTTTTGGAAATCATCTTAATTTGTTGATACATTTCTCATTGACATTATTCATTTTTTCTTCCTCCGTCCCTATGCATTCATAAAAAAAAAATTATAAATGGATACGTTTACTGTCCTGAGGACAAACTACTACAAATATCTAAACATTTTCTTACACAAAATTTACATGTGGAGACACATAACATAGTGATTAAATGCTTAGCATGTAGGGGTGCCTGGGTGGTTCAGTAGGTTAAAGCCTCTGCCTTCAGCTCAGGTCATAATCCCAGGGTCCTGGGATCCAACCCTGCATCAGGCTCTCTGCTCAGCAGGGAGCCTGTTTCCCTTCCTCTCTCTCTGCCTGTTTCTCTGCCTACTTGTGATCTCTGTCTTTCTGTCAAATAAATAAATAAATAAAATCATTTTTAAAAAATGCATAGCATGTAAAGTAGGATTGCCCAGCCATGCCACTTTATAATATTAGTGAATTTACCTGACTTTCTAAACCTAATTTCCATCACACTAAAGAAATGAAAAGTGTCGGGGCGCCTGGGTGGCTCAGTGGGTTAAGCTTCTGCCTTTTCTCAGATCATGATCTCAGGGTTCTGGAATCGAGTCCCGCATCAGGCTCTCTGCTTGGCAGGAAGCCTGCTTCCTCCTCTCTATCTCTCTCTCTCTGTCTGCATCTCTGCCTGCTTGCTCTCTCTCTGTCAAATAAATAAATAAAATCTTTAAAAGAAAAAAAAAGAAAGAAACGAAAAGTGTCTACTTCCTAGGGTTGTTGTTAAGAATAAACGAGAAAAAGCATATATACTAAGTCCAGTGCCTGAAAGGATTTAAGCACATAACAAATGCTAATGTTTATGATTTTCTATATCTTTTCTTTCTTTTCAGGTTTTCAAGAGGTTCCTCTGGTACATAAGAACACCAGACAGAATCAAAGGCTTACTGAAAATGTTGAGGTTAAATTAGACTTTTCACACATAAATTAGATTTTTTTTTAAAAGATTTTATTTATTTATTGTCAGAGAGAGAGTGAGCGAGAGTGAGCACAGGCAGACAGAGTGGCAGGCAGAGTCAGAGGGAGAAGCAGGCTCCCTGCGGAGCAAGGAGCCCGATGTGGGACTCAATCCCATGACGCTGGCATGATGACCTGAGCTGAAGGCAGCTGCTTAACCAACTGAGCCACCCAGGCGTCCCCACATAAATTAGATTAAATGATATTTTTGCTAAGATAGGCAAAGGTTTAAATGACACTCCATAGAATGAGTAGTTGCCATAAATTGCCTGGCCCACAACAACCACTTTTGTTTTGCTCACTGATGATTCTCAAGTGTCATTATGGAGCGATTACTGTAATATAGTAGATTTTAATGCCTATACATTGCAATAAGTATTTTTGAATAAGTAGATTCCGATTTGGGGGCTCTGGAAGTTGTCTATGCTAGTCAGTTAACATACTACAAAACTTTTCAAATATTTTTAACAGTGAAATGAATTTATTATAGAAGTATGCTAAAACTATTTAATTTCTGAGCTTTCAAAAGCTGGGCCTTTGATTAGAAATTGTATAACTTTTAACCTGATTACTATGAATATAACGTTAGACTAAAATAATTTCCATTTTTAGAAGAAAGAGTCAATTTGATCAGAAGAATACTATCAATATAGGGTAACAGGAATTCATAAAGCCTTTTTATAGAGACCCGCATAAAAGCAGCATGTAGTACAAAAGGAAAAGGATTCAGTGATTTCTATACTCATATCACTCTTTCATACTTTTGTTTCCCACAATGCCTCTCCATTTGGACATATATACTAAAAGCATATAAAATCCATTATAACAAAACCTCAATTCCTTTCTGTAGAGATGGTCATCAAGAAGACATGAGCCTCAGTTGACTAGCAAACTGAACCTAGACAGTTGGAGGCTCATTACTCCTTCCTCTGTCCTTGGAATTCATACCTCACTTACTATTACCGTACTAGCAGCCATTTTTTAAGGACATAGCCTTGAGAATATAATGTGTTATTGATACCATCTGGGTGATATATACACTGAACGTAGTTAAGGCTTTTATTTAAATTTTTGAATTAAGGTGGACAGGACTGGGGATCTACTGCCCAAGACTAGATAAGTTTCACATGTAAATTTCCTTGCTTATTAAGAGTGCCACCTCCTAATCTGGAGTGATCCACCTGTTTCTTGTGTCTCTCCTTACCCTCAGCATATCGCACCCTGTTTCTGAACCAACCCTTTCCTCAACAAAACTTATCTTCCACTTTTCTCTTATTCAGCTAACTATCTATCCAGTTACCCAGATGGGAAACCTGATATTTATTTTAGAGAACTCCTTCATCCCAGACGTAGTGTAACTTCAGGCAATTTTACTTTTGGAGAGCCTCTACAGTTTCTCATCCTTCTTCCCCTGCTATCACCCTAGTTCCAGCCCTTGCCTTTCTTGCCCAGATCATTATAAAATAGTTGGATAGTATTTAATGCAGATGTATACTCAACTACAAATGAAAAGATTTGACAATTTAATTAAAATATGTAAAAATTTAAAATGACTATTTACTTATAAATTTATTAAATTTATGTATTTATGGTATATATAAAAAGTAATCAAGTAAGCACACATGAGTGTGTGTGTGTGTGTGTGTGTGTGCACATTTGAAATGTCTAGAATGACATATCAAACTAATCACAATGGTTACTCATGAGAACAGAAATACTGACATGAGAAAACTTGAAGAAATATTTTGAGCAGGACTGTTTGTTGTATGATAACTTTTAGTGTAAGAGTTTACAGTTCTGTAAGAGTTTACAGTTCTGTAAGAGTTTAGACAATCATTCTGAGCTATGATCATTACTCACTGAGTACTCTCTTCTAATAGGTCATTCTCTACTGTGCTCAAGTAATTCTAATCCCATGTGTTGAGTCACTTCCTTACTTGAGCCACCTGTTTTGCCAGTAATATTTATTTTAATTGTATAATTCAGTTATGTATTATGTTAAAAGTTAAATACAGCTGCAAAAAGAGTTCTTTCCATGAAAAATAAGTTGAATATTTTGAAAAAAAAAAAAAACAAACCTCAAAACAAATAGTTAAAATATTTCCTTCAAATTTGATATGGGTGGTTCAACGACTAGAAAATTTTATGAACACCTAGAAAGAAATTTGAATCTTAGCTGTAGATCACTCAGATAAAAGAAATTGAAACAGAAATCACAGATTATTATGGACATGGCTTATGCAGATAGTTAAAGTGAGCTCCACACATACAAAAGGCCTTGGAGGCACTCTAAACTTTGAGGAATTCGTGAGCATTTATGTTTTAACGTTAGACACAATGTTTATTGCACACATTTTTTTGATTTAAGATGTTCCTCTAGTGATTGCTTCAACTGATTAGCAGACCTCCAATACAAACCATGTTAGATAAACGAGTTATAGGATGTATATTATCTCAACATTTGAATTCAATTTTAAAAACATATTGATTGATAACACATGTTCAGTTTATGATTTAAAGTGCTGTACAGTCTTTATTTTTAATAAGTTTATACAAATATATTTATTTCCAATCAATGGAAGTTTCAGTAGTAAATGTCAAAATATTGAGGAAAAATTATGAGATTGAAAAATGTACTTGGCATATATTTAACTATATTTATTATTTTTACCCCTGATTTTATTGATTGAAGTATTTTATATACATTTATATAATTTACCTCTGTAATAATTACAAAAATAGATGGTTTGGGGGGAAGAATAAGAACAGAAAATTTAGAATCTATACTTTTGCTGATTTTATTTTTTATTTTTATTTTACTTTGAAATAATTTTAGATTTATCATTGCAAAGATAGTCCAGAGAGTTTCCATATCCCTTTCACTTGGCTTCACCCAATGTTTAAAACTTGCATAATTATGACACGGATATTAACACTAATAATTCACATTGTTAAAATCCTATTAATTAAACTACATGCTTTATTTATATTTCATCAGTTTTTCCACTAATGCTCCCTTCCTTTAGTCCAAGGATCCAACCCAGGACATATTGCATTTAGTGTTCAAGTCTTTTTAGTGTTCTGGTATCTGTGACAGTTTTTTGCCTTTTCCATGTGAAGATTGAATTTATAGTTTTTGGAAAAAACTCTCTAGAGGTAAAGTGTACTCTTCATCACATCATCTCAGGAGGTGCAGGGTATCAACATGATGTCCACTTCAATCACTTGGTTAATGACACCTCCAGATTCTTGGACTATAACGTTACTATTCTGTCTTTTACTACTGTTTTTGTGAAAATGAGTCACTAAGTGCAGTTACTCTCCAGGAAATTGGAATTTTGCTCCCTCCACCTGTTGGAAGAAGTACCAAAGGATCTGTGGGCATATGTTAAAATTGCCACAAAAATTAAGAAGCATTAAAAAAAAAGATACTTCTATATTAGGGAGCTCTGCTCTTTATTAGAGTGTTGTATCCATTAATTTTAACATAAATCAATGGAATCTGCCTGCAATATTTTTTTCTATGGTATTCTAATGGTGATTCTTTATGTTCCTCATCTTTCTCCATTTGTATTTTATAATTTTTTGTAAGGAAAAGTTATCTCTTCTACTACCCTTATTTATTCAGTCACTCATTTATATCCTTGTAGCCTCATGGATATTCTATTTTATCATCAGGTTAATCCAATCTATGTTATTTATTTTGTTGTTAAAACTACTCTCGCTTGTTCCATTATGATCTCTTTTAGATTGTCTCATGCGTCTTTCATTATTTTATTGTCCTTTTAAAATTTTCTTTTTTTCTTTCTTTCTTTTAAAGCACTTCCTGACACTAAAAGATGGCCCAGATTCATTCTATGGTATCCCTTGCTTCATTATACCTAAATCCAGCCATTTCTCCAGGGAGTTCTAGTTCTTTTTCCTGGAAAACAGAACTAAGAAACTCAAATGATGAGTTCAAACTAATATCTTATATTCTGATGTAGTGCTGATCAATTTATTATAACATTCCCTCATCATTTGTAGCTTCTTTCTTTGACAGTGATAATCTGGTTCTTATTATCTTCAATGTATTTACTCATTCTTTTAACCCTACTGTAATAGTGTCAGACTTGCTGCCTTATGAACAAGTGAGAATTAGATGTAGCAACTACAGTAGTCTTTGTGTAGAGTTTCTTTTGTCTTTAATCATATAGCACCAAATCAAGCATTGTTTTCTAGTGTTGTCCAGGAGGTTCTTCCTCTCATCTTTGTCAGTGAGGTTATGTTACACTTGTACAATACTACTAGATAAGTGCATCACAGTTCATATCCCATCCTGTATTCCTCAGACTCTCTGGTTGATTTTATATTTTAATTTGCATACAGTGAAGTATACGTTATTGTGTACCATTCTATGGATTTGGGCAAATGTGTAGAGCCATGCATACATCACCACAGCATTTCACAGAACAGTTCCATTGGCCTAAAATTTTATTATGTATCATCTTTGTTTTTGTTTTTGCTTTATTTAAGGATTTAATTAATTAATTTGTTTACAAGAGAGAGAGGGAGAGAGTGAGAAGGCACAATCCAGGAGAGTGGCAGGCAGAGGGAGAAGCAGGCAGAGAGAGAAACAGGCTCCCCATTGAGCAAGGAGCCCAATGTGGGACTCAATTCCAGAAAACTGGGATCATAACATAAGCCAAAGGCAGACACTTAACTGAGTGAGCCATCAAGGAGCCACTATGTGTCATCATTTACAAAACATTTCTCCCCTTCTCAAATGCCTAACAACTAGTGATCTTTTTTACTGTTTCTATAGCTGTTTCTTTTATAGAATGCCATATAAATAGAATTTTTAAATATATGGCTTTGGGAATCTGGCTTCCTTTACTTACCAGAAAGTATTTCAAGAATGGTCAATTTCATTGTCAGAATCAATATTGTTGAATATATTCCATTCCGTTTTATGGATATACTCATTTGCCTATCTACACACCTATTCAAGAATATCTGGTCTGCTTCCAGTTTTCAGTGAATGAGAATAAAGCTGTATAAATATTCACATAGGTCTTTTTAAACAGATATATTTAGATGCAATGCACACATTAAAAATTTACTCACAGTTTACAATTTAACAGTTTTTAATATAGTCAGAGTTGTTCAATAGTCACCACAATCAATTTTAGAACATTCTGGTCATTGCAAAAAGATCTATACTTATTAGCAGTCACTCCCAATTTACTTTCAATGCCTTGTCCTAGGCAAACACTAAGCTACTTCTTTCTCTCTATCTTTGTCAATTTTGGATAATTTCCAGTCTTTTAGTTGGCTTCTTTCACTTAGCATAATATTTTTAAAGATCATCCATATTGTAGCATATATCAGTACTTCATTCACTCATTGTTACGTACTGTCCATTTTATGATTATAACACATTTTACTTATCCATTCAATTAATGGACATTATGTTGTTTCTATTTTTTTGCCTATTTTGGAAAATATTGTAATAAATTTCCATGTAAAGAATATTTTGTACAGACATAAGTTCTTATTTGAGTATAAACTTAGGAGTTGAGTGCTGGGTCACATGTGAACTTTATGTTTAATATTTTAAAAATAAACTGTTGAAATGTTTCCAGTGTAGCTGCACTATTTTACATTCTCATCAGCAGTATATGAATTATATTGGAAAATTTGTTATTGTTAATGTATCAGGTATTCTTTTTTCTCCATTTTACTTTATTTCATTTCTTTTCAGTGTTCCAGCATTCATTGTTTATGCACCACATCCATTGCTCCATGCAATACATGCCCTCCATAATACCCACCACCAGGCTCACCCAACCCCTCCAACCCCCTCCCCTCCAAAACCTTCAGTTTGTTTCTCAGAGTCCACAGTCTCTCATGTTTTCTCTCCCCTTCCAATTTCAGGTATCCTTAATTTAATATAAGAGTTCTACACAATCCCAGTCAAAAACCTAGCAAGTTTTTGTAGATATTGACAGTCAAATAATAAAACATATATAGAAGTAAAATAGTTTCCTTCAGGGAGGTGAGGAAAGATGGCAGAAGTATAGGGGACCCTATTTCAACCAGTTCCCTGAATGGAGCTGGATATCTATCCAGACTCTAAAATCAGTCTGAGATGTAAGAATATATATCTGGATCTCTACAAATCGAATATCTCTGGCAACTGGTTTCAAGGTGTGAAGCAGGGAACTGTGATTCTGTGGGGATATATTGGAAGATGAATGGAAGAGGAAGGATTCTCCAGGGTCCTGCTCTATCAGAGCACAAAAGCCTCCTGAACTGGGGACTGAGCACAGGCTCACTTGTAGCTGAAGGGAAAGGACTTTAGGGCAGCCCCCTAGCTTGAAACCTGGAGCTTTAGCGGTATTCACGTGAACTGGGGGTGGCCTGTGGTTTTAGAAGCACAAAAGGCAGAGATGTACCCATCCCTGGGAGTAAGGGATAGGAAAGCTGCTGTGGGGTGTACAGCCCAGCAGGCTGTGGTTTTATTTATTTATTTATTTATTTATTTATTTATTTATTTATAAAGATTTTATTTATTTCATTTATTTTATTTAATTTTATTTATTTACTGATCAGACAGAGATCACAAGTAGGCAGTGAGACAGGCAGAGGGAAAGAGGGAAGCAGGCTCCTGCTGAGCAAAGAGCCTGATACAGGGCCTGATCCCAGAACTCTGGGATCATGATCTGAGCTGAAGGCAGAGGCTTTAACCCACTGAGCCACCCAGGTGCCCCAAGGCTATGGTTTTTACCAGCAAGACAGAAACAGAGACAGGGTGACCCAGAGAACTCATTGAAGAGCAAACTGCGATATTGACATTCTGAGACAGAGGTTTGCAATGGTCACTTCTGCTCTGACTCTTGGAGGAGATGCAGAAAGCCACCAGGGAAAGCCACCAGAGAAAAAAAGTGCCAAAAAACTATTTCTCACTGAACCCATCAACTCCCAGGGGGAAGGGTAACTCTGCCCAAACAGAGTTGCCTGATTAACACTGTGGCAGGCTCTTCCCCCAGAAGACAGGCTGGAAGAACAACAGGCCATGAACACTAAAGTCCCCATAAAAGAGGTGCATTTTGCTTAGGGTGTGATCAATAATTTGGACTCTGTACATTCCCTCAACCACCCCTCAACAGAATGACTAAGATGAGGAACTCTCAACAAAGGAAAGATTCAGAGACTGTGGCTACTGCAACAGAACTAATGGATACAGATAGATATAACCAAGACATCAGAAACTGACTTCAGAGTAACAATTATTAAGGAGATATCTAGGCTTGAGAAAAATATTAATGGCAATATAGAATCTCGGCCTAAATAAGATCTAATCAGGTCAAACATAAAAGTGCAATAAATGAAATGCAATCTAAACTGGATATTCTAACTGCCAGGTAAATGCAGCAGAAGAACAAATTAGTGAGAAAGAGGATAAAATGATAAGAAAGAAGGAAATTGAGGAGGCATGGGAAAAACAAATTAAATCCAAGGAATCAAACTAAGAGATATTAGGGACTCAATGAAATATTACAATAACAGAATTATTGGTCCCTGAGGGGGTGGAGAGAGAGAGTTCTAGAAGACGTATTTGAGTAAATCATAGTTGAGAACTTCCCTAATTTGGGGAAGGAAACAAGCATTCATGTCCAATTGATGAAGAAAAAATATATGACAAAATACAGCATCCTTTCCTGATTAAAACTCTTCAGAGTGTATGGATAGAGGGAACATTCCTCAATTTCATTAAAAAAAAAAATCTATCAAAGACCACAGCAAATATCATTCTCAATGGAGAAAAGCTAAGAACCTTTCCCTTAATATCAGGAACACAATGAGGTTGCCCTCTCTTGCCACTATTGTTCAACATAGTACTGGAAGTCCTAGCAATAGCAATCAGACAACAAAAATAAATAACACATATTACATATTGGCAAAGAAAAAGCCAAACTCTGCTCATAGACGACATGATACTTTATGTGGAAAACCCAAAAGACTTTACCCCCAAATTATTAGAACTCATACAGCAATTCAGTAATGCGGCAGGATACAAAATCCATGCACAGAAATCAGTTGTTTTCCTATAGAGTAACAAGGTAACTGTAGAAAGAGAAAACAGGGAATCGATTCCATTTACAATAGCACCAAAAACCTTAAGATACCTTGGACTAAAACTAACCAAAGAGGTCAAAGATCTGTAACCTAGAAACTACAGAACACTTATGAAGGAAATTAAAGAAGACACAAAAGGATGGAGAAACATCCCACACTTATGGATCAAAAGAATAAACATTGTAAAAAAAAAAAATGTGCTACCCTGAGAAGTCTATATTTTTAACACTATCCTGCTCAAAATACCAACAGCATTTTTTTTTAAGTGCTGGAACAAACAATCCTAAAATCTGTATGGAACCAGAAAAGCCCTGAATTGCAAAGGAAATGTTGAAAAAGAAAAACAAAGCTGGGGGCATCACATTGCCTGATTTCAAGCTATATTACAAAGTTGTGATCACCAAGACAGCATTGTACTGGCACAAAAACAGACACATAGATCAGTGGAACAGAATAGAGAGCCCAAATATGGACCCTCACTGTGGTTTACTAATCTTCAACAAAGAAAATATACAATGGAAAAAAAGACAGTCTCTTCAATAAGTGGTGCTGGGAAAATTGGATAGCTATAGACAAAAGAATGAAATTCGACTATCCTCTTACATCATACACAAATATAAACTAAATGGATGAAAGACCTCAATGTGAGACAGGAATCCATCAAAATTCTATGTTTATAGGCAGTAAACTTTTTGATATCGACCATAACAACTTCTTTCAAGACACGTCTCCAAAGGTAAGGGAAACAAAAGCAAAAATGAGCTTTTGGGACATCATCAGGATAAAAACTTCACAGCAAAGGAAATGGTCAACTGTAGAAAGAGCCAAGATGCCCTTCGGGGATAAAGAAGATATATACAATGGATTATTACTCAGCCACCAGAAAGGATGACTACACAACTTTTGCATAAACATGGATGAACCTGGAGAAGATTGTGCTAAGTGCAATAAGTCAGAGAAAGACAATTATCATAGGGTTTCACTTATTTGTGGAACATAAGGAATAGCATGGAGGACATTAAGAGAAGGAATGGAAAATGAACCGGGGGGAGTCAGAGGAGGAGATGAACCATGAGAGATGATAGACTATGGGAATTAAACTGAGGGCTTTAGAGGGGAGGGGGATGGGGGAATGGGTGAGCCCAGTGATGGGTATTAAGGACAGCACATATTGCATGGAGCATTGGTATTATACACAAACAATGAATCATGGAACACTACATCAAAAACTAATGATGTACTATATGGTGACTAATGTAACAAAATTAAAAATTATGGAAAAAAAGAAATATAGCTAGGCTAGAATTGCAAAAACAATATTGAAAAAAGAAGAACTTTGGAGAACATACCCTGCATGATTTTAAGGCTAATTGCAAAGCTACAATAATCAAGAAAGTACGGTATTGCAAAAGGAGAGACACATAGATCAGTGACACAGAATAGAGCCAAGTAATAGATCCACATGAATACAGCCAACTGATTTTTAACAAATGTGTCCTGATAATTCAGTGGAGAGTTGTCATTTCAACAAATGCTGATGAAAAAATTGTGTGTTCATATGCGAAAATAGTAAAAAGGGAATATCAACCCATACCTTACCTCTTTTCTTAAATTCAGGTGTAATTCCTTCTTTTTTATTTTTAATTTAAATTTTAGTGAACATAGAATGCAATATTGGTTTCTGGAGTAGAATTCAGTGATTCATCACTTTCATTTACATTTTCTTTTCCCCCTTCCCATATGTTCATTTGTTTTGTCTTAAATTCCACATATAGGGGCGCCTGGGTGGCTCAGTGGGTTAAAGCCTCTGCCTTCAGCCCAGGTCATGATCCCAAGGTCCTGGGATCAAGCCCCACATTGGGCTCTCTGCTCAGTGGGGAGCCTGCTTCCCTTCCTCTCTCTCTGCCTGCCTCTCTGCCTACTAGTGATCTCTGTCTGTCAAATTAAAAAAAAAAAAAATTCCACATATAGATGAGATAGCACAGTACTTTTCTTTCTCTGACTGACTTATTTCACTTAGTATAATATACTCTAGCTCCATCTACATTGTTGTAAATGGCAAGATTCCATTTTTTATGGGTGACATTTTATTATATATAGTTATATATTATATATTAATGTATTATATATTATCATGTACCCCATATTATATATCTCATTTCATTAAATATTATATATTTCATCATATATGTTTATTTTATATATATTATCACATCTTCTTTATACATTCATCAGCAGATGGACATTTGGGCTATGTATCTGGGTATTTCTTTTTATTGCTGAGTAGTGTTACATTGTATGGATACAGAATATTCTGTTTAACTATTCATTACTACTATGAGTTTTCAGTATATAAACCTAGGATTTTGTTTGCTAAATATATTCTTAGTATTTGATAGTTTCATAAATAAAATTGATTTCTTAATTTTTTCCAGATTATTATTGGTAACATATAGAGACAAAATTTATTTTTTCTATTCTGTAACTGAATTTTTAAATATATACATTATATCTTATTACCTCTCTAATATATTAATTATAATACTTTTATCTTGGATTCCTTAAAATTTCTACATAGAAGATCATGTCTTTGGTAAATCAAATTAGTTTTACTTCTTTTTAACTCTTGATACCATTTTTTTATCCTATTGCATTTTCTAGAACTTCTGATGCATTATTGAACAGAAATGGTAAATGCAGACATCCTTAGATTGTTCCACATATTAGAGATAAAGCATTTAGTGTTTTGTAAGTAATTGTGAATCTAGTCCTATGTTTCTATACATGTTCTTTCTCAGACTGTGAAAGTTTCTATTCCTAAGATAGCGGAACTTTTAGTATCAACTGAATTAAGTCCTCAACTATGGAATTGCTTCTACAAGCATCATTTTGAAACTATTTAAAATGCATGTATCACTTATTTTTTGCTTATGAGATGGATTACTCCAATCTGCTGCATTTTTCAAGTTCTTAAATATGGCTATATAATTATACGCTTCTTCTTTTTTTGTTAATTTAAAAAAAATCACAAACTTACAAAATATGTGAGGTATAGTACAAAGATAGAGGATTTTGTTTGTTTGTTTGTTTTAATAAACCAAATTAAATAAAATTGTCACTTCGATGCCCCATGATCCCAAAATATTTTAGTGTGTATTTTCTTTTTTTTCTTTTTTCTTTTTTTTTATTTTTTATTTTTTATAAACATATATTTTTATCCCCAGGGTACAGGTCTGTGAATCACCAGGTTTACACACTTCACAGCACTCACCAAAGCACATACCCTCCCCAATGTCCATAATCCCACCCCCTTCTCCCAAACCCGTTCCCCCCAGCAACCCTCAGTTTGTTTTGTGAGATTAAGAGTCACTTATGGTTTGTCTCCCTCCCAATCCCATCTAGTTTCATTTATTCTTCTCCTACCCACTTAAGCCCCCATGTTGCATCACCACTTCCTCATGTCAGTGAGATCATATGATAGTTGTCTTTCTCTGCTTGATTTATTTCAGAACTAGAGCGTATCATGCTTAGCGAAATTAGTGTGTATTTTCTATAAAGAAGTGTGTTTTATTAGTATAGTCTTTGACATCAGAAAATTAGAAAATTAACACAATATATGATCACCTAATCCTCAGGCACGATTCAAGTTGTTTCAGTTTCCACAATAATGTGTTTTAGCAAAAGATCTAATTCAGTCACCCTTCGCGTAAAGCTCTCATGTCTCATTCCCATGCTTTGTCCTGAAAAGCTTCTTTCTTTCTTTGACTTTCATGGTAGTGACACTTTTGAAAAGTATATGTCAATTATTTTATAAATTGTCCTTCAACTCATGTGGTTTTGATGTTTCTTCTGCACAAATATCACTGAATGATTTTCTTCATGAAACTTTTTATGGATTACAACATATTTTAGAAATCACTTGCATTTGGACAAAAAGATTTCCCAGAGTGTTAGAAGTTATCATGATGCCTTAATTGTAATCACTGTTTCTTTGTTGTTGTTGTTATCATTAACTAGGTTTCCATTTTTTTCATCAATAAAGATAAAAATCTCTGACTCAACTATTAATTATATTTTTTGTTTCATTTCATGGATATACTTGTATATTAACAAGTATCAGGTTAAAAACTATATTTTGAATAATAATTGAATAAAAATCGATCATATAACATACATAGTTTTTTTGTTATAGAAATTTTTCAATTTTTTTTGTTGTTACATGCTTTCACAGAAAACCTTTATTTCTGGAAGTGGCTCATAGTCTTGATGTTATCTCTGCTGGAGCTATTTTTAATGAAGTGTCAAATGTACATTTTAGCTTTCAATAGATTCATCTTAGAAAGTGTGGGAATGCTGAGCAACAGCCCCAGAAAGAATTTCTGAATAGTTGTTGTTCTGTAACCAACAGCAGGAATATTCTTAGACACAAATTATGCAAAAAAGAACCCCATTGCTATTGTTTAGACTCACAAAAAGTCATTTTGTTCATTTGGCATTTTATCGGCATGATTTTATGTAATAAATATGTTAGTAAAAAATAACACCATGTAAACGAAGTTTTGCAGAGTTTATTTTACCCATGTAAAAGGGAAATTTAAAAAAATTCAAACTATAAATTTACAAATCAGAATTTATAAAATGATTAGGAACAGTCTCTGATTTTAGGAGGTAGATATTCTTAATTAATTCAGGAAACAAAATTTCCTTTAAGTTCAAAGTTACTTTGTTTATATAAAAATATATATATATACACATACTTATATGTGTATTTATGTATATAATATGGAACAGAGGCATATATATATATATATATACACACATATACATATTTATTCAATAAAGTTATATTCAGGCATTAATTTATATATTCATGGTACCTTAGTGTGAACACATGTGTTCACTCACATGTGCTAGCCCACATGCATATGCAATTGAATGTTGAACTGAGAAAATATAATTATTTAAATCAACATCTTACATCTACCCAATTAACATAATACATTATAAGCTACTATTTCATTTTTTTTTAAACAGGCAGTTGTGCCTGAAATTATGTTAAATGTCCACAAGGATACAAAGTTCAAGCTATTTCAATGAACTGTTCTTTCTACAAAATGTCAAACATTTAGATTTATTTTACCAAGGTGTGGCCAGATAGTAACAGTATTAAAGATATCAAAAAATTGTTAATCTAAACTCACCCTAATGTAAAAACTTAGCCTTTTTTTTTTCTCCCATTCATTAGGTGGAGAGATAGAGTGCCTATAAAAATAATCTATTCACATTTAGCATATTTGTTTTTGTGAGAAAATCTGTGCTCCATTTGTTCGGTGTTTTGGTTTTCTCCATCTGGTAGGCTTCAGTTCTTTCAGATTTCTGGAAAAGTATTTTCCTTGTAGGCAACCTAATGGCATATTAGTTGCCTCACATTACTGAAAATAGCTTGCTTGCTGAAAGGATTTAGCTAACACACTTGAATTCATCTCCTATCACATCTATAATCCTTTGGCACTTATCCTTTCTGTTACCATTTTAGTAGTCAGCACTCTTTGGCCAATTATTGCTTTAAAAAAAAATTTTTTTTTTTGCTCTCTTCAACTCGACTGAAATATTCTTTAAGGCAGACTATACCTGTCAACCCTTTATATTCAGAAGGCTCAGCAAGGTTAAAGATGGGTGACATTGCCAGTGTCCCTTTCTCAGGGGCAGCCACTAACCTCCACAGTGTTAGAAACAATACATGTGCAAACACAACAAAAATACACCACAAGAGAGGCAACTTCAAAATCTTAACTTCTTATATGATTATATAAATGAGCTTCCTCAGATTTTCTCAGCTCCAACTCTGTCCCAGACATGTGACTGTTTGGCCATCTCAACCACTGCTCTGGACCCCTTGTTCTCAGCACTGTTTTTCCAGAGGCCAATATCAGGGAGTCCATGTATCTTCTGCTTCCATCATTTTGGTGTAGCGGTGTCTGCCCAGTAACCACCAAACAGGTCAGTTGAGTCAAACTGAAAATTCCATAACTATCCATGTGGCAAATTTTGACTAATGGAAAATAAGAAACAGGGAGTTGGGTTACTGGAATATAAATTCTCTAGCCTCCCACAGTGACCTTGCAGTTTGTGCTGAAGTTGTGGCTACTCTGGCAATGAGTCACCTTCTCGGCTTCAGTATTTTCTTCACTCACACAAACCTCGAAAAATTGTACCACCTGGTAAAGCATTAGTGCTTATACCTTTTTTTAAGACTCTGTTTCTTAGGAAAGGTAAAATAAGTTGTAAGGGCTTTCTATATGCTTTTTAAAATTGTATTATAAGCTCAGACTCTGCAGATATGAATGATCTACCACTTTGACTAGATGTTTAATTATTAATGTACATGAACATTGTAGCATACTAATCTTCATTCGGTATAGTCACTCAAATAAGCAAATAATAATTGACTCATTATTCAATTATCATTTTTTATGATTGAAGATATAACCCAATTATAAAAAAAGAAAGGTAATGTATGATTCATCAGGCACACATAGATATGTCTTGTGGTAACAACAGGATTCCTTGGCTCTTGATTCACAAAACCATGATGGCTGTCATTGGAAAAAATTATAATCATGATTTGATTCCACTCGCTTTTGAAAGTTTGTGGTTTGTGACTCTAGGTTTCTTCCTTCTATATTTGAGATGTGAAAGATGGTAACATTATTTATATTGTAGAAGTTAGTTTTTCTTATAATCCTAGGAGGTAATTTCAGCAAAGAAAAGAGGTAGAATAGCTAATTGTTCTCACTTGGTCATTTTGTACTAGCATGTCCTTCACTCAGGCCCTTCAATGTGGGAAAAAAAAAAGTATGTGAAGTAAATGGAAACAGTCTAAGTTTTCTCAGTTTTTGCACTAAGTGACATTTTAGGTTATATAATCCTCTGTGTGGGGGACTGCCCTGTGCAATGTAGGATATAGGTCAGCAATCTCTACCCAGTAGAGGCCCATCACATCATTCTGTGACCACAAAATATGTTTTCAAATGCTGTCAGATGTTCCCAGGAGTGGGGGGCAAATCTGAACTGAATGACAAGCTCAGAATCAGCCATATTATGTGGTGCAGGGCTATGGGACAATCTGTCATTAAAGGGAGTTTGTGGCCCCTGCTCCCCTCAATTTTATGTACTTAGCACTTCAACTTCCACTGGGATTATAGTTGCCTAAAACCCCCTGAACTCTGGTCCTAGAATAGTATCTGCTGGAGCAGTAAAAGCTATGCGTTCTGGATTCCATGGGACTTAAACTTGTTCTGGCAACTCCACTAACTATTTTACCATGCTATGGACAGAATTATGCCCCTGCCCCCCCACACACACCCTACCAACGATTCATGTGTTGAAGCCCTAGCTGCCAGTATGTCTGTATTTGAAGAAAGGATCTTTAAAAAGTAATTACAGTTAAATAAGATTATAAGGGTAAGCCTTAATCCAATATTATTTGTATTTTCTTAAAGATTTATTTATTTATTTATGAGAGAGAGAGCATGCACTTGAGGGAAGGAAGAAGGGAAGGAGGGGGAAAGATAGAGGGAGTAAGAATCTTAAGCAGACTTTCTGTTGAATGTGGAGGCCCACTCTGGACTTGACCTCATGACCCTGAGACCATGACCTGAACCCAAACCACAAGTTGGACACTTATCCAACTGCACCACTCAGTATCTTTATGCAAGAGGAATATCTTTATGCAAGAGGAATACAGATCAGAGCTCAAGCTCTGTCCCTCCTCTCTCTCCCTCCCTCTCCCATTCCCATGTGAGGACTCAAAGTGGTTTCCATTCAGAAGCCTGAAAGGGAGCTTTCACCAGAAATTCATCATGTTGGCACCTTGATCTCAGACTTCTAGCCTCAGAATAACTTTTTGTTTTCTAAACCACCCACTCTATGGAATTTTGTTATGATAGCCCAAGCTGATTAAGACGATGACTTTGGACAAATTACTTATCTCTCTAGTTTCAGTGTCTTCCCCAGTAAAATGGAGTAACATCCTGAACCATATTTGAGTTTGCTAACTAAATGTGTACGCTGTGTTGTACACACATAGCTGTCCTCATGGGTAAGTCCACAACAACATCTGCTTCTGTAAATCAGCTTGTCAGTGGACTAACCCACATTCCTGAGGTCCCAGAATGTCTCATGCAAGTGCTTAATTTGTATAACTAGGTTTGAAATGTAAGGCACAAGAATGTGTGCTTTGACCATTAGAACAGTGTTCTGCTAGTCTGCTTCTCAGATTCATAATAATGTTTTTTGAAATGCATAAAGCCTAATACAGATGGGAAGGAAACCAAGCTTTAGTTATTATTATATTTTAATAAAGTTAATGTGTTCATATCCTTGCTTCTTTATTAACTCATTAAATAACAAGATCTCATTGAGCGTCTAATTTACTCCTGCAATTACCCCAGAATAATTCAAGATACTTGCAACGTGCTTTGGAAATATCTGTGATTGTGGCTGGTGGAAATTAACAGAGATTGTTAACACTGTGGTGGGTTGTCAACATTCATAATTGAAGCAAATGTGAACTTTACCTAGATGTTAGTGAAAAAGAAAAAAAACCCATTTTTAAAATACAAACCACCCTAGAACTTTAAATTTGTTGTGAATTCTGCCCATTCATTCTTAGCGCCCCAGGGTATGATCTGTTGCCCTAACACAATTTGATGTTGCTTCACAGAGCACTTCGGTAGAAGGCATAGGCTTTGAATGGAGAGTCACCTCTCTGCTCCCAGATCACTTAGACATACATCTGTTCTTGAACACTTCAGTCAGGCTTATTCAGTCCTTACAGTTGAGATGCAAATTTCATTTATTCCCTTTTCAACTTTTAAATAGTTAAATAAAACTAATGCAAATGAAGGTTTTCAGCTGCAGATCCACTTGTTCTCTCTTTAGCTGGCTCTCCTGATAGGAAGATTTCTGCTCTTTGTGGAGTGAGTCGATTTGCTTGGGTTGATTGATATCTCTACAGACACACTTCCTTTTAAGTATCGCCTGCCCTATAGCCAGTACTTAAAAGCTGGAAATGAAGTCCAGCAGGAGTTATCCCAGCTTGTTTCTAGCAAAACCATACTAGGAGATAGAATATCAAAAGTGAAAATGGGAACAAAGGAGAAGGAGGAAAAAGGTGTGGGATCACAGCCTTTTATCTATTGATGGGAAAGGCCATTGTGTATTGGAGGTTTGACTCTAAATGTCTGAAACTGTTAACATTGAATACTTTCCAAATTCAGTCCTTAAAGTCTTACCTGTTACCTCTGGGACTGTGTTCTTATTAGTCAT
This sequence comes from Mustela nigripes, assembly GCF_022355385.1. NCBI lineage: Eukaryota > Metazoa > Chordata > Mammalia > Carnivora > Mustelidae > Mustela > Mustela nigripes. The sequence goes on from NC_081560.1 coordinate 131,873,155, forward strand.
CCCTCCGCTTGGCACTGAATTAATAGTTCCCAGAAGTCTGAGCTGAGATTTAAAGTACTTAATCTTTGTTTTGCCCTCAAACCTGTGTGAATTCAGAAAAGTATGGAAAACTTAAGGTTTTAGGGCCTCTGATGCTGCTACATGCAGAACATGGGGGGTGGAAAGAAGTGAGTCTTGGATTTCCTGGAGCTCTGAGACTCAAGTTAAATTACCAACAGACCTGACTGCCTCCTGAGAACAAAAGCAACACTTAAGACCCCCAAAATGGAAGGAAAAGCATTGAGGGTGTTAGACACCAAAATGAGAAAGGTCTGAATCAAGATGGCAAACATGCACATGAGGTAGATAAGTATGTTTTAAAAGCCATTAAGTTTTAGGCTTGAGTGAAAACGTGTGTTCTCCAGACACAGAGAAGATACCTGATTACAGATCAGGTTAGATCTCTGTCTAGTTTTCCTTCTTACAAGAAATTATCATGTTTCCTTTATTATAGTACCCATCCTTAGGTTTTCCTGTCTTAAATCATCCAGGAAAGTACCTATGTCATACTCATTTTTGCCTCCCTAACCTTACACTTCATCTGGCATATCGTAGGAGTTTAGATACATATTTGTTGAATAAAACTGACAAACTGTGTTTTGATCTCCTATTAATATAAATGCACCATACTAGATGCTGCAAATTACTAATTGAAATTCTCAAAAATGCTTAATATTCCTCTGTATCATTTTGACATTCCTTTCAAAAGCATGCATGATTTAATAAGTCTGAACAACACTATATCATAAGAATACACTAAGAAAATCATGGAAAAAGAAAAGAAAATGCATTGTCCCAATATTCCTGTAAAATGTGGCATCATATTCATTGCTTAGGGTATAGTTTGTGGGTTTTGAAATGTTCATAATACAAGCAATAACAGACAAGTTTCTTCAAGACAAAAGTCACCTTATTTTATTAGTTGTTTCAAGAGTCATAATTCAGAATTCATGTCTATTTTCAAGGACATCAATTTTACTTAGAAAGAGCAAAGAGAGCACACAGGTTCTGAGTCCAAGATAGAAAGCTGATTTATTGCTGTAGCTTCATTGTCTGTAGACTTTCTTCTCTCCTGTATGACAGTGTGAGCATTTAATTCAAAATGAATTCCTTAATCGATAGGGATCATCTTTAAGAACTTCAGTCAAGGTAGATAGAGCAAGGTTGTCCAGTGTAATCTCAGAAGGAATATAGTGGAGGACTACCCACTTATTTTCATTTTGAACTTTGACCCCAACTTTCTTTGAGTTGGAAGCATTCATGCACTGTTCTCTATACATCTGCAGTTTTTACCTATTGTGTGCAGAAGGTGCTACATTTTGAGAAATAAATGATCTTTATTGGGTTGCACTTTTAAGGAGGCAAAAACTTAATTCAATTCAATAAGACTTTTAAGTTTCTATATACCAAATTTATCATTCTGTACATTCCATATTAAAGCAACAAATTATATTTTTTACTTCTGGGTTATATTCAACATTACAATTTATCAGTTGTTAAAGTACACAATATTTTTTATTGGCCTTGGGTACTTTTCCTTGCTAAGCATTCTTGGATTCTTTATTTCCCTACCTATGGCCCTGCTGACACCTTACTTGACACCAGTTCTTTAAATTACCTGGCTAGCCATGTAGGGTTTTCTGCTGATAAGGAATTCTAGTTGTGAATTCTGACTCCTCACGCTGTCCTCTGTGGTCTCTTTGTTAGGCCCTGTTCAGTTGCTGTGGCTGTGCACTCAGGAGGTCCCTCCTGACAGCCATATGGACAGTGCTGGTTTTTAGCTAACTCATTGTGCTAAAACAGGGCTTTATCTGGTTTATTGTGCAGCAATAAATTTACTCCATTCCTTAGCACGTTAGCTTCTGCGCAGGTACAGGGATAAATGCTTCTAGGGATTATATCCCTAGGGTATAGTAAATTTAAAAAGAAGACTGATACATTAAATACATTATCTATCTATAAAGTATATATTTGAGAGACAGATTATATTTATATATAGATATTTACATTTATGTGTTTATATCTTCTTATCAATTTCTTTTAAATTTGTGAATAAACAATTTTTTCATAAGTAAGTCATAAAGATCAGAAATGCATGAATCAAACAAAGAAGCTTTGTATGTTTTAAATATTTAAGCATATTTGTTATTCCATTAGACCTTCTATTGAAGTGAGGTTTGGTGGATATATTGAAAAGGTACATAATATGGGGAAAATAATTTCAGAATTAAAATAAATTACAGATATAGGAAACTATTGATGTGAAAGGGAAATCTTCAGGAGGGCACGTAATGCATGGAGCACTGGGTATTATATGTAAACAATGAATCTTGGAATACTACATCAAAAACTAATGATGTACTGTATGATGACTAACATAACATAATAAAAAATATGTAAAACTCAGTTTCGGGGCACCTGCATGACTCAGTGGGTTAAAGCCTCTGCCTTCGGCTCAGGTCATGATCTCAGGGTCCTGGGATTGAGCCCTGCATGGGACTTTCTGCTCAACAGGGAGCCTGCTTCCCCTTCTCTCTCTGCCTGCCTCTCTGCCTCCTTGTGATCTCTATTTGTCAAATAAATAAATAAAATCTTTTAAAAAAATGTAAAACTCAGTTTAAAAAAATGAAGTTTACATGTGCCAAAATAACAGCAATTAAGATTATTTATGTGATTAATTTTACCTACATACACATACACAAAGCTAATGTATATAATTATAGCAAACTCTCTGGAAGTGTTTGTACTCACTTGTCATCCATGGATATTGTAATTACAGAGGATTTTCGTGTCAACTAAGCATATCTGCATTTTTAAAACTTTTATAAAGCACATACACTATTTTAAAAAATTAAAAGCAAAAGCTATAAAAGTGCTGATTTCACTAAGTAATCTTAAGGTATTTGTATCAAAAGATCTAGAATGTCTTCAAAAAACTACTTCCTAAAAAGTAAATTTAGTTAGGCTTATGGTAACTAAAATATTCCTTAAAACCACACAGTAGAACACACTGAATATTTTTTCCTAACCTCCATTCACTGGGTTTTCTGGACAAGACAAGAAGGAACTAAGGTGTAGTAACACTTATTGTCAAGCCAGGGATCAAATATTCAGTATAATGATCTAATAAAAATAGGGTAGAGAACAGACCTTAGACCTGAAGCCCAAAAAGAGCTTTCTCCATCATCACCCTTGAACTGATGATAGTTGTTTGTACAAATCTGACTTACCCACTGAATCCCCAATGGAAAAGACCATAGTTCTGGTAGCAAGCATATTCAAAATACAGGATATTCAAGATACATTGTCCAGTGAATTAACCACTTTTACTTCAGTGAGAAATAATACCTGGAAAGAAAATTAAAAAAAAAAGAATATCTCTAGTATTTGTTCCAAGAATATCTTGGAGATGTAAAATACTTGCATGTTACAGGTTATGAAAAAGCCCTCATAGATAAACCAACCAAAACCAAATAGGACTCCATTTGCCTGTGGAACATCTAATATTTTTTTTTGTATTACATATTAACTTCTGTATAGGAGAGACATTTAGTGAAATTAAGTTTTAAAAACATTAAAAAAAAAAAAACTTCAATGAAACCCCTACTTTGCAATAAAGAGTAATCACTCTCTTCAGTTTATGCTATCCATAAGGTTAGATGCAAATTTTAGGGGGTAAATGTTATTGAAAACATTTTAATTGTTTTCAAAATAGACCAAGAATTCGCTGCATTTTTGTGAAAGTGTTACTCTTATGCTCACCCATGAGTATCTCTTGAATTCTTAACACAAGCTTATCACATTAACTTCTTATCCTCTGGGAGGAAAAAAAAAGGGGGGGGGGTGTATAACAACAATATCCTTGTTAAGAAGTTCTAGAGACAGGGTGTGGATATATATAGAGAAGCACACAAATACAATCCCTTCTGCCAACTGTGAAATCTAAATACTATTGAAAATACTTTAGACTTTTGTCAACAGAAGCTTTCTATTGATGATTTATTTAATTAGAAAACAAAAACAACAGAACATGTAAGCGGCAATTGGTTTTCTCTATTGCTAAGGTGATACATCAGCAAGGTACTGCATTAATAGTACAATTCTTGAACGTTCTCTTCAGATTTTATTTTGCTTAAAGAACCAGGCAGAAACTATTCTATGCCTAGTTGTAACAGGTTATTTGAAAATGGAGAGATTCTAAGGTCCTCAGTGTCTGACCTGTCCGTCTCTGACCTGTCAGTGTACCTGAAAACCATGGTTTTCCTGTTTTGTTTGAAACATTATCTCTAGAAAGCTGCTATTAAAATAATATATAACCTTGTATTGAGTTGAGGTTATCCATTATATGTGATTAGGGTTTTTGTAAGCATGAATATATCAGTGGTACTCAATCCTTAGTGTACATTAGAATTAGCTATGGAACTTAAAAAAATAATGTTGCACCCCATGCTGGAACAACTGAATCTGAATCTTTGGGTTTGAACCCAAGGATTTCTTTAAAAAGTGAGTCAGGTGATTTTGAGTCACACTTAAGGTTGCGAACCGCTGAAATAAACAAATTCCCTGTGCTTCTATAATATTAGCATGGCTCTTTTCTCAAGAACAGCTACATAATTTGTGGGGCCTGCAAAATGAAAGTGCAGAGCCCCTCTTCAAAACATAGGAAAAAAATATGATTCAAGACACTAAGATATACAGTTTCTGTTCTGTCTTGTGATTTTTTTTTTTGTTTTACTGTTTAATGTTGTTCTAAGTAAAAAGAAAGAATCATTAGCATTATTTTTGTTATTTATCTATACATTTGTAATGTCTATTTAATTTTTTAAAATATTTTTACTTTTTAAAATATTTTATTTATCTATTTGACAGAGAGAAAAATCACAAGTAGGTGGAGAGACAGGCAGAGAGAAGGGGGGAAGCAGGCTTCCTGCCAAGCAGAGAGCCTGATGTGGAACTCCATCCCAGGACCCTGAGATCATGACCCGAGCTGAAGGCAGAGGCTTACCCCACTGAGCCACCCAGGCGCCCCACAATGCCTGTTTTAAATACAAATATGAGAACACACAGAACAACCAACATTGCATGATTTGTATTTTCTATCTTGTACATGTGTATGTTATACTGTCTTACCAAAACAGTGGAATCAATACCAAAAAACAGCTTAAATGTTTTTATTTCACTTCTTGATATGCTCACATTCTACAGATAGGTCCTACCTTCAGCTTATCAATAAGGGAGGGAGGAGTTTCCTTTTCTTTTATGTCATCACCTTCAGTGTAGGTGTTGAGCTAATATAGGGAAGTTCGATGAGTAAGAAAGAATATGATAGGGTTCCTGGGTCACCCTTGCTTCTTGGAGAACCAGAACATTGCCTTTTTTTGTATTCAAAACAAACTTTGGTTCGCACGGCCAAGGGTGGCATCTTAGAGCCCAGGGCCCCTGCTTCTTCAGCCACAGCTGTTAAGACCATATGCTCTGAATTTTGCTGGCCTACCATCTATTGTGGGTCCCCTGGGATTCTGTGCTCATGAGGTATCATTTATATTATATGCAAACGTGCAAGCAAGAAATGGTAGAGGCTACGCATATTGTGCGTGGCACTTCAGCTCATGCGCGCTCCACTGTCCCATCAGACTTCATTTCAAAACACGAGTTCAAAGATATAAATGGGAAAGTGTTCCAAGATGGCAACAGCACAGCGTTAGCCCAAGGATAGGGTCTTTGAAACATGAGCTCTGTACACCTGTGCATGTGGTCAATCTGAAGCAGCCCCACCCTTCCTCTCCAGAGTGGATTCCCCACAGATCAGGGGCCTGGTACAGTGAAAGGTGTGCACTGGGCTTGAGTGGAGCTGAAGTTAATGATTTTGATGAAGTGTCCAAATTCCCAGAGCCTTGGTTTTTAACAAAAAGACAATATAATTTTACAAATAGATATAGAGGACTAAATCATTTCCCAAAGAAACCCAACTTTGCTTTTATTTTGCCAACTTGCTTTTGCTAACTACCTGGACTATGGTAATTGATTGTGCCTTTGTTTAGACTGAATTTGAAGGTCCTAATACTCTCAGGTTTGAGATCTATCATCGTTTTCTGCCATGATGCCTGGATATATTTTCATTACTCTGCTCTCGTACTACTAAGAGTAAAAGCAACGCTTATGAGCAAAGAGGTACCCTGAAGATTCTATTTAGGTCTTTCGGTCTATTTAGAAACATCCCCTGTTATCAAAATTTTAAAAAAAATGCATATATCTGCATATTTATACATATATATTGTATGCATACAGACAAATGCTTATATATTCATATATGCTGATCGTGAATTTATTTTCAAAACCATTTTTCACCCTTCCTGTGGTCTGCTTTAAATCACTGGGGCTGAATTTTGCCCATTTTGTTTCCTCAGCTTTCTTGCTGGGTTCAGCTAACAGGAGAAGGTGGGCTATTCTGCATTGTATTTTTCTGCATTAAATAGTATCACCAGCAATGGATGCACCTCTCTCTTTGTGGGTAGTTCCTACTCCCATCAGGCAGATCCACGGAGCTTTCTGCTCCTCCCTAGTGGCCTGGTTCCCAGGTTCCAATAACTCTGCTTGCTCCTTCTATTCCTCTAGCTCTGAGGGAAGGGACAATGCACTACCCCTGATGACACCTCACCTTCTCTATTTTGTTCTCTCAGCTACTCCAAATATCTTTGTAATTAAACTGCCATATAAAATTCCCTGATTGAATTATCTTGTGTAGATTTTGTTTTCCTGGTCAACAGGGTTCTCCAGAGAAACAGACCTGGTAAGCATCTACCTATCTAGGGAAATTTATTATAAGGAATTTATTACATGATTATGGAGACTGAGAAGTTCCCAGTTCTGCAATTTCAGTCCCAGTCTAAAGGCAGGAGAGGACCAATCCATGTCTCTTCTCAAAGACCATCAGGCAGAGACAATGAAGTGTCTCTTGATCAGTCTTTATTTCTTTATTTTTCTCTTTAAGTCTTCAAAGGATTAGATGAGCCTTATACATCCTCATTGGGGAAGGGAGTCTACTTTACTCAGTCTACCCATTCAACTGTTACTCTTATCCAGACACACCCAGAATAATGTTTAACCAAATATCTGTGCAACCATGGTCCAGGCAAGTTAACACATAAAATTAACCAGCCTGTGACTGGGATTGAATTCCAATGCCCTCAGTCTCACCTGGCAGAAATCAAAGGGGAGAGATGCCAAGAGAGGAATACAATTGGCTGCCAAAGATAACTGTTGTTTGTACTTCATTATTAAAACCTGGAACTTAGAATTTAATACCAGTCCCTTGTCACACCAATCATCAGGGACAGCTGCAAAATGCAGCACCTTAAATAAAACACTTTCCTGTTGCTCTAGGCAATTTTTAAATTGTTTCAGTTTCTCTTTTCTTCCTCCCTCTTTCCATCAGTTCATTTGCCTTTAGTTTTTCTTGCTTTGCAAAGCAAGTTTAAGTGAGAGAACAATATTGGGGTAATTCTCATGTTCAAAAAATACTAGGTATTTCAAGGTATCTTGCTGAGACAATTTGACCACTGAGATTTGTTCTCTCTTGTTCTCATAAATTGCTAATGACACATCTATTTCTTGCTGTCACTACTCATTTGTTATTCCAATTCCAATTCCAATTCCAATTCTTTAACTCTGTCTTTTGTAACTTGTAGATTCAGGTGAAACTGAATTAGTCTCATACTAAAGATGTATTTAATAATTGGATTGGATATAATAAAATTTTACCAAATCAATCTTATTAGGATTCACAAATTTGATAGCATTGTAAAAAATATAACTGTCTTGTAATAACATGAAACTCTCCAAACTTTATTATAAGTAAAATTTGCAATCATCAGATTTAGGACATACTAACAATGTATACATACTGAATGAATTTTTACATAAAATTATAAAATAGACCTATAATAATACCAATTTCTTAAGCCATTAAACCCTTCCCCCACAAAGAAATTAAGAGAGAAGTCATGGCATTAGATAGTAACACATTCCCGTCAATCTCATCATTTTATTAACAATATCTTTATTTTAGAAATCAACCATGCACTATTTTAGATAGACCAGTAAGTCATTTGCTTTGACTCAAAAACATTCTCAAGTTCTTTTCTTATTAATCATAATAAGTTTAACTACTAGATCACAAATGAATCTATGACATATAGATATTAAAGGAATAAAGCACATGACAGTGTCTGACTTTAAGGCTTTCACTGGAAAATCCAGAATAAACTTGTTTTACTTTAGATTATCACCTAAATAAAATCCAAAGTTCCCTTTGTGGCGTGTTTATAATGTGGGTTCTCTTTGACCCACAGGATATCATTAATTTCCTATAACAAATTTGCAGCAATATTTGGAAAAACTTATGTTCTATTATTATCACCAGGAGCTTTGCATTCTCTCATTGCTGGTATGTTCATGCCAGTTGCTTATAGGACTTTCCCGAATCTGGGTCTCTTTCCTGAGCAGCCACAGACATACTTTTCTGATGAAGGAGATATGTACTTGTTCTTATAGAAACCTGAAAGATTTCAGGTTAACTTGGTTAATTTATATCTAAAACAAAACATTTTTCCCCTGGAAAGAAATAACAGAATAACATGAAAGACCAAGTGACCAAACACTTACTTCTGGCATGTTCTGCTTCCTGGGAAGAAGAGTCAGTTGGTTTCCACACTGAAGTGTCCCAGATGACACTTTTAAGACAGAAGTCAAAGAACTTTACATCAAAAGTAGTAAGTGCCCCTAGCAGTGAACAGAAGAAATAGAGACCAAAAGAAATGCTGCCTTGGGCAATTAATTCTATTAGACCATCAATTCATTCTTTTAAAGATTTATTTTATTTTATTATTATTTTATTTTATTTTATTTTATTTTATTTTATTTTTTAAAGTCCAAGCCAACTCAATTCTGAGTGCAGAGCCTGATGCAGGGCTCAATCTCAGGACCTTGAGATTACAACCTGAACCAAAACCAAAAGTCGGACACTTAACCTACTGCACCACCCTGGTGCCCTCAGTCCACTCAATTCTTAAGCATGTCCCTGTATGAAGGTCTAGGTCCTCACTCTGAATGTGAGGTTTCACAAGAAACACCATACTTCATAGTATTACTCCTTGCCCTTCAGCCAGGACTGAGATTCTCAGCTCAAAAACACGCCTATTTACATGCTATTGATCTTGTTACAAAACTATATTAAGGGTTAAAATTCCACATGATTTAGAGCTCTGGATTATAGCCTGTACAACTTGATTTCAGAGCAATTTACTTTCATGTAATTTCTTTTCTTTTCTTTTCTCAAGATTTATTTGACAGAGAGAGGGTGACCAGCTGGGGGAGTGGGAGAGGGAGAAGCAGGCTCTCCATTGAACAGGGAGCCTGATACAGGGCTTGATCCCAGGACCCTGGGATCATGACCTGAGCCAAAGGCAGATGCTTAAACAACTGAGCCACCCAGGTGTCCCCTTCCATGTAATTTTCTTAAATTTAATTAGATTAAAACTTAAATTTGTATTGTAATGTCTTTAGATTCCCACAGAAAAATAGTACAATTATTTAATAACTATTCACTATATACTAGACATGTTGATTACTTTCCATGATGTAGCTCACTGTTTTTCTTTACAGCCTTGTTAGCTCCTGATATAGGAGAAAAAATTAGAGAAACAGAAAGGTTGTGACTTACCAGAAAGGTAAATAGAATATAGACTCTATGAATAGAAGTTTTGTAATCAGAATGCCTAGATGGAAAATTAGTTCAATAACAACAACAACAAAAACAAAAACCACGTGTGCATTTGACCATGTTCATAATCTCTCTGTGCATCATTTTTCTGTTTTTTAAAATATTTATTTATTTCTTTCAGAATAAGAGAGAGAGCACACCAATGGGGCAGGGGTAAAGGGAGAGAGAGAATTCTATGCTCTTTCTGAGCATAGAACTCCACCCAGGATTTGATCCCAGGACCTTGATATGATGACCTGAGCAGAAATCAAGAGTTGGCAACTGAATTGACAGAGCCATCCAGGCTCCCCTTGTACCTCACTTTTCTTATCAATAGAGTGGTTTGAAAATAATAAAACTTTCTTCACAGATTTGGAACTAATTGAGTCAGTACAAGTGAAGGACTTATTAGAATATCAGGCAATATTAAACACACAGGAAATGTGTCATTATTATTATCCAAGATCATATAGCTATATTGTGACGAAGTGAAGAGTTAGATCTCAGTCTGACTGAGACCAAGGAAGGGGGTAGGTGTCATCCCACTTAGGGACATGTAAATAGCACTTGTCTCCTCTAACTCCTGATAATCAAAAGAACAAAATATATCCAAGGTTTATAAATTGTGAAGTCCTATCACACATGACATGATAGGCTTGAATAAATGTGTATAGATGTGGAATATCACCTTTATGACTAAATGTTGCTATTTTTAACTTTATTATTATCTTTCACTTAAACTTTCCTTGAACTGCTTTTTTAATGGGTTTGTGGCAGGATGTAAACCGTCTCCTTTTTGGATATAAACAGTTCAACTTTTTGTATTTTCCTTTGCTCATTTTTTGAGTCAGAGACCTTCCCCAGCATGGAGTTCATGTATCACCATCTCTCCTGGGCCAATGTGCTCTTTGGGAGATGTCTAGGTATCAGGCAGGAGTGGTTTGGGTTCTATTGTATGTGGTACTTCCAAAAAGGGCCAAGAAGGTTATTTGGGAGTGGAGAATGATAGGATTGTCATGAGGCACATAAAGGAAGGAAACTGAGAAACAAAGAAGAGGGAGGGAAGACCAGATGTCAGAAGCCCAGTGGAGACAGACCTTCACATGGATCTTCATAATATCTGCTCTGCATGGAGTGCTACCTTCTTCTCTTCCTCTTCCTTGGCCCTGAGGCCTTCCCATATAAGTCCTGGGGACCCAGAGCAGCAGTGGCCCACAGCTGAGGAAGTCCTTTCCTGATGGGTGGTTTCTGTCAAGGTAATCCAGCCTTGAACCCTCTGCAGCCAAAGAAGAGTAAAAGGGACCCTGGAGGGAGAAGTTCCTGCTCTTGTTGTTGAGAGAACCAATTTAGAGAATAAGTGGATAAAATTATTCAATTTCAAGAAATTTGACAAAATGTGCATGTAATTGACTTTTTCTCATTTCAAATAAAGTTATTTGAATTTTCATCTGAAGAATCCAAAATTATATTAAGAACTAAATATATTTTTAAAGAAAATCTGTATTATATTCAGTTATTGCCTTTGTACATTTTATTTTTTTAAGATTTTATTTATTCTTTTGAGAGGGAGAGAGAGAGAATGTGTACAAGCCAGGGGAGAGGCAGTTGGAGAGGGAGAAGCAGACTCCCCACTGAGTGGGGAGCCCAATTAGGGGCTCCATCCCAGGACCCTGAGATCATGACTCGAACTAAAAGCAGATGCTTAACTAACTGAGCCACCCAGGAGGCCCTAGTTTATACATTTTAGCTCATTTTATTCCCTAAAACTAAAATCCAATACCAAACTCCTTTTGTAAATATTTTTTCCTCATTATTAATAATGATTAACAATAGAGTCTTCATTGAGGATTTATGAGTCAGAGTTGTACATGTTGTGCATTTTTTTCTTAGTTTTTCTTTTCTTTGAAGATTTTCCTTATTTTTCCCTATTTTAAAGTCTTTCCATTGTGCATTCCCCTCATTCTAACTTATCTTCAAAATAAATTTTGAATGCATAAATTCATTTTTTAAAGATTTTATTTTATTTATTTCTGAGAGAGAGAGAGAGAGAGTAGGGACAGAGAGTTAGAGGAAATTTCAAGCAGAGTCTACACTGAGCACTCCACACTCCAGCCCTGATCAGGGCTGACCCCACAAACCCAAGATCATGACCCAAGGCAAAACCAAGAGTCACTTTCTCTACTGACTGAGCCACCCAGGCTCATCTTTTGTTTCTTCTCAACTTTTATTAATTGTGTATGCTTTCCCCAAAAGAATACTATTTATTTTTTACTTTTTTACTTTGCTCATCATTAACTACATTTTCCCTTTTATGAAAGAATCTTAATATCCTATTCTCTTTTGTCTATTTTACTTGTGTCTCTATGCTATTGAACATAGACATTTTGTGTGTAACATCACTATGATATTGTTTAATGTAACTTTGACTCTACCTTTTTCTACTGGGAGTTACTATTTTACTTTATTTTATTTTTCTTAAGATTTTATTTATTTATTTGACAGAGATCACAAGTAGGCAGAGAGGCAGGCAGAGAGAGAGAGGTGGGGAGAAGCAGGCTCCCTGCTGTGCAAAGAGCCTGATGTGGGGCTCAATCCCAAGACCCTGGAATCATGACCTGAGCTGAAGGCAGAGGCTTAACCCACTGAGCCACCCAGGCACCCCGGGAGTTACTATTTTAGAATGAGTTTGAACACAGAACCAGTATCCTGATATACATTTATGTCCTTTCAAACTTGTGCTCTCCTATTATTTTCCAAAATATCTGAAATTATTGTCCTCTAAGTTTCCATCTTCATTGTTTTCATGTTACTCATACATTGCTTTATACTTCATATTAATATTTGTATTAGAAATCTCCCATTTTTCCCCTTTTAGCACCCTTTTTATCATATCTTTGTAAACTCTCCCAATTTATTTACTCTTATAACCCCTTCTCCAAGAAAACCTAATTTTTTTTTTTTAAAGATTTTATTTATTTATTTGACAGAGATCATGAGTAGGCAGAGAGGCAGGCAGAGAGAGAGAGGAGGAAGCAGGCTCCTGCTGAGCAGACAGCCTGATGCGGGACTCGATCCCAGGACCCCGAGATCATGACCTGAGCCGAAGGCAGCGGCTTAACCCACTGAGCCACCCAGGCGCCCCAAGAAAACCTAATTTTGAGTAACTTTTATTTTGTGTTGGCCCTTTGTCTTATTGCCTTTATTTAAAACACTTGTTCACCTTTCTGTTATAACTACATTATATTGTTAATATTTGTGTGTATTTATAGTGCTGTTATTGATATGATGTTGCTGTTTAAATCTCTTGTTCAATATTGTTAAATTTTGAAATATTCAATGCATGTATATACTAGAGTTATATGTATTTTATATTCATATAAAATCATACTAGATTCAATGTGTAATTAGGATGTACATGCATATATATGCATATATATAATTTCCATTTGGGAAACAGCTCTTTGAAAAGATCCTTCTTATTTAGCCATCTTTGGTGTATCTTTGATACACTCCCATGAGCAGACACTGTGTATCCAGATTTTACTTACCAAAATAAATTCAGTGACATATATTTATTATAGAAGACATCTGATTAGCCATTTATCATGATCAAAGATACATAAAATATATCTACTATTCATAAGAATCTTTAAATACATATTGAGATTTTCAGATATGTATGATGGATTAACTTACATCATCAATCATTTATTGGGAATCCCTAGATGAGTGTTAATGAGATATTCATTCTTCTGTAGTCACAGAAAGGATAGAAGTCTCTGCTCAGGAGGTGGTCAAGACAAATTTCACTGAGTCTCTACAATATAAAAGATGTGGAAAGACTAGAGCAAAGTTCACAAACTCAAAGTCTTTCAGGAACCAGTCAGGTAATATAAATGCACGAGATACACCCGGTATAAGGAAACTAGTGTTGTGCTGTTTGCATTTGCCTTGAGCCAAAAACATGCTATGACACACTACTGTTGTAATTTTCTTTTTGTAAAATAAAAACCAGACCCAGAAAATTACACGGAAGACACTATATTTAATGAATTATTAACCACAAACATAAAAAATGCAACATTGTCAGCCAGCCCCCGCCCTTGTGCCCTGTCACAATCAAAGACCCTTATTCCCTCCACAACTACCATATTGATGTTCAAAAGGCAATCTCCTTGGTATCTTTATAATTTTATCATCCAAGTGTAGATTCCCAAGCACTATAATTTAGTCTTGATCATTTTGAAAACTTGATATATATTTTATATCTCTTTAATCTATTGGCTCTCCCTCCAGATCTTTGTTATCTTTACAATTTATCTGTTGAAGACCCAGGACTTTGTGACTTGTAGATTTTCCCAGTCTGAATTTTACTGATTAATATTCATGGAATAGTTCACCATGTTTCTCTGTCCTCTGTGTTTCCTATAAAACAGACAGCTGGATCAAGAGGTTTGATCAGAATCAGATTTAATTATGTTGGAGAGATTATAGGTGCTGTATTCTTTCATCAGGAGCTTCTGATGTCTGGTTCATACTTCTAAAAACATTTATTAGAAGCCACTGATCCTTAAAATCTAAGTCCATTAATTCATTTGAGAGCTGTAAGATGATGATATCTGACTCTATCATTAAATTAAAATTTGTAGTTGGCACAATTTCAAAGGAGACAATTTTTTCCGTGTAAAACTGAGTAAGCCAGTCATGGTATTTATAGAGGAAGTACAGAGTAAATGATCCTTCACTTTGTTTATCCAGTTTTCATGATAATTTATTGGTTCCATCATACTAAAAAGATGACTAATTTATTTTCTTACTATCATTATGACATCATTGGTTTAAAATCATTTGGCGGTTTCAGTAAATTACAATAGTTAGCTGATTGAAGCCCAAGTTCCCCCATCTTGCTGAATGGGACTTTCTTCAGTTTGATTTCTTTGTATTTTCTTATATGATCCTAATAAACCTGGAGACATTCTTTTCTGTTTTGTGTATCACTATGTCCCAGAATCTGCTTGTGTATCTCCTAACACAGAAATGGAACTGGTGATTCCTGAAAGAAACCCTAGACTTTTCTTCCTTCTTCCTTCTCCTTCTTCTTCACCTTTTTTTTTTTTTTTTTAAGATTGCATTTATTTATTTTCTTTAAGAGAGAGAAAGAGTATATGCATGTGTAGGCATGAGTGGGGGGGCAGGAAGTGGGAGAGAATCTCAAGGAACTCCACACTGAGTGCAAAGCAGAGAGCTTGATCTCACAACCCTGGGATCATGACTTAAGCCAAATTCAAGTCCTACCCTTATTGCTTAACTGACTGAGCCACCCAGGTGCCCCTCCTTTATTTCTTTCTAATGGAAAATTTACTTGAAGATGTCATTTTGAGCACTAGAATGCTGTGGGTGCTCATTGCTATAAGATTAGTCATTATTTCTTGGCCTTTTTTAGCTATACAGTTGTGAAATACATAGTTTGTTCTGATATTTTCAGTTCAAATTCAGGTCTACAGACCTTTTACTGTCAACATCTCATATTAAACAGAAACAATCTCAATTAATGAATGATACTGCCACCCAGTAATTATGATTACTAAAAATAGTTATGATTACTGAAAACTTTCCAGTTTTTGTTATTTGAATATACTGTCTTCATTTTTCTTATCTCTCTCTCTCTTTTTTTTTTTTTTTTAAGATTTTATCCATTTGACAGACAAGTAGGCAGAGAGGCAGGCGGTGGGGGGGGGAGAGGAAAGGAGAGGAAGAGAATCTGGAGCAGACTGCCCACTGAGCACAGAGCCTAATGCCAGGGCACAAACTCATGACCCTGAGATCATGACGAACCAAAATCTAGTCCCATGCTTAACTGAGACACCCAGGTGCCTTTTTTCCTCCTTCTTTGAAGTTCAGTAATTTTGCTAAAATATGTCTTAGCCCTGGTCATTGGTGAATGGTATTCCCAGACTCATATAGTGCTCTTTAATACATAGCTTAAATATTAATCATTATAATAATTTAGGGAAAGTTTTCTTGAATTATAAATTTTATTATTGTTTAATCCCTTGTTCTGGTTTTCTGTAGTAGAAAATCTTGTCATCTCTTTGTTCATTGTTTATCTTCATTGTCACTCTTTCTTGAATCTTGTATAAAAATATCTTCTTATATTTTATTTTTATTTTTTAAAATTTTCTTTGTCTCACTTTGTATTTATTTTGAGGTATTAACCATTATGATTATTCAATGCTGAGTTCTTTTTGATTTATTCTTCATATCTGAAATGACATTTGCTTTTATTTTTAATTCTTTCATGAGTTTTGCCACCTCACTTTTGAGTTTTCTTTTCAGAAAAACTTTTGAATTTTTTAACATGTTTTTCTTTCATACTTTCTTTGTATGTAGACATGCTGTTCTTTTTCTTTTTTCCTTCCCACCTTTTTTTATTTTCTTACAGCAACTTTTTATGGGGTTTGACTATAATAATTCTTTGTAACTTTTTACATGAATTTTACATGAAGCCAGTTTTCCTGGAGTTTTAGAAGGAGATATTGTTCGAATTGTTTTTCTAATTTTAAAAAACTCTCTTACATTATTTTATATAATGCTTGAAAATTTGTAGCCCTCATTGTATTTTTCTTCCTCTTTGCTTCTCTTTACTTCCTAAATAATTTAATCCAACATTTTTCCAGTGAGGTCAAGAAGTGTCAGCGGAAAAATTGGGAAAAGTCTCATAGTTTGCTCTCTGCAGCTTAAAATATTTACCCAGTTGTTCATAACTACATAGCTCACAATTGTTTCCCATTGGATCATTACTTCATAGTATGTTACACATTTATTTTAAGTTCTGATACCTTAGACCAAGAGGAACATTTGTCCTCACAGCCAGTATTCATTATAGATTTCCTTGTTCATAGAAAATAATTTTTGCATTAAAACAAGTTCTAGGTTATGCATTTGCACTATATTTTTATAATAGTATTCTTACATTAGCATATGTAGAGATTGGAAATTACATAAAAACTGACTTTTTAAATGAGTTATTATAGTGATAACTCACTGAAAAATTTATGTACTTTTAAGTAGAACTGAGATTTTAAGACATGATTTCACTATCACTTCCTGCCTGCCACCTTTCATTTTACATGTATTTATTAATAAGTCTCTAACAGACTAAAATTTCATGAAGCCATAGGGGCACCTGGGTGGCTCAGTGGGTTAAGCCTCTGCCTTCAGCTCAGGTCATGATCTCAGGGTCCTGGATCGAGTCCCACATCGGGCTCTCGGCTCCACAGGGAGCCTGCTTCCTCCTCTCTCTCTCTCTCTCTCTCTGCTTGCCTCTCTATCCACTTGTGATCTCTCTCTGTCAAATAAATAAAATCTTAAAAAAATTCATGAATTTACATGTCAAATTTGTATAATGTAGTAGATAATTCAGTCATAATGTTTGAAAAAAACACAGAATAGTTCTTCAAATGAACACTGTTCTTTATTGACTGTTAGGTTACAATATATAAAATGAAATCATTACTGATGAACAGATGTCTGTGGAAGATGATATCCTATAGTATAAGCAGCTTTCAATTTAGTTCTGTGACTTAAAACAGAAAAATAAGGCGGAAGTCACAGGAGAATAAAATATTAATGTGGAACTCAGTCTCTTAAATCCCAGATGTTTGAAGATAACCTTGATAAAAGAAATATTCAGTCATGATTGAATTCATTTACATTTATGTGTTAGGCCTTCTACCTTAGTATTTGGCTAACTTGAGACCTCTATAGTAGTGGTTCTATATGATTCCCAGTACCATCATCCTTCTGCTGGAGTTATTTCCATTCCTCAATACCAGATACTAAAAATTGTAAATATTCATAGAAAGTTATTCAACTACATAATGAATGATCTCTAATTAATAGATGTTGATTTAAAAATTTACAGAACTATATTTCTTATGGAAATAAAAAAGATCATCCCATTTTTAGTTTGCAATGTATCTATTATATCTCATATAATGATGATCAAAGGGATACTATTATAGTCATCATCACTATAATTTTGGAAATCTTCTATTCTTGTTATTTTGAAGCATGTGTTCTACTTTGGGTTATCTATCATTGATAATAAAATATAGTAGACTGCTAATAATGTGCTCAAGCACACATTATTAGTCATAATAAAGGTAAACCCATTTTAGAAGGTTATTTTACTGAAATAAGTTAATACAATTGTTGCTAATAACAATTAGATCTCTTGATTACCACCTACAGAGCACTAATACACACCACAGCTACATGTGATATCCTTTGAAATCAGCTATAAATTAAAGTTTGGAAAAGAGTCATAATAGAAGGGGATGGAATTTCCATTGAAGATTATTACAGAGGAATAATCATAATGAAATCTAAACATCAGCTAATACAAATCAGAATCATGTTAAAGCTATTAGCATTTTTGGACAATAAATACTGATAACTATGTCTGCCTTCCATTAATCTAATCACTCTTCCAGGTAGTATCAACCATATATATGTGTTATACTGTCATACAAAATATTATGTCTACCATCTATCTACAACTAAAACTAATGTACTATCTAGCTTTCAAAAGAATGAATACATGGCAATTTATGTATCTAATATAATAACTAAGTAATGTCCATCTTAGGACTTTTGTACTTTCTGTTTCCATTGCTAGAATGTCTTTCACCTCATATCCACATATAAATATGGATATTTCCTTCACATCTTGTTAAAATATCATCATAACAAAGAGATCTTTTCTGATTACCTTTTATAAAACAATATGCCCCTCATTCCAACATCCTTCATTAATTCTTTTCACAGAACTGATACAAGACATACATTTTTATTTTTTAAATTTTTTTTAAGGATTTTATTTATTTGACAGAAAGAGAGATCATAAGTAGGCAGAGAAGCAGGCGGTGGTTGGGGGGGAAGCAAGCTCCCAGCTGAGCAGAAGCCCTATGTAGGGCTTGATCCCAGGGCCCTGAGACCATGACCTAAGCCAAAGGCAGAGGATTAACCCACTGAGCCACCCAGACACCCCCAAAACATACATTTTTAAAAATTAATGTCTTTCCCCATTAAATGGAAAGTTCCCCATGTCTCCACTGAGTGGAACACTCAGCAAATATTTATTGAATAAGTGAATAATTAAAACTTTGAATGGATGACCTTTTTATTAATACATTTAAACCTCATCATTATAGCTTCAGTAAATTTCTGACTGTAACAACTGGAGATATTTTACTAAATTTATAATGATAGACCAATTTTAACAAGATAGAAATTCTTTGTTTCTATTTCTATATTTTTCATTTTATTACATAACATATAATATACTTGCCTATACATAAGAATGTTCTCAAAATTCAATGAGAGGAGAATCTAAGAAGACTTTAACTTGATAAAAGACTCTCTTCCTTTTCACTACTTTTCCTGCTCTGATTTTTGTTTCCTTTGAGTCAAACAGTCATGAGAGGCCTATAGAAGCTAACAGGCAGGTAAGGTAAGTGTTCCTGAGGCCTTGGTGCAGTTTGAGTCCTGGCAAAGATACTTGTGCAGCTCCTTCTCCCTGTTGGGTTCTTGAGTGAGAAACATTAAGTCATCTGGTCATACCCAAATGTATGAAATGTGTGTTTGTGTGTGCCTGTTACTTTATGTGAGAATATTATAATTACAATGTATCCATGTAAACAGGGGCCTGACAAAATAGTGCTTGATGTTTAAAGCCAAGTGCTAGCACTTTATAACCTAGTTCTACCAATGACTATGTACACGACACAAATTCCAAGCCAGTTGAGTTTCTGTATTCATTTTCTATTGTTGTTATAACCAATTTCCACAAACTTAGTGGCTAAAACACACAAATTTATAATGTATTCCTATTATCAAAAATTCTAAAGTCAAGGTGTCAACAGGGCTGTATTTATTCAGGAGGCTTTAGGGGAGAATCCATTGTCTTGCTGATTCTAGCTTTTGGCTTCTACAGGTCACCTGTATTCTTGGTTTCTTCCATCTTCAAGGCTGACTACAAAACATCTTCAAATTTCTCTCTTTTTTTTCTCTGACCTCTGCTTCTGTCTTTGCATCCCCTTTTCTGGCTCTAACTCTCCTATTTTAAGGATTCTAGTTATCAAGCCTACCTGGATAATCCAAGGTAATTTTCCAATATCAAGGCCCTTAACTTAGTCATATGCACAAAGTTCCTGTCACCATTTAAGTAATATGTTACAGTTTCAGAAATTAAGATGTGGACATCTTGAAAGGCTATTATTCTATCTACTACAGCTCCCTCTTCATAAAATGGGGATAATAATTACATTTATTTCATAGGTTTATTGTGAGATTCCAATGATAAGCTGATGTAAAACACCTAAAATAATATATGACTCAGAGTAATGTAATTAATATAATTTGGGGAATGTTAAAAAAATGCCTGGGTGACATCATTGGCTGAGCATCCTACTTTTGATTTCAGCTCGGGTCTTGATCTCAGGGTCATGAGTTTAAGCCCAGTATTGGGTTCTATGCTGGTCATGGAGCCTAGTTAAAAAATATAATATTAATAATAACAATAAAAGCAACAATAATAATTTGGAGAATGTTTAGCTTTCTGAGTATTGTGTATGAGTGTAACTGTATATAGCATATATAGGATTGGGGCAATGTATGTTTATGTCAGTGTGAACATGTGTGTATATATGTATATCTGTCTCTAATGGGGCTGTATGTATGTGCATGAATGTGTCCATCTGAAGCTGTCGATTTTTGTTTGTCAGCAGATGATCTACCTAGATAGTCTACCTAGAATGGTAGATGGGCTAATGGTCTCTGCTCCTGCTTTTGTGTGATGAGACCAGGGAACAGGAAGTTACCTTAGTATGTTCTCATGAGATGACAGGCAACCTAAGCTTTTGGGCCACCATTGCATTCCAAGAGAAGCCAGTTCACTTCCCACTCTTGCTAAGAGCTAGGATAGTCCAGCAACCCAACATGATCTCCAGACACCAGAGATTCATTGAACACTACTCTCTAATAGAAGTTTATTTTGGGATCCTGGAATAATAAAATCAAACATATGTGATCATGCATTAAAAAGATATCAATTCTTTATTAATCCAAGGAGTACTTACTGATAGAGCTAAATTCATGACAATCTGATGATCTAAGAGTTGGGCTGGTCAACACCTGTGGCCTGATCTAATGGAAAGACTGGTGCTCATCATAATTCATATTCACAGTGATGTCATGGGGATCTCCTGATAATAGCAATTATGATGAGTTTTTGCTGTCTACTTGTTTGGATGGATAACAAGTTATTTAAGGCATTTAAGTTCAACCATGCCAGTATATTATGTATCTCATTAATGAAATGAGGAATAAATACATGTAATGTATTGGGAATAAAATGTATGTCATGTAATAGGAATGAAATACATAAAATAATGCATTTTAAAAAAAGAAGGGGTTAAACTGTACTTTTTACAGTTATTCAGCTTTCTTAAAATTAAGGTAATGAAATTCTGGAAATATTGTTAACATGTTTGGAACAGGTCAAATCCCAGAGAAGAGATCTATTCTATTTCTTGCAGTCAATTAGGCTGCATTGCAAGTTAAAATTCACTTTAAATCTCTAAACAGTAAATTTGTCAGTTTCCATATTCTAAATAGCATCTTAGATGTGATTCATCTGGATTCTACTACTATTGAAGTTATAACAATTCAGGAAAACTAGGCTGAGATTTTCTCTTGTTCTTGTTACAGAAATCTCACCTTTCTCTTGAGGAAACAAATAAACATCTGTATGCAAACTCCTTTCTATAAAGATGATTCTCCATAGAATTCTCTAACCAATAACCAAACCTAAGTCTCTCTGCCCTATGCAGAGCAAAGCCAACCACTGAGAAGTCAGGTTTGCAGCAGGGAAGTGTTTTTTTTTTTTTTTTTTTAAATTAATTAATTATTTATTTATTTTCAGCATACCAGTATTCATTGTTTTTGCACCACAGCCAGTGCTCCATGCAATCCGTGCCCTCTATGATACCCACCACCTAGTTCCCCCAACCTCCCACCCCTCGCCACTTCAATCCCCTCAGATTGTTTTTCAGAGTCCATAGTCTCTCATGGTTCACCTCCCCTTCCAATTTACCCCAACTCCCTTCTCCTCTCTAACTCCCCTTGTCCTCCATGCTATTTGTTACACTCCACAAATAAGTGAAACCATATGATAATTGACTCTCTCTGCTTGACTTATTTCACTCAGCAAATCTCTTCCAGTCCCGTCCATGTTGCTACAAAAGTTGGGTATTCATCCTTTCTGATGGAGGCATAATACTCCATAGTGTATATAGACCACATCTTCCTTATCCATTCGTCCATTGAAGGGCATCTTGGTTCTTTCCACAATTTGGCAACCATGGCCATTGCTGCTATAAACAGCAGGAAAGTTTTTATTTGAGAGACAGCCAGGCAAGTCTGAACCCTGTCTCCCTGAAGGGGAAGAGAACAAGTTTTTTACAATCACAAGAGTTGAAATTACATAGATACTGAAAAAAA